>NC_090823.1:99837903-100150264 GCF_000390325.3 Nicotiana tomentosiformis | reverse complement strand
CTTACCTCGAACAAGCTAAATCCAATACCAAGCAAGCCAAGCGATGCTCTAAAAATGCCATCCCACGCGTACAGACCCCCGAACAACTCGAAACTAGCCAAAAGCAACTCAAATACATCAATTAATGCCAAAGGAAACAAACCCAATCGATAAAGGTCAAATATTTAATCAAAATCCAAAAATCAAAACCAAAAGTCTAACCCGCGCCCGCGCCTCGGAACTCGATGAAAATTATAAAATCAAACAATCCATTCAATTACGAGTGCAACCATACTAGTTTCATCCAAATCCAACTCCGAATCGATGTTCAAAAATTTAAAAACTTAGTCTATGAAACTTTAGGCTAAAATCCCCAATTTCTCTTTAAAGATTCATAATCCAATTGCCAAAAATGAAGATAGAATCACGAAATATAATCCACCGAGTATAAAACATTCACCCCAATCCTTGTTATGAAATTTGCCTCCAAAATCGCTTAAATCCGAGCTCCCAACTCATAATGTGAATAAAATAGCCAAACCCTCGATATATAGCTTCTGCCCAGGCATCTTCGCTTGTGCGAACAAATTAGCCGCTTCTGCAGAACCAACCGAGAACTCGATCCTCGCACCTGCAGATAAAATATCCGCTTCTGAAACATCACAGGTGCGAGCCATCATCCGCACATGCTCAAAACCTTGCTCCTGCACTCCATCCCTTCGCATCCGCACATGCGCACATGCGCCCAGATCTCCGCTTCTGCGATCTTCTTCACCCAACTCTCACCTCGCTTCTGCGACTCCTTTGTCATATCTGCAACCATCGCACTTGCGCTAAAGTAGCCGCAGGTGCAATCACACCAGATCCTGCCACTAGCAGCCTTAGCCAAAATTGAACCAAACGATTTGAACCTCTTCTGAAACTCTTACAAACCACTCAGGACCCCGTCCGAATATACCAACCAGTCCAATAGCATAACACAAACCTACTCGAGGCCTCAAATTATGCATAACAATATTGAAACTATGAATCACACATCGAATCAAAATTAATGAACTTTGAACTTTCAACTTCCAAAACTCGCACCGAAACATATTGAATCAACCGGGAATGAACTCAAATTTCGCACACAAGTCCCTAATGACATAACGAAGCTATTTCAATTGCCGGAACCACAATCCGAATCCGATATCATCAAAGTCAACTCCCGATCAAATTCATAAAAGTCAAACTTGGTCAACTCTTCTAACTTAAAGCTTCCAACTCTTACCAAGCATTGGTAGTATTTTCAGATTTGTTTAAAATTCAGCCTCATAAGTGCTTCTGGAACACTTCCAAAATAAGTTCCTCCTTTGAAGCCCTCTCTATTTATTTGACCAATTAATTAAGATGTGCCTAGTACACATATTTTGTTCATAAGATGGAAAGTGTTCCTTAATTGCTGCATCCAATCCATGTAAATTACAGTTAGATGAAAAACAAAAATGAAATATAAATCAGTTTTAATGAAAGAAAGTGAAGCAAAGTGAAGCCCGTGAAACAAAATAATTATAGTTGCTGAACTAATTTTAAAACTAATGAAACACAAAGTTACAATTGCTGAAATATACCTTTTGCATTTCAGTGATCAAAGTGAAGCATGTGTCATCTCCTAATCCCAGGCCTTGCTTCTGCAAAGTTAAGAATCATGACCATGTAGTTTTTTTCCTCATATTCTACTACTGCCCAAACAAGTGGAAGCATTTGGTTATTACCATCCTTTGACATTGCAACTAGGATAATATGGTTCATCACCACCTAGCCTTCCTTCTACACTTTGTTTACCTGTCTCAATCTCATCAAAACTTAGATCAGGCCTAACTTCACCACATGGTATATCATTAGTGTCAACAAAAGCTTTCTCCCTTCTTTTTATCATTTGAAATGACCTACTTTCCTTCATAATCTCTATGTACTCCTCATGTACATCACTGCCATAATCACTCCTTCCAAAGAAGTTACTGCCTTCAGAATCATCACTATCTTCGATTGATTCATCAGATTCATCTTCACTTGAGTAATCTTCAATTGGAGAAGATTCTAGATTTGAAAGAGCAGCTATTGGATCTACTGGAGCAACTGGATTTGGAGGAGCAATGTTTGGAGCAGCAGTAGATCCATTAAAAGCAGCCTCACAAACTGTAACGATCCGATCAGTCGTTTTGAGTATTATAACCCCGTTCCTCCATTTACTACTCAAGTTATGCTTTATAATTATTTTATGACTTACCGGGTTAGTTGGTTTGGGTCCGGAAGGATTTTAGAGTGAATTGAGACATTTAGTCTCATAATTGAAAACTTAAGTTGAAAAAGTTGACCGGATATTGACTTATCTGATACGACTTTGAATTCAAATTCTGATAATTCCAATAGCTCTACGTGATGATTTTGGACTTAGGAGCGTGTCCGAAAAATTATTTGGAGGTCCGTAGTAGAATTAGGCTTGCAATGACGAAAGTCAAATTTTTAGGAAATTTGATCGGGTGGTTGACTTTTTTATATTGGGGTCGGAATCCGATTCTGAAAATTAGAATAGATCCTTTATGTCATTTATGACTTGTGTGCAAAATTTGAGATTAATCGGACATGATTTAATAGGTTTCTTAATTGAATGTAGAAGTTAGAATTTTTTAGTTTCATTAAGCTTGAATTGATATATGATTCATGGTTCTAGCATTGTTTAACGTAATTTGAAGTTTCAACTAAGTTCTTATGATATTTTAGGACTTGCTGGTATGGTTTGACGGGTTCCGAGGGCCTTGGGTGTATTTTTGGATCATTGGTTGAGAGATTAATAAAGTTAGAAAATTTGGGAGTTTGACCATGGTCAATATCGGGTCAAGACGACCTCTTTTCACTCTTTTGAGTGCGCGAGCAGGTCCGTAGAATGTTTTATGATTGAAATTCACATATGGTTTGTGTCAGGGAGGTTCCAGATGAGTTTCAAGGTGGTTTCGGATCATTTCGGAGAAGTTTGAGTTTGCTGGTTTCTAGTGAGGTACTGTTCATTCGCAATTACAAACCATTTATCGCAATTGCGAAAACACTATTCATTCGCAATTGTGAACCATTTATCGTAATTGCAAAAACACTATTCATAGGAGGTACTGTTCATTCGCAAATGCGAAGTTTTTGTCCGCAAATGCGAACTTGGACAAAATGTTTAAGATCTGAAAATGAAACTTCATCCCATTTTCCATTTTTGACGAATTGGAGCTCGTGAAAAGGTGATGTTTTGGGAGATTTTCAAGAAAAATAATGGGGTAAGCATTCTTAACTCAATTTTGGTTAAAATACCCGAATTCATTGTTGTTTTTATCCCTAAATTAGTGAATTGGGTTGAAAATGGTAGATATTTTCATAGACTTTAACTGAGGGTTTAGAGGTCGAGTTGATGTCGGAATTTGGTAAAATTTATATGGTTAGACTTGTGGTTGAACGAGCATTCATATTTTATAATGTTTGTCGGGTTCCGAGATGTGGGCCCCACGGGCAATGTTTGAGCTAAATTTTAGATTTTGCTGGAAAATTAGTATTTTCTTATGGAATTAATTCCAATAAATTTTATTGACTAAATTGAATTATTTGCAGCTAGATTCGAGGCATTTTGAGGCCAATTCACGAGGCAAAGGCATAGCATAGTAGAGAATTACACTGTTTGAGGTAAGTAATAGTTCTAAATTTTGTCCTGAGGGTATGAAACCCCTGAATATTTGTTATGTGATTGGTTTTGAGGTGACGCATATTCTAAGTGACGGGCGTGTGGGCGTGCACCGTAGGAATTGTGACTTGGTCAAATTCCATGAAAATGTGTAGTTGAATAATCTGTTGATACCAGTACATTCTCTATGTGTTAGAGAAAATTGAGGTGAGACTCGTATGAAAAATCATGCTTAGACATGTGTTGTTATTATTGGTACCCACTGGGGTCATTTATGAGTTTGAATTATATGTTCAAATTGTAATTTCACACTCAGTCATATTTATTCATTTCATATCATATCTCAGTCTCGATTGTTATTTATTAATACATCATATTATCATTTTTGGGCGGATATTCATGACATCTTGAGTCCGAGAGACTGGAGAGGTTGATTACTGAGTGAGTCTGAGGGCCTAATTGTAAGGATATTTATGGATCGGGCTGCAGGCCACAACATGTTTCATTGATTATTGCCATGATTGGCTTAATATAGCGCTTGGGTTGAAGGAGCCCCTTCGGAGTCTGTACACACTCCCAGTGAGCGCAGGTACCTACTGAATGTGAGTACGAGTGTCGAGTGCCGAGTGATGAGTGACTGTAAGGAATGAGCGACTGTGAGGAAAGAGTGACTGTGATGTCGGAGTGAATGGGAGGACTGAGTGACTGTTAATCTGAGAGGATGCATTGATTTCATTATTTGCTGCATTTCAGTTGTCATATATCACTATTTTGTAAATTTTGGAAAAACATTATATTATGTTTCAGTCAAATTTGATATGAAATTTCTGTGAAATTTTAAATATTGAACTTGAGAGCATGCCTACCCTTTTTTGTTGGAAAGTACTGTATTTGTACTTAGCTGAGAAGCTCGTCACTACTTTTAGTTCCTTATTTATTATTGTTACTTACTCAGTTGGTTGTACATACACTACACCCTGCACTTCGTGTGCAGATCCAAGTGATCCCACACACAGTCGGTGTTGATTCTTTCATACAGTTGATTTTCCGGAGATTCAGAGGTAGCTGCTATGTTTCGCAGACCTTGTCTCTCCTTCCCTATCCTTTTGTTTATTGTATTTGGTCTCGGTTTATTATAGACCGGGTTTTCCAGATTTGTAATGTATAGATTCTCATGTACTTAGTGACACTAGGTTTTGGGAGTGTGTTTATTTCCAATATTTGTGGGATTTACTCTTAAACTTAATTATTATATTTTCAGTATTTAAAAGAAATTGTGAGTTGTTGGTGTTGTTGGCTTGCCTAGTATTGAGTTAGGCGCCATCACGACATGTTAGAATTTTGGGTCGTGAAAAGTTGGTATCAGAGCCTAGGTTACATATGTCTCACGAGTCATGAGCAGGTTTAGTAGAGTCTTGCGGATCGGTACAGAGACATCTGTACTTATCTTCGAGCGGCTGCTGAATCCTTAGGAAAATTTCAGATTCTTCTACTCTATCCTGCGAATTTCTTGATTTCGGAAACTAAATTTCTGTTATTCTATTTTCTTACAGATGGTGAGAACACGTACTACCAAATCAGACGGTCAGCCACCAATGCCACCAGTGCCATCTGTTAGGGCCGCGAGAGCCCGGTGCCGTGGTAGAGGCCGGGGCCGAGGTAGAGGTCGAGGTGTAACTCATACAGTAGTTGGAGAAGCACCTGTAGCACCACCAGTTGCTCCAGCTCAGGAGCAGATTCCAGATATAGCTGAGCCGACAAGACCAGCTCAATCATCAGCTGTGCCCTTTGTGATTCTAGTCCTTCAGGAGGCTTTGGCCCAGATATTGACAGTTTACACTGGCCTTGCTCAGGTGGTTTCGGCTCACGCCGCACCTGCCACTTCTCCGACCGGGGGAGGTACTCATACCCCTATTGCCTGTAGTCCAGATCAGGTAGTACGGGGACTTCAGATACCAGGGGCACTACCAGCCCAGCCGGCTGCAACTGTTCAGGCCCCGGTAGTTCCCGTTATGGCAGATGATGAGCAGAGGAGACTTGAGAGATTTGGGAGGCTTAGACCTCCATCATTTAGCGGTGCTAAGTCAGAGGATGCTCAGGGTTTTCTGGATAAGTGCCAGCGGATGCTTCGGACATCGGGTATTTTGGAGACCAGTAGGGTTTCGTTCACTACTTTTTCAGTTTTCTGGAGCTGCCCTTAGATGGTGGGAGGCTTATGAGAGGCGCAAGCGTGTTGGTGCAGTACCACTTACATGGTAGGAGTTCTCCGTCCTCTTTTTGGAGAAGTTCGTGTTGCTATCTCGCAGAGAAGAGCTGCATAGACAGTTTGAGCAGTTACATTAGGATGGCATGTCTGTGACGCAGTACGAGATGATATTTTCTGAGTTGGCTCGTCATGCAGTTTGGTTGGTTCCCACTGATAGGGAGAGGATTAAGAGGTTCATTGATGGCCTCACATATTAGCTACGGTTACTTATGACTCGGGAGGAAGTATCTGGTGCTACTTTTGATGAGGTAGTTGACATTGTTCGGTAGATAGAGATGGTCCATAGTCAGGAACGTGGTGAGAGGGAGGCCAAGAGGCCTTGTGGTCCAGGTGATTTCAGTGGTGTTCCTTCAGGGGGTCAGTTTTACCGCAGTAGGGATTGTTCTTTCAGACACTCTTAGATGGGTCATCCAGTTCACCATGGTGCATCATCCGGCCATGGTTCATATAGTTCTCATCAGGGCCAGTCATCTCTCAGTGCCCTCCCAGCCTAGAGTTAGTCCCGTGCCCCTTCAGTTTAGGGTTCATTTGCACCGGGTGCTTTTAGTAGTTATTCTGGTTATTGGGGCCCGATTCAGTCCGTACCACCACCAGTACCGGGAACCTGCTTTGAGTGCGGGGAATTTGGGCATATGTGGAGACAGTGTCCTCGTCGCTCGGGAGGTCCAGTGCGGTAGAGGAGTCAGCCTACGACTTCAACACCAGTTACTTCATCACACGCCCAGCCAGCTCGGGGTGGGGCTCAGCCAACTAGGGGTCGCCCAAGAGGGGGAGACCGATCAGGTGGCAGTCAGGCCCGATTCTATGCTTTTCCTGCCATGCCAGATATCATTGTCTCCGATGCAGTGATCACAAGTATTGTCTCAGTATGCCACAGGGAAGCTTTTATATTATTTGATCCTGGTTCTACTTATTCATATGTAACATCGTACTTTACTCATTATCTGGATATGCCCCGTGAGTCCTTAGTTTTACCTATTCATGTATCTACGCCGGTGGGCGATACTATTATTATAGACCGTGTATATCGGTCTTGTGTGGTAACCATTAGGGGACTGGAGACTAGAGTTGATCTTTTATTGCTCAATATGGTTGATTTAGATGTAATCCTAGGTATGGATTGGTTGTTTCCATGTCATGTTATTCTGGACTATCACGCAAAAACCGTGATGTTGGCATTGCCGGGGTTGCCGAAGGTCGAATGGAGAGGTTCTCTAGATCATGTTCCAAGCAGGGTAATTTCTTATTTGAAAGCCTAATGTATGGTTGGGAAGGGATGTTTGTCATATTTGGCTTTTGTGAGAGATGTTGATGCAGATACTCCTACTATTAATTCAGTACCGGTAGTGAGAGATTTTTCGGATGTATTTCCTGTAGAACTGTCGGGTATGCCGCCCGACAAGGATATTGATTTCGGTATTGACTTACTGCAGGGCACTCTACCCATTTCTATTCCTCCGTATCGTATGGCACTAGCTGAGTTAAAAGAATTGAAAGAGCAACTTCGGGAAATTCTTGATAAGGGGTTTATTAGGCCTAGTGTGTTTCCTTGGGGTGCACCAGTTCTCTTTGTAAAAAATAAAGATGGTACTATGCGAATGTGTATCAATTACAAGCAGTTGAACGAAGTTACAATCAAGAATAAGTATTCTTTGCCGCATATAGATGATTTATTTGACCAACTTCAGGGAGCGAGGGTATTCTCCAAAATTGATTTGAGATTGGGGTATCACCAGTAGAAAATTCGGGATTCAGATATTCTAAAGACGACATTCAGGACTCGTTATGGTCACTATGAATTTCTTGTGATCTCATTTGGGCTAACCAATGCCCCAACAACATTTATGCACCTAATGAATAGCGTATTCCAGCCGTATCTTGACTCATTTGTCATGGTATTTATTGATGATATCCCGGTATACTTACGTAGCCAGGAGGAGCATGCACAACACTTGGGTATTATATTATAGAGGCTGAGAGAGGAGAAACTATATGCCAAATTCTCTAAATATGAATTCTAGCTTAGTTCGGTGGCATTCTTGGGACACATAGTGTCTAGTGAAGGGATTAAGGTGGATCCGAAGAAAATAGAGGTAGTTCAGAGTTGGCACAGACCATCTTCAGTTACTAAGATTCGGAGTTTTCTTAGCTTGGCTGGCTATTATCGTCGCTTCGTGGAGGGTTTCTCGTCTATTGCATCGCCTATGACTAAATTGACCCAGAAAGGTGCTCTGTTTAGGTGGTCGGATAAATGTGAAGAGAGCTTTCAGAAGCTCAAGATAGCTTTGACTACAACTCCAGTATTGGTGTTGCCTACAGGTTCAGAGTCTTATACTGTGTATTGTGATGTGTCACGTATTGGTCTCGGCGCAGTGCTGATGCAAGACAGTAGGGTGATTGCCTACGTGTCCATGCAGTTAAAGGTACATAAGAAGAATTATCCGGTCCACGACCTTGAGTTAGCAACTATTGTCCATGCCTTGAAGATTTGGTGGCATTATTTGTACGGTGTCCATTGTGAGGTTTATACCGATCACCAGAGTCTACAATATCTATTTAAACAGAAGGATCTTAATTTACGGTAGCGCAAATGGTTGGAGTTGCTTAAGGATTATGATATCACCATTCTCTATTATCCTGGGAAGGCTAATATGGTGGTCGATGCCTTGAGTCGTAAGGCGAAGAGTTTGGGCAGCTTAGCATACTTACCGGTAGCAGAGAGGCCTTTAGCCTTGGATGTTCAGGCCTTGGCCAACCAGTTTGTTAGATTGGATATTGCCGAGCCGAGTCGAGTCGAGTTTTGGCTTGTATGGTTTTTCTGTCTTCTTTATATGATCGTATCAGAAGGCGCTAGTATGATGATCCTCATCTCCTTGTCCTTAAGGATACGGTACAACACGGTGATGCCAAGGAAGTCACTATTGGAGATGACGGTGTATAACAGATGCATGGAAAGCTATGTGTGCCTAATGTAGATGATTTGCGTGAGTTGATTCTCCAGGAAGCCCATAGTTCACGGTACTCCATTCATCCAGGTGCCGCGAAGATGTATCGGGATTTGAGGCAACACTATTGGTGGAGGCGAATGAAGAAAGATATAGTTGAGTTTGTAGATCGGTGTTTAAATTATCAACACGTGAAGTATGAATATTAGAGACCGGGCGGATTACTTCAGAGACTTGAAATTCCGGAGTGGAAATGGGAGCGTATTACCATGGACTTCGTAGTTGGGCTCCCACGGACTTTGATGAAGTTTGATGTTGTTTGGGTGATTGTGGATTGATTGACCAAATCTGCGTATTTTATTCCAGTTGGTACCAATTATTCTTCGGAGCGGTTGACTGAGATTTATATCCACGAGATTGTTCGCCTACACGGTGTGCCAGTGTTCATCATTTTAGATCGGGGCACGCAATTTACATCACAGTTTTGGAGAGCAGTGCAATGAGAATTGGGCACACAGGTTCAGTTGAGTACAACATTTCACCCTCAGACGGACCGACAGTCCGAGCGCACTATTAAGATATTAGAGGATATGTTACTCGCTTGTGTCATTGATTTTGGGGGTTCTTGGGATCAATTTCTGCCACTCGCAAAGTTTGCTTACTATAACTGCTACCAATCGAGCATTCAGATGGCTCTGTATGAGGCTTTATATAGGAGACGATGTTGGTCTCCGGTGGGTTGGTTTGAGCCGGGTGAGGCTAGGGTATTGGGTATTAACTTAGTTCAGGATACTTTGGAGAAGGTTAAATTAATTCAGGAGTGGCTTCGCACGGCGCTGTCTAGACATAAGAGTTATGCTGACAGGAAAGTCCTGATGTTGCTTACATAGTTGGGGAGAAGGTTCTTCTCAAGATTTCGCCCATGAAGGGTGTGTTGAGGTTCTGAAAGAAGGACAAGTTAAGCCCTCGGTATATTGGGCCTTTTGAGATACTTAAGAAAATTGGAGATGTGGCTTATGAACTTGCTTTGCCACCTAGTCTATTAGGTGTTCATCCAGTATTCCATGTATCCATGCTGCAAAAGTATGTCGAGGATCCATCTCATATTCTGGATTTCAGTACAGTGCAACTAGAAGGTAATTTAATTTATGATGTGGAGTCGATGGCTATTTTAGACCGGCATGTTTGAAAGCAGAGGTCAAAGAACATAACATCAGTGAAGGTACAGTGGAGAGGCCATCCAGTCAAAGAAACTACTTGGGAGATTGAGAAGGAGATGCAGAGCAAATATCCACACCTATTTGAAACTCTAGGTATGATTCTAAACTCGTTCGAGGACGAACATTTATTTAAGAGGGGGAGAATGTAACGACCCGACCGATCCTTTTAGGTAGTATAACCCTGTTCCCTCATTTGCTGCTCAAGTTATGCTTTACAGTTATTTTATTACTTACTGGGTTATTTGGTTTGGGCCCGGAAGGATTTCGGAGTGAATTGAGACATTTCGTCTCATAATTAAAAACTTAAGTTGGAAAAGTTGACAGGATATTGACTTATGTGTAAACCACCTCGGATTCGAATTCTGATGATTCCAATAGCTCCGTGTGGTGATTTTGGACTTAGGAGCATGTCCGAAAAATTATTTGGAGGTCCGTAGTGGAATTAGGCTTGAAATGGCGAAAGTTGAATTTTTAGGAAGTTTGACCAGGGGTTGACTTTTTGATATTGGGGTCAGAATCCGATTCTGGAAATTGGAATAGGTCCATTATGTCACTTATGACTTGTGTGCAAAATTTGAGGTCAATCGTACGTGATTTGATAGGTTTCGGCATTGAATATAGAAGTTAGAATTTCTTAGTTTCATTAAGCTTGAATTGATATATGATTCGTGGTTCTAGCATTGTTTGACGTGATTTGAAATTTCTACTAAGTTCGTAAGATGTTTTAGGACTTGTTGGTATGATTTGACAGGTCCCGAGGGGCTTGGGTGTATTTTTGGATCATTGGTTGAGAGACTAACTAGTAAAGTTAAGAAATTTGGGAGTTTGACCATGGTCAATATCAGGTCAAGACGACCTCTTTTCAGTGGTTTGAGTGAGTGAGCAAGTCCGTAGCATGTTTTATGATTGAAATACATATAGGGTTTGTGTCCGGGAAGTTCCGGATGAGTTTCAGGGTAGTTTCAGATCATTTCAGAGAAGTTTGAGTTTGCTGATTTCTGGTGAGGTACTGTTCATTCGCAATTGCGAACCATTTATCGCAATTGCGAAAATACTGTTCATTCGCAATTGTGAACCATTTATCGCAATTGCAAAAACACTATTCATGAGAGGTATTGTTCATTCACAAATGCAAATTTTTTGTCCGCAAATGTGAACCTAAACAAAATGTTTAAGATCTGAAAATGGGACTTCGTCCTATTTTTCATTTTTGACGAATTGGAGCTCGGGAAGAGGCGATTTTTGAGAGATTTTCAAGAAAAACAACGGGGCAAGTGTCCTTAACTCTATTTTGATTAAAATACCCGAATCCATTATTGTTTTTAACGCTATATCAGTGAATTGGGTTGAAAATGATAGAACTTTTCATTGATTTTAAGTGAGGATTTGGAGGTCGAGTTGATGTCAGAATTTGGTAAAATTTGTATGGTTGAACTCGTGGTTGGACGAGCGTTCATATTTTGTAACTTTTGTCGGGTTCTGAGACGCGATTTTTGAGCTAAATTTCGTATTTTGTTGAAAAATTAGTATTTTTCTTTTGGAATTAATTCCAATAAATTTTATTGACTTAATCGAATTATTTGTGGCTAGATTCGAGGCGCTTGGAGGCCAATTCACGAGGCAAATGCATAGCAGAGTAGAGAATTATACTGTTTGAGGTAAGTAACAGTTCTAAATTTGGTCCTAAGGATATGAAACCCCAGATTATGTGTTATGTGATTGGTTTTGAGGTGATGCACATGCTAGATGACGGCCGTGTGGGTGTGCACCGTAGGAATTGTGACTAGGTCAAATTCCATGGAACTGTGTAGTTGAATAATCTGTTGATACTAGTACATTCTCTATGTATTAGAAAAAATTAAGCTGAGACTCGTATTAAAAATCATGCTTAGACATATGTTGTTATTATTGGTACCCACGGGGGTCATTTCTGAGGTTGAATTATATGTTCAAATTGTAATTTTACACTCAATCATGTTTATTCATTTTATATCATATCTCAGTCTCTGTTGCTATTTATTAATACATCATATTATTATTTTTGGGTTGATATTCATGACATCTTGAGCCAGAGAGACTAGAGAGGTTGATGACTGAGTGTGGCCTAATTGTGTGAATATTTATGAATCGGGTTGCATACTGCAGCATGTTTCATTGAATATTACCATGATTGGCTTGATATAGCGCTTGGGATGAAGGAGCCCCTCCGGAGTCTGTACACACCCCCAGTGAGCGCAGGTACCTACTGAGTGCAAGTGCCGAGTGCCGAATAATGAGTGACTGCGAGGAATGAGCGACTGTGAGGAAATAATGACTGTGAGGAAAGAGTGACTGTGAGGTCGGAGTGAATGAGAGGACTGGGTGACTGTTACTCTGAGAGGATGTATTGATTTCATTATTTGCTGCATTTCAGCTTTCATATATCACTATTTTAGAAATTTCGGGAAGACATTGTTTTATGTTTCAGTCAAATTTGATATGAAATTTATGTGAAATTTTAAATGTTGAACTTGAGAGCATGCCTACCCTTTTATATTGGAAAGTACTGTATTTGGACTTAGCTGAGAAACTCGTCACTACTTTCAGTTCCTTATTTATTATTGTTACTTACTCAGTTGGTTGTACTCATACTACATCATGCACTTCGTGTGCAGATCCAGGTGATCCCGGATACAGTAGGTGTTGATTCTTTCACACAGTTGATTTTTCGGAGATTCAGAGGTAGCTGCTATGTTTCACAGACCTTGTGTCTCCTTCCCTATCCTTTTGTTTATTATATTTGGTGTCGGATTATTATAGACCAGGTTTTCCAGACTTGTAATGTATAGATGCTCATGTACAAAGTGACACCGGGTTTTGGGAGTGTTTTTATTTCTAATATTTGTGGGATTTAATCTTAAACTTAATTATTATGTTTTCAGTATTTAAAAGAAATTGTGGGTTATTGGCGTTGTTGGCTTGCCAAGTATTGAAATAGACGCCAACACGACAGGTTAGAATTTTGGATCGTGACACCAACTTCATCATACATAATGTTTTGACTATCTCTTCTTTCAATGCTCCCAACCATTTTATTAAAAGCTCAACGAGATTCCTCCTCAGCATGTGCACATATATACTTTCAAAAGAGTCCCATGTTGCAAAGACTTACCAATTGCTAAAAGAGCCCTGTCATTTTTAATATCTCCTAAAATGCCACACTTAGGTGAACAAATATTATATTTACAACTTAAGTAATACCTAATTCTTTAATATAATCTTTCAACTCAAAATAGAATAGTGTATCTACATCAACATCCAAATATTAACTCATTACCCCACTAACATATTTTTGGTTCCTCACTTTCAAACTCTAAGACCCCATCACGATACAATCTTAAAGTGATTAAACAAACCCACTCATAGCTATATGCAAATAAAGAAAACAAACAACTGAATCCTTAAAAGAGGGTATGATACTAGCACTAGGAATTACATTCAGCAGAATCCTTAAAAGAAGGTATAATTGACACACTATAGATACTAAAACTATAAAATTACTTATTTGCTAAAGACCAAAATATTTCAGTATACACATGCAAAGTCAAATCTAGCAGGTTAACATGCAGACAAGAAACCTCAAATTTATTTAGACAATCGGAAAATCACAACGGATAACAGCATTTAAAACCCTAAACTACTACAAAAGTAATTAAATGCAGTAAAAAACTAACCTTTGGTCTTGGATTGTGATTAGGGATGGCAGGGGGCGATTACGGAGCGAGTTTTGACTAAACCCGCAAAACTTTCAACCCGTCCCGTCCCGCATAGCAAATTTTCTATTTTCAATCTGTCCCGCTTAGCACCCACAAAGACCTGCCCCGCCCTGCACCCGCATAAGTTTTGTTTTTTTTTTCTTTCATTTTGTTATTTAACTAAAACAAATAAGTTAAATATTTTATAATCGTGTAAAGTGGGGAGCTTATTTGTTACGTTGCTCGGGCAATTTAATACTTTATAATTTTTCTTTGAGTTTTCTTCTCCACAAAAAGACCCTATTTGAATTCGGAAAGAAAAATATTTCAAAATTATAATTTAACTGATATGACCAAATGTACTCAATCCTTCCTCGTCATTTTTATTGACCCACTTTGTGTTTACAAAGTAAATAACTCTCTTCTTGTCTCTTTTTCAACTTCTTTTTGATAGTATACCATTTCAGTTATTTCCTGGCCATTTTAAATTCAAAAATTGGTTGTTAAATAGTATCTCCTGTAGTTGTAAAATATATATTAATTCTAGCATAAAATTAAAACAATTCAACGACTTTGTTAGGCTAAGAATTTATCAGTTCAATTGTCACTGAAAAAAAAGAAATTTTCATACACTGAATTAGTTAGGCTAAGAATTAGTATAGTTGGGTCTTGCAGAAAATGAGTTGATAATCTCACCAGGTAACATAAAAAATAAAAATAAAGAAAAGAGTTTAATAGAAATAAACAAACAAAACTGGGAATAAGAGAAAAAAAAAGAAGCAGATTGCTTTAATGGTGTCAACCCACAACCCGTACCACCCCGCTTGAATTTGTTTTACAACAAATCAGTCGACCCACACCCGCATAAGAGCAAACCTACCCCGCCCCGCATCAGAGAAAACCTACCCTGTCCTGCAACCGTCCCACCCCATTGCCATTCCTAATTGCGACGAATAACAAGCTTAGCCTTCCAATCTGACCTTGAATCGACAAAAGATTAACAAACCCAAGAATATCATACTTCCAATCTGATTTTGAATCAACAAACGATTAACAAATCCTAGAATATCATACTTCCAATCTGACATTGAATCGAACCCTTAACATAGAGGCTTTATACTTGTTTTCACTCTATTAGTACCCAATTGCAAGAGAACAAATAAATGTTTTTGGTCTAGAGGATTTTGTAAGCGATCGAAGAGGGGAGAGTGAGAAGAATAGGGGAAATATTTTGGTATGGATGTTTTTCTTTTGATGGAACTGATTATAAGAGATACAAAAAGATAACAAGGGGAATGGGATGGGGCCCCAACATTTTTTAAAAAACAAGATGCGCGTGTCTACACCGCATGTAATTATAAATGTGGTACCAATCTAGCTCAGCACATAAGATCCAAATAATTAAAGGAATTTTTTTTTGGGGGGTGGGGGTGGGGGGATAATAGGAATCCCGCATACAAAAAAAGTGTGTAATTGAACTTTGGTTATAAGTTAGGGTACTTATGCATTTTACCAAAGAAAAATATAATTATTTTATTTTTGGCTAGTTCATTTTCTTGAAAGAAAAGATTTTAACTTCTATAAATTGAGATCATTCCTTCTCATTTAGTAGTATCAACAATGTAGCCTTAAGGAGTTTGAGAGTATTATTTAGGGAGAATTTTGGATAAGTATTAGCTTGCCACTTGTGTGTGCCTCTCTGTGAGGTTGTTCTCTCCATATTTTGTACTCTCTTTTATATAATGAATTGCTCATCTCCGCCTGTGGACGTAAGTCAATTGACCGAACCACATTAAATGTGTATGTCTTATTTGGTATATTTCTCTTTGATTGTATGATTTATTGTCATTCAAGATTTGCTTTATTAGCTTCCGCGTGACACCTAATTATTTTGATCCTAATAGCCAAGAGATGACGAATGCATTTGACAATATAACCATTCCGATGAGGCACATACCCTCGAGACCGCAACATATAAATTACACTATAATTATCAATTTGCAAGGCAACTCAATGGCCTCTATCCCGGGCTCCTTAGTTTCCCTCAGTAGGATGTCATGATGGCACCTAGTCTCTACGACTAGGTAAGCCTAACACTTATTGAATAAATTGACAGAAATTAATAAACAGAACTATTAAACAGAAACCAGATATTTCTATATGAACTGAACATTTACAACATCAAAATAACATCCTAAAACCGGTAGTACAAGTCGTAAGCTCTACTGAATTTAATTGAAGAATCCCTAAATACAACTGTTCGGAATGGAAATTAAAAGGTACAAGTACAATATCAGAATGTGACTCTAAGGCCTACGAACGCGATGATAGGTTTACCTTGAGTCTCCACAACAATGCTCGACCAGCTAGCTAATAATCAACAATAGCCGAAGCACTTGAGATCAACACAAAAATGTGTAGAAGCGTAGTATGAGTACACCATAGAGATACCCAGTAAGTATGAAGACTAACCTCAACTGAGTAGTGGCGAGGGACAATCAACACACCCACTGGACTAAACAATATGAACAAGTATAAATATAGAACTAGCGGGGAACAATACCAGTATAAGGATAGGTATAATGACAATAATAATACAATATTTATAAAAGGGACTAAAAGCAACAGATAGCAATGAGACACAACAGGTAATAACACAGTAGATTAATCTGAGCACAGTCTAAATCCGGTAAAACCGAAGAAAAGAAGACAAGTGACAACTAGTGGGAACAACTGCTTTCAAACCAGTTTTACCTAAGGATTTTCACGAGGTGCCAAACCTCAAAATCACAAATCACGGGTTCCAATTCGGGAACCCTTATCACTTAGAATCTTGTGCTCACATTACAACTCATAACCGTAGGGACAATTCACGTGCCAATAGAACTTCCTCACACAGAAGGCAGGTAGACAAGAGTACGTATAATGGTCAATAACGCCAGGATTCATCTTTTACAACCGATATGGGTAGTTTAACTACGTGTATGCTTGTGCAAGTGTTCTATCACAATTCAAGTAAAAACAAATAAGAAAAGAGGCAATGAATGACACATAATAAACGATCACCACGAAATGTACAGTATAATAAAGGCAGCAATGAAGTTTGGGGCAACGACTGGCATAACAAGATTAGCTACATAGAACTAAGCAAATAGTGCAACACGGAGGGAAAAAGTTAATAGTATGCCAAGGAAAACAACAATCAAAAACAAGTGCACAAAAAAGGGAAATGACAACAAGAGCCCTACCGAGGTACCGCCTCGTAGTCTCAAATCATAAAAAAATTATAATTTTCCTTATATCACCGCGGAAGCCTTTATATTTAGTTTTGAAAATTATTTTTTCCGAAATAGCATCCCGTGTTTTAGCCCACCTTATCACGCCACATGGCTTCCAGTAGTTCCCCTATGAGTCACGCGTTTCAAGCCCACCTTATCCCACCGCATGCATTTCAACACCTAGACCTTATACCACTGCATGCGTGTCAATAATAACAACAGCACGACAGAAACCTCGTTCAACACAATACCAACCGCACGACATAAATCTCGTGCAAATACAGTAACAACCGCACGTCAAAAACCTCGTGCAAACACAATAACAACCGCATGGTAGAAACCTCATGCAACAACATAACAATTCTCTCAACAACAACTCGTGTGCCAAAACATAACAACTCAAATAAATAACTTTCACAATATGTGCCCAAATGCCATAATATTTCCTCAAAACAGTTTTAATATAACAACCACATATATCCCTCGACTTAACAACACTGAATACAATAGCAACAACAATAACAATAACACGAGAATACGGCAAGTAAATTAACACAAAAACTTCAGAACACAAAGAAACGGAAGAACAAACTCACTAAGAAAGACACCACAGGGAAATAATAGTCTCACCAAGAATAGTTCAACAAGGGAGAGTTAATGTATAACAATGATTCCACGAAAGTACAATTCGACAACAAGAGAGATAGCATGAATCAATCAACCCAAATAAAAATACGTCAACAATGAAAGGGATAACAAACTTCAATTAAGGCTAAGCAATTACGGAAGAGATAACAATGATTTCAATAAAGGTTAAGCAATTACGGGAAGGATATCATGACAATAAAAGAGGAAACAACTTCAGTTAAGGCATATAAGAGTTTAATCGCATTAAGGGTAGAACATGAAGCAATTAATTCCAATTAAGACACGAAAGTGTGAATTTAGTAATTGGGGAGTTTAACATGACAAAAAAACTTCATATTTAGTGGACATAAGAATCTAAGTGCCCTAAACGGTCAAATTTTTACAAATATTCCCGAGTATGTACTCGTCACCTCGCGTACACGACCTTCACATGACACAATTAGCACAAGTGACTCAAATCCTAAGGGGTAGTTCCCCCCCACAAATTTAGGCAAGATACTTACCTGAAAGAAGCTAGACCATTACACTAAAATGGCCTTCTCGCGTGAAATAACCTCCGGACAGTTCAAATCTAGCCAAAATAACTTCAAATCATAAATAAATCTCATAGGAAACAATTTTGGTTAATAAAACTTCGATCTTTAATTAAAACTAAAAAGTCAATCCAAAGGTTAGCCCCCGAGCCCGCACCTCAGAACCAGACAAAATTTAAAAAACCCGAACACCCCTTCTAATACGAGTTCAATCATACCAAAATTGCCAAATTCCGATATCAATTCGTCATACAAATCATCATTTTACATTTCTGAAAGAGTTTACAATTTTTCCCAAATTCCCAACTTAATTTACTAATTAAATGATGCAAATAGCAAGAGATTCATGAGATATGATAATATTTGAGTAGAGAACACCTACTCCAATGAATTGCTTGAAAACCCCACAAAACATCTCCCAAAGCCGAGGTCTACAACTCAAAATATGGCAAAAACATCAAACCCTCGACATTTAAACATTCTGCCCAGCCATTTTTCGCATTTGCGGACAAAGTTGCGCTCTTGCGAGAAAAATCTTGCATCTGCGGCCTTCACTTACTGGCCCAAAATGCGCACTTACGATCCACTATTCGTATCTGCGATTGCGCGGACAGTCTACTTAAGCCACAAACTCGCATCTGCGATGGGCTCACAACAGACGTGGCCACAAACCTGCATTCTCGAATCCGTAGAAGCGGAACTCCAGCCTAGGTCCAACATCGCAGAAGCGACTGAACCATTGCAGAAGAGGCTCCGCACCTACGCTCCAAAATGCAGAGGCCAGAAGCACAAAAACCATCTGAAACTCGTTCGAAACACGCCTGAGGCCACCGGGACCCCTTTGAAACATACCAACAAGTTCCATAACATAACACGGACCCGCTCAGGATCTTAAATAATATCAAACAACATCGAGACTACGAATCGCACCTCGAATCGAACTTATGAACTTTCAAATCTTCCAACTTCCAAAACTCATACCGAAACATATCAAATCAACCCGAAATGAACCCAAGTTTTGCACACAAGTTCCAAATGACATAACAGAGTTAATCCAACTCTCTTAATCGTATTATGATACAGATATCACAAAGGTCTACTCTCGGTCAAACCTCTCAACCTTGCAGAACTTCAACTTTCCAATTTTGCTGAAATGCTTCAAATTACCCTACGGACCTCCAAATTCAAATCCGAATGTACGCCTATGTGTAAAATTACAATACGAAGTTGTTGGAATCATCCAAACTCCATTTCGGAGTCGTCTACACAAAAATTAATATTCTAATCAAGTCTTACCACTTAAACTTCTAAAACAAGAATCCTTCTTCAAAATTGATCCTGAAGCATCCGAAATCCGAACTTGGCCACGCACGCACATCATAACACATAATACAAATCTTCTCTAGAACTGAAGCCACCGAAGGGGACATTAATCATAAGAACGACCAGTCGGATCGTTACAATAGCTCATCTCTAAAGGATATTGTCACGACCCAAAACTCATAATAGATCGCGATGGTGCCTAAACCCGCCGTTAGGTAAGCCCACTAGTGAACCTCCAATTTAGTTATCCCTTTTTAACTTTTAAAACAGAAGTTTTCTTTTTATTAAAAGACTGAAATAAGTAAGATCTCATGCAACCATACATACTCTTTTCTCAAAAACATCAACCATGAGAAATACATAAACTATAGTGATAGTAATGATAAGTGCAATAGTACATAAATGCTAGAAGCCACCAAAACCTGTTGCCACAATTGCATGAGTAATCTAGAGAATACATAAAATTAAACAACTATTGTATGAAGGGTAATAGAAAAAAATAATAAACAAGGTTGAGGTAGACTCTTGTGATGTAGATCGATGCAAGGCAAGCAAGTCACCACTAAGTCTACGTAGAAGTGCGGCTACGCGCCCATGTGACCACTGGTAGTACATGTCTTAGTACCTGAACATTCAATGTAAAAGTGTAGCATGAGTACGTAAAACAACACGTACCCAGTAAGTATCTAGTCTAACATCGAAGAAGTAGTGATGAGGGGTCGACTTGACACTTACTAGTGGTCAACGAGTAATAGAAATACATAAAGTATACATGTAGAATGTAAAACAAGTAGCAACGAAATAGATAAAAATAATTACAATAATTCCCCACATGAATCTATATCAAATCACTAAACATATCATAACCGGCCTTGAAGGCACTAACTCAACTGTTACCAAATCAAATCCAGTCTCAAGTATTACACACGAAGCTGCAGAGGCGAACGACCCAATCCCATTGGAATAGTGGTACTCAGTACTATCAAGGCGAACAACTCGATCCCATAAAAATAGTGTCAAGATACTGCCGAGGCGAGCGACTTGATACCATAAGAGTAATTTAATATATTGCCGAGGAGAACGGCCCGATCCCGTAAGAGTAGAGAAATTTACCTCACTCACAAAAGTACATGCGAGATGAGAAGACACAGATACATAATTCATCAAATATTTCCCAATTGTTTTATGAAGTAAGAGGCTAAATTAGTATCTTTATTCTAATCCTCAATCTCAGTCATAATCAGGGAAATCAATACACATAATAGATACATATAGCACAATTAAGGCATGATGTGAATCTAAGTCTACCAGACATAACATGAATATAGCTACGTACGGGCTCTCATCACCTCGTGCGTAGGTAGCTCCCCACAACAAGTAGCACACAACACTTAATATACCAAAGGGGATAAATTCCCTCTTACAAGGTTAGGCAAGAGACTTACCTTGATTCTAAGTCCTCAATCCGTCTCTCTAACCTCACTAGAACTCTTCAAACGATGCCGAGGACTCCGAAACTAATCAAAAATCGTATAAACTAATAAATATATGCTCAAAAGTTCATAATTTAGATATTAAACTAATTTCCCAACCAAATTCAGAAAGTCCATAAAAATCATCCCCGGGCTCACGTGCCTCGATTCCGAAATTTTTGGAAGATAAACGTTACCAATGACCTTACAAACTCAAATATATAATTTACTCCCAATTCCATAATCAATTCCTTAGGCAACTCACTTTTTTACCAAACCCTAGGTTCCAACATAATCCCATAATTTCTCCCTTAATTTGATGTTAAATCTACCCATAATCCATGTATTTAACTCAAGAATCGATAGGGGTCACTTATCTCTTGATGTTGATGAAACCCCTCACAAAATGCTCTGAAATTCGTCCAAGAGCAAGTGAAAAATGAGAGAAATGAGACTAAGTTCCATAATAAATTTCAGTCTGCCTAGTGATTCCTTCTTCGTGATCGCGGAAAATGCCTCGCGATCGCGAAGGCCAAAATCCGCCACTACCAAAAATCCTCTTTGCGTTCGCGATGCATCACTGCTAGCCTTCCACGCTCACGATCCTTGGTCCGTGCTCGCGTAGGCCAAAGGCCTTCCTACCTAGCTCCTCCATTTCCTTCTTTGTGATCGCGGTTAGGCCTCCACGTTCGCGAAGCACTGCCAGGCCAACCTTCGTGATCATGGATCCATCTTCGCATTCGCGAAGGCAATCAGCTGCCCCTCCAATTTCCTTCTTTGCGATCGCGGGACCATCTTCGCGATCGCGAAGCACACAACACACCAACAATTTTCAGTCAAATTCAGACATGCTCCAGGTGATCAGAAACACACCTGAGCCACCAGGGACCCTATCCAAATGCACCATTAAGTCCATAAACATGACTTTGCGGACTTACTCGAAGCCTCGGAACACATAAAACAACACCAAAATCAAGAATCTCACCTCAAAACCTCATTAATTAACTTCTAAACTTCAAACTCATTTCAACCAATTCTGAATGCGTCAAAACATACTTAGATAACTCTGAATGACGATTTCAACTCGAGCCCTTCCAAACCGAATCATCCATCCCCGTAAGTCATAAAATAGTAAAAGCACATACAAAAAGTCTTAATTAGGGGAACGAAAATATGGAAAGTAAAATGACTAGTCGATCATTTCATATATGTAGACCCCAATCCTGACTAAAAATTCACTAAGCCACATGTCATCAGAATCAAGAAAAATATTGCCCGTAGTCCCATCATAATTGTGGGTTATTGATTTATAATCAGTGTAGACTAATTTTACAAGTTTCATAACCACTCTAATTAATTTGGCAATCCTTTTTGTTTCCATTATTTTATTTCCTTTCTTCTAGGTTAGGTGTTTGATCACGTGTAGTTCCACTAGTCAGCAACACATTCTTTGATTTATTTGTGTTTGACGAGTACATTTGTGGATTCATGCATGAACTATTAACACCCTATTTCATGTACATTCCTTCAGTTCTATTAATTTCTCAAAGTTACTCAGGCTATTATCTCCTGCTTTTGCAATTATGTCCAGTTCTTAACAGGCATTGGAGCAAGAAGCAAAAAACTATGGAAGGTTTTGTAGGAAATTATCGATTTGTGGTGTCCTATGCCTTCCATGAAGATTTTTTCTATTAGTGTGCTGGAAATCAGAGGCGGACCTACACTAGGTCATGGGGGGTCATGGGAACCCGTTAACCTCAGAAAAAATCATGTATAATTTCACGACCCAAAAATCACTTGTAGTGATGGCGCCTATTCCAATACTAGGCAAGTCGATAACCTCAATAAAACACTATATTTCTTTAAGTTTGAAAACATAATACTTGAGTTCAATAGAAAATCTCACAAATACTGATATAAATACACTTTCAAAATCTGGTGTCACTGAATACATGAGCATCTAAATGATAACATAGTCTGAGTGATAAAACACTGTCTGGAAAAATAGAACAGTACAAACAACTGAAAGGAAAGAGAGACAAGGTCTGCGGACGGCAGGCAGCTACCATGATAGTCTCCAACAGGTAAAACTATGAAATCTAGCAGCCGCCGTATCCGGAAGTACCTGGATCTGCACACGAAGTGCAGAGTGTAGTATGAGAACAACCGAACCCATGTACTCATTAAGTAACAAGACTAACCTTTGGGCTGAAAGTAGTGACGAGCTCAACAAGTATAGTCCAATATAGAAATAACAGTACAAAAATGTAGGCATACTTTCAAGCTCAACAGTTAAACGCATTACAAGAAAAATAGTTAAATCTTGAATCATATGAGGGATATAACATCTCTATATCTACATGCCAATGTACATGCTGTATGTAATGAAGCTCAGTGGAAACCTCGTGTACTCACAATCTTAAAATACTCAATCACTCAGTACTGTATTTGGCCAATCCAGCCCAGGGAAGATCCAATCAACTGACAGTCAGTCACTCAGTACTGTATAAGGCCAATCCATCCCAGGGGAAGATCTATCCCCAAATATGAATGATTTGGATAAGATCCATGTCCAGGGAAGATTCATCCCTCAATATAAATGCTTCAGGCAAGATCCATGCCCAGGGAATATCCATCCCTCAATATAAAATGCTTCTGGCAAGATCCATGCCCAGGGAAGATCCATCCCTCAATATAAAATTAACCGCGCTCACTATGGGGGGTGCCGACTCCGGAGGGACTCCTTCAACCCAAGCGCTATAATAGCTAGATCCATGCATAAATAATTAAAACATGTTGCGGTGTGTAGCCTGATCCCATTAATATCACTCAAAATCTCCAATTTTTCGGGTTCCCAATGACATGAAAATCAACCCGACATGATGATATGATGTATCAATGAGTGACAACAGAGACTGAGATATGATATGCAAATGATAGATGTGACTGAGTACTAAATTATAAATTTAACAAGTAATTCAATAGCAATAAGACCTATGTGGGTCCCAAAAATATCAGCATGTAGCCTAAACATGATCTTTAATATGAGTCTCGGCTCAATTTCCTCTAACATGGGGAGGGTATGTGGAAAATAACATGATTATTTGATTATGCAACTCCACGGAATCAATTAAGCCACAATTTTATGGTGCACGCCCACATGACCATCACTTAGCATGTGCGTTACCTCCAAACAGTTCATATAACATGTAATTCAAGGATTCATATCCTCAAAACAAAGTTTCGAAGTGTTACTTACCTCAAACCGTGTAATTCTTTATTCCAATATGCTCTTACCTCGCGAATCAGTCTCCGAACGCCTCGAATCTAGTCATAATTAATTTGATACAGTCAAAACAAATTATCGGAATCAATTCGATATGAAAATACTAATTTTCCAACAAGATCTAAAATTCAAGTCAAAAGTCGTCAGTGGGACACACATCTCGAAACCCGACAAAAGTTACAAAATATGAACGCCCATTCAACCACGAGTCCAACCATATCAAATTTACAAAATTCAGACATTAACTCGACCTCCAAACCTCAAATCTTATTTTCAAATCCCTAGGCCCAATTTCTCGAATTACACCTCAAAAGCACGTAATCTAGTCGGAATACTCAATGATAATTCAATATTATTGACTAAAAATGATCACAAGTGTCTTACCTCATATTTTCCCGTGAATTATCGCTCAAACATCGCCTCAACCCGTGTTGGAAATGTCCAAAAATGGAAAAAGCTCTGAACCCTCTGTTTTTGTACACTTTCCAGAGGTTTCGCACATGCGACTCACTTAGCTGGTTCTACGGTCTCGCATGTGCGAGAAACCAACCGCTTATATGGTTTGCCAAATCCTTCACTGCCTCCGCTTTTGCGTCCTTGGAGCCGCTTCGGCGGGCTCGCTTCTGCGAGACCCAATCTGCTTCTGCGAACGTTGCGCATCTGCGGTTCCCCGTTCGTATCTGCGATCACGCAGGTGAGGAAATTCCCTCGCACCTGAGACCACTGCCTCACCAACACCTATCCACTTCTGTGACCGTATTCTTGCTTCTGCGGTCGCGCACCTGCGACCAATTCCATCGTAGGTCGATTGCAATAGAACTGGAAATATTTCCAGAATTGTTCTAAGTCCAAATTTTGACCCGTTAACCATTCGAAACTCACCCGAGGTTCTCGGGACGTCAACCAAATATACCAACAAGTCCTAAAATATTATATGAACTTAGTCGAGGCCTCATATCACATCAAACAATGCTAAAACTACGAATCACATCCCAATTTAAGCCTAATAAAACCAACAAATTTCAACTTCTACATTCGATGCCGAAACCTATCGAATCAAGTTCGCTCAAATTTTGTACAAAGGTCATAAGTGATATAACAGATCTATTCCAATTTCCAGAATCAGATTCCGACCCCGATATCAAAAAGTTAACTCCAAGTCAAACTTCCAAACTTTTAATTTCCTATTTTCGCCATTTCAAGCCTAATTTAACTACGGACTTCCAAATATTTTTCGGACACACTCCTAAGTCCAAAATCACCATACGGAGCTATTCGAATCATCAAAACTCTATTCCGGAGTCGTTTACACATAAGGCAACATCGGGCCGACTATTTTAACTTAAGATTTAAATCTTGGAACTAAGTGTTCCGGTTCATTCTGAAACATCCCCAACAAGTCACATAATTATAATTTTGAACAGAATAAGAAGTAAATGGGGGAACGGGGCTGTAATTCTCAAAATGACCGGCAGGGTCGTTACATTCTCCCCTTCTTGAACAAACGTTCGTCCTCGAACGGGTTTAGAATTATACCTGGAGTCTCAAATAGGTGTGAATATTTGCTCCGCATCTCTCGCTCAGTCTCCCAAGTAGATTCTCTGACTGGCTGGCCTCTCCACTGCACTTTCACTGAAGCTATGTTCTTTGATCTGAACTTTCGAACCTACCGGTCCAAAATGGTCATCGACTCTACACCATAAGTCAAATTACCATCCAACTGCACAGTACTGAAATCCAAAACATGAGACGGATCTCCGACATACTTCTAGAACATGGATACATGAAGCACTAGGTGAACACTCGATAGACTAGGCGGCAATGCAAGTTCATAAGCCACCTCTCCAATCTTCTTAAGTATTTTAAAAGGCCCAATATACCTAGGACTCAACTCTCCCTTCTTCCCAAATCTCATAACACCTTTCATAGGTAAAACTCAGAGTAGTACCTTCTCCCCTACCATGTAAGCAACATCGCGAGCCTTCCGTTCGGCATAACTCTTCTTTCTGGACTGCGCCGTACGAAGTCGATCCTGAATCAATTTAACCTTTTTAAAAGCATCCTGAACTAAATCAGTACCCAATAGCCTTGCCTCACCTGGCTCAAAGCAACATACTAGAGACCAACACCATCTCCTATATAAAGCCTCATACGGAGCCATATGAATGCTCGATTGGTAGCTATTGTTATAGGCAAACTCTGCAAGTGGCAGAAACCTATCCCAAGAACCCCCAAAATCTATAACATAAGTGTGTAGCACTTCTTCCAATATATGAATAGTGCGCTCGGACTGCCCATCCGTCTGAGGGTGAAATGTTGTACTCAACTGTACCTGTATGCCTAACTGTCGCTGCACTGCTCTCCAAAACTGTGATGTAAACCGCGTGCCCCGATCTGAAATAATGGACATTGGCACACCGTGAAGGTGGACAATTTCACAGATATAAATCTCAGCAAACCGCTCCGAAGAATAAGTAGTACCGACTGGAATAAAATGTGCGGACTTGGTCAACCGATCCACAATTACCCAAATAACATCAAACTTCTTCAAAGTCCATGGGAGTCCAACTACGAAGTCCATGGTAATACACTCCAATTTCCATTCCGGAATTTCAAGTCTCTGAAGTTATCCGCCCGGTCTCTGATGCTCGTACTTCACCTGCTGGAAATTTAAACACCGAGCTACAAACCCACCCCACTATATCTTTCTTCATCATTCTTCACCAATAGTGTTGTCTCATGTCGTGATACATCTTTGTGGCACCCGGATGAATGGAATACCGTGATCTGTGGGCTTCTTTAAGAATCAACTCACGCAGTCCATCTACATTTGGCACACAAATCCGACCCTGCATCCTCAACGTCCCATCATCTCCAATAGTAACATCTTTGGCATCGTCGTGCTGAACTATGTCCTTCAGGACAAGAAAATGGGGATCATCATACTGGCATTCTCGGATGCGGTCATATAAGGATGATCGAGAAACCACACAAGCTAGAACCCAACTGGGCTCTGAAACATTTAACCTCACGAACTGGTTGGCTAAGGCCTGAACATCTAATGCAAGTGACCTCTTGACAACAGGAATGAAAACAAGGCTACCCATACTCACCGCCTTTCTACTTAAGCCATTGGCACATACATTGGCCTTCCCGGGATGATACTGAATAGTAATATTATAGTCCTTTAGTAGCTCCAACCGCTGATGTCTCAAATTTATATCTTTTTGTTTGAATAAGTGATGGAGACTCCGATGATCTGTAAATACTTCACAGGACACACCGTAGAGATAGTGCCTCCAAATCTTTAATGTATGAACAATGGCTGCCAATTCTAAATCATGAACAATGTAGTTCTTTTCATGTGGCTTGAACTGCGTGAAGCAGACCAATCACTCTACCCTCCTGCATTAAGACACACCTAATACCGATTTAAGAAGCATCACAAATATTGTATAAGAGCCTGAAGATGAAGGCAAAACTAGAAGTTGAGTTGTGGTCAAAGTAGTCTTGAGCTTCTGAAATCTCTCTTCACACTCATCCAACCACATGAATGGAGCACCTTTCCAGGTCAATTTAGTCATAGGGGCCGCAATAGATGAGAATCTCTCCACAAAGCGACGATAATAATCAGCCAAGCCAAGAAAACTCTGAATCTCAGTAGCTGAAGATGGCTTGGGCCAACTCTAAACTGCCTTTATCTTCTTTGGATCCACCTTAATTCCCTCACTGGACACTATGTGCCCCAAGAATGCCACCGAACAAAGCCAGAACTCACACTTAGAAAATTTGGCATAGAGTTTCTCCTCTTTCAACCTCTGTTGTACAATACCCAAATGTTGTGTATGTTCTTTCTGAATAAGCGAGTACACCAGAATATCATCAAAAAATACTACGACAAACAAATTAAGATACGACCGGAATACACTATTCATCAAGTGCATAAATACTGATGGGGCATTGGTCAGCCCAAAAGACATCACGAGAAATTCATAGTGACCATAACAGGTCATGAATGCCATCTTTATAATAGCTGAATCCCGAATCTTCAACTGATGATACCCAGACCTCAAATCAATCTTAGAGAACACTCTCGCTCCCTGAAGTTGGTCAAATAAATCATCAATACGAGGCAAAGGAAACTTGTTATTGATTGTAACTTTGTTCAATTACCTGTAGTCGATGCACATCCGTATAGTACCATCTTTCTTTTTCACAAATAGAACTGGCGCACCCCAAGGCGACACACTAGGCCTAATAAACCCCTTATCAAGAAGTTCCTGAAATTGCTCTTTCAATTTTTTCAATTCAGCTGGTGCCATACGATACGGAGGAATAAAATTGGGTTGAGTGCCCGACACCAAGTCAATATCAAAATCAATATCCCTATTAGATGACATACCCGGTAGGTTTGTAGGAAATACATCCGAAAAGTCTCGCACTACCAGTACAAAATCAATAGTAGTAGTGTCTGCATCAACATCTCTCACAAAGGCCAAATATGACAAACATCCCTTTCCAACCATTCGTTGGGCCTTCAAATAAGAAATTACTCTGTTGGGAACATAATCTAGAGAACCTCTCCATTCGATCCTCGGCAATCCCGGTATTGCTAACGTCACAGGTTTTGCGTGACAGCCTAAAATAGCATGACATGGAGACAACCAATCCATACCCAAGATTAAATAGAAATCAACCATATTAAGCAATAAGGGATCAACTCTAGTCTCTAGTCCCCCAATAGTTACTACACATGACCGATATACATGGTCCACAACAATAGTATCGCCCCACCGGCGTAGATACATGAATAAGTGATACTAAGGACTCACGGGGCATATCCAGATAACAAGCAACATATAATGATACATACGAATATATGGAACCAGGGTCAAATAATATAGAGGCTTCACTGTGGCATACTGAGACAATACATGTGATCACTGCATCTCAAGCAATGACATCTGGCTTGGCAGGAATAGCATAGAATCGGGCCTGACCGCCAGCTGATCGGCCTTCCCCTATTGGGCGACCCCTAGCTGACTGAGCCCCACCCCGAGCTAGCTGGGCGGGTGGTAAAGCAACTGGTGCTGAATTCGTAGTCTGACTCCTTTACTGAGCTAAACCTTCCATAAGGAGGGGGCGATATCTCTTTATGTGACCCAAATATCCACACTCAAAACAACCTTTCTCTAAAAATGTCGGCAAGTACTGAAATAGACCCACTACTATATGAACCTGGTACAGATGAACCCTGAACTGATGGTGCACGAGATGAACTCTGAGATAGAAGTGCACTAAGAGAAGATTGACTTGGTCGAGCATTGTAAGAACTATGGCTAGATGATGCACCACGATGAGCTGGACAAGCCATCTGAGCGGGCCTATAAGGTCGACCCTTGCTGTGATAGTACTGTCCCCCAGAAGGAACACCACTAGAATTACCCAGACCATGAGACCTCTTGGCCTCCCTCTCCTCACGCTCCTGAGTACAGACCATCTCTAGTCGTCGAGCACTGTCAACTACCTCGTCAAATTTAGCACCTGCTATTTTTCCTAGAGTCATAACAAAATGGAACTGATGGTTGAGGCCATTAATGAGCCTCCTGATCTTCTCTTTCTCAGTGGGAACAATCCAAACTGCACGATAAGCCAATTCTGAAAACCACATCTCATACTGAGTCACGGACAAGTCCACCTAACGTAGATACTCGAACTGCCTGCGCAGTTCCTCACTGCGGGTCTATGGCACAACTTCTCCAGAAATAATACGGAAAACTTATGCCATGATAGTGGTGCTGCACCAACTGGTCTACTCCTCTCATATGTCTCCCACCATCTGAAGGTTGCCCCGGTCAACTAAAAAGTATTAGATGAGACCCCACTGGTCTTCAGAATACCCGTTGTATGAAACATCCGCCGGCATCTGTCCAAGAAATCCTGAGCATCTTCTGACTCAAATCCACTGAAAGTTGGAGGATGGAGTCTCCCAAACCTCTCTAATCTCTTCTGCTCCTCGTCATTCATAATAGGACCTACTTGGGCCTAAGCAGCTACAATCGGCCGGTACTATAGTGCCCCCGGTATCTGAAGTCCCTGCACTACCTGCTTTTGAGTACGGGCGATAGGGGTATGAGTACCTCCCCCAGCCCAAGAAGTGGCTGGTGCAGCCTGAGCTGAAACTACCTAAGCAAGGCAAGTGGAAACAGTCAATATCTGGGCTAAAGCCTCCTAATGACATGGAATCACAATAGGCATAGCTAGTGCTTGAGCTAGTCTCGCCGGCTCAACTATATCTGGATCCTGCTCCTGAGCTGAAGAAATTGGTGGTTCTACAGGTGCTGCTCTAACTACTGTACGAGCTATACCTCGACCTCTACCATGACCCTGGCCTCTCGTTGCCCTAGCTGGCGGCACTGGTGGCTAGCTGTCTAATCCGGTAGTACGTGTCCTTACCATTAGTAAAAGAATAGAATAACAGAAATTTAGTTTCCAGAATCAAGAAATTTGAACGACAGAATACAAGAAAGTGAAATTTTCCTTAGGGTTTGGCAGCCTCTCGAAGATAAGTACAGACGTCTCTGACCGATCCGCAAGACTCTACTAAACCTGCTCATGACTCATAAGACCTATGTAACCTAGGCTTTTATACCAACTTGTCACGACCTAAAATTCACTTGTCGTGATGGCGCCTATCCCAATACTAGGCAAGACGCTAACCTCAATAAAATAATATATGACTTTAAATTTGAAAACATAATACTTGAGTTCAATATAAAACCCTACAAATACTAATATAAATACACTCCCAAAACCTGGTGTCACTGAGTACATAAGCATCTAAATGATAACATACTTTGACTAATAAGACACTGTCTGGAAATATAGAACAGTACAAACAACTTAAAGGAAAGAGAGACAAGGTCTGAGGATGCCAGGCAGCTACCTCGATAGTCTTCAACAGGTAAAACTCTGAAATCTAGCAGCCGTCGTATCCGAAAGTACCTCGATCTGCACACGTAGTGAAGAGTGTAGTATGAGTTCAACCAACCCCATGTACTCAATAAGTAACAAGACTAACCTTTGGGCTGAAAGTAGTGAGAGCTCAACAGGTACAGTCCAATATAAAAATAACAATATAAAAATGTAGGCATGCTTTCAAGTTCAACAGCTAAACTCAGTACAAGAAAAATAGGTAAATCCTGAATGATGTGAGGGATATGACATCTCTATATCTACATGCCAATGTACATGTTGTATGTGATGCACCTCAGTGGAAACCTCGTGTACTCACAATCTCAAAATACTCAATCACTCAGTACTGTATATGGCCAATCCAGCCCAGGGAAGATCCATCCCATATATATATACACACACACACACACACACACACACACACACACACACACACACACACACACACACACACCAACTGACAGTCAGTCACTCAGTAATGTATAAGGCGAATCCAGCCCAATGGAAGATCCATCCCCAAATATAAATGATTCAGAGAAGATACATATCTAGGGAAGATCCATCCCTCTATATAAATGCTTCGGTCAAGATCCATCCCTTAATATAAAATGCTTCGGGCAAGATCCATGCCCAGGGAAGATCCATCCCTCAATATAAAATCAATCGCGCTCACTGTGGGGGAAGGGCAGGCTCTAGACGGGCTCCTTCAACCCAAGCGCTATAATATCCAGATCCAGGCATAAAAAATTAAATCATGATGAGGCGTGTAGCTCGATCCCATAAATATCACTCAAAATCTCCAGTCTCTCGGGCTCCCAATGACATGAAAATCAACACGACATGATGATATGATGTATCAATGAATGACAACAGAGACTGAGATATAATTGATTCAAACTTAAAATTTTCAAGTTCTTTAATTTACTTCCAATGCGCCGAAACATACTTAAACTATTCGGAATGACACGAAATTTTGCGTGCAAGTCTTAAATCACTATACGGAACTATTCCCAATCTTGGAATTCCAAACGGACTTCAATTAATCAAAAACCTACTCCAAACTAAATTTAAAGAATTTTAAACCTTCATATAGTTAATGTTTACTATTAAGCGTCAAAACGCTCCCGGGTTATCCAAAACCTGATTCGGACATACGTCCAAGTCCAAAATCATCATACGAACCTATTGGAACCGTCAAATCCTGATTCCGGGGTCATTTTCTCAAAATGTTGACCGACGTCAAACTTGTCCATTAAAAGCTAACTTAAGGAACCAAGTGTTCCGATTTCAACTCACACACTTCCAAATCCCGAACCAACCATCCCCGCAAGTCATAAATTATTAAAAACATATACGGGAAGTTTTATTTAGGGGAACAGGGTTCTAACAGTCAAAACGACTGGTTGGGTTGTTACATTCTCTCCCACTTATATATACATTCGTCCTCGAACGTGCTAAGGACAATTTCGGATTTGTACAAAATCACATTTTAACACTTCAAGCACCTACCCGTGCTACCACACCCAATTGAGCACATTAGCTCGAGCCAATCTGAAGATTCTCCCCTTTATTTAGGAAATTAAGCCTTAGAGCCCAATCCTAACATCCAGAATTCTCCACCATGCATGTTTCCAACCTACGAACACAGTATCAATCACTACACGATGCACCAATACAGGGTTGCATACCTTGGTTGAATTTAGACCATGCACCGCACCATTCACATGATCATAATATCATCATCCGATAACAATAGCCGAAATTCCACGAATCTGATGTTCACAACACACCTCATGATACGTATAATTCCTGTTCCAACTCTTGAACTGCTTCCACGATGGAAGAAATGTGTAGAAATTCATAACCAATTGTTGAGTCAACAAATTATTGAATTTCTCCTTCTGACAAGAACCATTGCCTCATTATAGACCAAATAATGGAATTTGCTCTTTATTATATTTCATATAATCCGATCGTACTGATCCCGGATCCAATAACCTCGTCTCACTTAGTATAAGCTGCTCAGGAAATAAGCCACCTCAGACATGACAAAAAGTCTCATATGACGCCACAATGAGCTAATAATCTACAGACTCGATTGCGATACATAAGGAAAACAGACTATGGAAAGGATTACTCAACCCACGTGACTAATTAAACAACTGAAAAGGTGTCATGAACCTTCCTCAGAAAATGGGACACAAAACACACAAAATAGAATATAGGTGATTGTACTCGACATCACACTGTTGTGGCGTGCAACCCGATCCATACATGATACTCGTGCCGGCGTGCCACCCGATCCGCACAAAATGAATCTATAAGAAAATACTTACTGAGCTAGAATGCTCATTACTACAAAATATCCGAATATTAGACACAAGCACGCTGAGTGCATAATATCATCCCTGGAAGAACCGACAGTGCCATATGCTACAAAACTCAAGCACAACTAAGGTGCGATATATGATCTGAATCTGGAGAGCCATCCTGCTCACACAACACCATCGCTACGCGGAACCTCAACACATAAGAATTTTATCAAGCCGTTTAATAACTCACACAACACAATATAGTGTTACATGAAATAACCGACGACGAAACGACATCCAACGTCCGAATACTCCTCCATAGGGAGATTTTATGCTGAAATGAACACATCCGGCCTGATATAGAGCCCGTATTCATATTTAAATTCATCCATAGACCTCAAGCCGATTCTGATCGCACCATACTAGGCTAATAACCTTTCAAGGATCCATAATAACCCCCTTTTCCCATAACACACAAGAATAGCCATCATAATAGGAACAAACTTCCACAGTCCACAACCAAAGGAACCGAGTGCCCTTTAGGCATAAATTCTCGAATCAGCGATATTACCACAATCTTCATACTTGGTTTCAACATTCACTCAATCAAGTGACTACATGTCACTCTTACATAATCTTTCCGTGAGACACGCTCCCACGACCTTCCGCACCAGGTAACAAGTCTGCACATCCATGCTACCGGTTACACTAATGCTGTAAAACATATCAAGAATCCACAAATCACTACACAAGGTCTCTTACACCTGAAATCGACTTTAGATGATGCCAAAAACAATACCATCTTACTTTAAACATCTAAATCCCTTTCCTGCTCATCCGAGCTCATGATATCCTTGTCAACACCGAACCGAAATCTTAAATCCTCAACTTTCGAATCCCATGCTACTTAGTGCACTTACCCACGCCAATACGCATGAGTACAAGAATTCCATCATAACTCTCGAACCACTAATAGGGTAAACACTTCATCATATAGAAACTTTTCTTAACTCATTTCAAGAGAATTATTGCAACACGTGACTGAATTCCCATATCCGTAAAAAATAATACCGGTCTCAAGTAGTGGTCTAAACCACTATAACTCTTTTGGGATCTTTCTACACATAACATGTCATAGTACTTGAATTTCTCCAAATAAAATCAATTACGGCGACCGTCAAGCCTCGCATGTACCGCTACAAATCATATGCATAATTCAATGCGCTGAAAGAACTGATCATTTCCACCATCGTGTTGATTCAACCATTGTTAGCCGATCCGTCTTTTCTCAATTTAATCTCAACTTGTGTTAGAAATAATAATAGCTCCATTCATTACATCACGAACTCAAATTCGCACTTATCCCAAGTGACCTTATTTCACGAGACCACGCTATTTCAAAACCCACTAATTATCTCATATCCCTCCTTGTGCGCACTTTCATATCTTCAATTGGTACACCCATTCTGATACTTATTTTATGAATCTGAAGTTATTTTCTTCCGTTTCTCTACTGCTATGCCACAACCTGAAGATAATGTAGAGTACTCCAAGCCCCATTTCATAATCTGCTGCAAAAGCTAGATACTCACCCATACTACAGACTCGAGATCCTTAGACACCACACTTTAAATATTTTGAATCCACTAGGATCATTATTGAGAGTCACTTGCTCTGACTTGTTCCCAAACATGATCAATTCCAAGGCCCTGCTAGCACATGGACACTTTATCAAGGAAACATCCGACTGTTTCACTTTTCTGTGCATTACATCTACACAAAGCATAAACTCTGAGTCTTCCAAAAACCTGAATATGAATTGATAAGGCCAAATATGGCACACATTCCCCAATTACTTTGCTCAAATTACCACTGATGTTTTCTTTCCTTAGTTGCAATGACCCACCAATACACTGATAACCAGAAACCATACAAGTTGACACTACGCAATCCAATCATAGATGGTGGGGCTCTCCCACTTAGCTTGAAGCTACAATTACAAAATTTTGGAATCCACCGAGATTCTTTCTTCATTGTTGACATGATCGTGCACACGTAACTCGCCAAATTTTCTCGAAATCCTTCTATTAACCTTTAATAAATACTCCGAACCACTAGCCACATTTACATATTAAATCTCTTACTAGGTAGCCAGCAGAATTCTTTGCAGAAGCTTCGTGAATACCACGCAACCGCTAACCTGCTCACAGGAGATAACCCACTTGTGGAAATTACATGCTGACATATTCCAACGTCGCTGCACTGGGTGCAATTACTACGAAATCAGTAGATCATCCTGAGTCCGAGCTCATTCACCAGCTGCACCAGTCCGTTCACTCCTCATGGACGTCAACTAGAGGTGCGACAATACATTCTAATCCAAAGTCATGTTGTATCCTTCTTTATATCAAGCAACTCCCTCATGTTGTATCCAATCTCCTCAATATAGCAGCTAATATTACAACTTAAGTTCGTAGACCTAGTCACTGTCCATTTTACATCCCAAATCACTCCTAACGTTCCTCAAGACATGTAATCATCCTACCACGTAACGCATATGCTACTTTGCCACTTTCCTACTTTGGTCAAACCCTTCTCCTTTAAGCAAGTACTCGACTTCTGTTTTCTTATACTTGGCCTTCTAGGGACTTAACCACAACAAGACACCTTCCACATGTCCTTTGTCATCCTTCGCTGCCCAGTTGTTGCCTTACTAAAAATCCGTCTTTGTAGCACTTGAACCAATAGCTCGCTACCAGATTTAAACCTTTCTGAGGATCATACTTCTCAAAACATCAATACTAGGAATGCTGCTTCGATCCTGAATCACTACACACCGCGATCTCTAACGACTGCTTCCCCTATACAAATTCCTAACACCCCGTCGTGAAGGCGAGTTGAAGAAAACCATAACACTGGCGAACCTTAACGCATTTTACAAGGTGATGACACCACATCAAAATTGAGAACTCTACCACACTCGAAAATATCAAGCCTCGTTACTCCACCAACCCCAAACCTGAACATTCATGGTCTGATTGACTTTTCTCTGCTGGAATTAAAACATGGAACCTCTGAATCATGTATTGAGAAAACCTTCTTTCAATTTGTTTACTGCCCTGACACATAGACAGGCATTTTACCATTTCATAAACACTGTGCGATAACAACACACGAATCGTCATAACAATCAATGACAAAACTCAAAACATTAGGTAGTACTGATACTTAATTGGAAATAACAGAGCGGCCTTTCGCAAGGCGACGACAATAGCCCAATTAATTACACAGGGAGAAGCATCCTGTACTACATCTGTAGTACCATTAAAATTTCCTCGATCCCCAATTTATAACAAGCACTTCACGTCGCATAAGATTGAATAGGAAGGAAATGTACGCATAAGCCTCAAAGGAATCGAATCGCACGATGAGGAATCAAAAAGGAAAGTATTCCTATCAGCCCTGTAGCCTCTCGAAGATAAGCATAGACATCTCTGTACCGATCCGCAAGACTCTACTAGACTTGCTCATAACTCGTGAGACCTAAGTGAACCTAGTGCTCTGATACCATGTAGTCACGACTCAAAATCCATTAAGGTCGTGATGGCTCCGGACACCGCTGTCAGGCAAGCCAACAATACAAGCTTCACTTATTTACCCATTTAGTATTTTTGAAATCAAAATTTCTTCAATAAAATAATAAAGATAAAACTCATAGAGTAAATGATAAATATTTTTAGCAACTAAATTTCTAAACAATTCACAACCATTTCCAAAATCCTGTGTCACAAGTACATGAGCATTTACTACGGAAATTAAAATAAAATACAGCATCTGTCCAGAATACAAATTAGACAGGAAAATATAATAACTCTGAAGGAGACTCTGCTAGCTGCGGATCGTAATATAGAATGCAACTCACCTATGTCCCCACAATTATTAACCACACCTCTGCGCCTATAAGGCTGCTATACATATATGTACCTGCACAATAAAATGTGCAACAAGTGCAGTATGAGTACGAAAATAACATGTACCTAGTAAGTATCAAGCCTAATCTCGAAGTGGTATAGACGAGATGACCGACTTTGACACTCACTATGGCTCAATAATATTAAATAATCATGAAATATAATTATTTATATCAACGTGATTCACAGAGTTAACAGTAATTTTATTGACTAGTAGAAATAATTAAATTCCTTCAAATGCAGCAATTCTCAATATATTAATTAAATTCTTTCAATTCAAATAAATTTTCAAATTCATCAATTAGTCTCATTTACAGGAATAACAATAATTCTTAACAAGCAGGAATAATAATTCAATAAATTTCAAAGATTTTCAATTTATCAATTAGTCTCATTTACAGGAATAACAATAATTCTTAACAAGCAGGAATAATAATTCATTAAATTCCAAAGATTTTCAATTTATCAATTAGCTTCACAAGCTGAAATAAACTATTAAGGTGTCGTGTAATTATTATTATTAAGCACGATTTCTGTCAAGGACTTACGGCTCGATCCAGAGTGTCGTGTACACTGCCGAGGGACGTGCGGCACGATCCATAGATTCATCTATCCCGTCGAGGCGTTCGGCCCGCTCCACAAGAAAGGAGGACATTTTCTTATGTCCTTCCGGAAGGAGAGTATATTTATAATAAGATAAATTCGGGAGGAAGAACAATTTTTTTTAACAATTAGTTAATTTAAACAGAAAATCAAGCATATGAGATTTTCATCCTCTAATATCTTTATCTAAAAATTCACAATATATTTATATATATCAAATAATATTAATTAAACAAAGAGTACAATTTACACAAGTAATTCATACTTTGAGTCCTAAACTACCCGGACTTTAGCATTAATAGTAGCTACGCATGGACTCTCGTCACCTCGTGCGTACGTAGCCCCCCGCAATTAGCAACAATTATTCAATTTAATCCCTATGGGGTAATTTTTCCCTCACAAGATTAGACAAGAGGCTTACCTTGTCTCAAAGTCCACTTTCCTAATACCACGTCGCGTTAAATGCACAATTCGGCACCGAAAAATCCGAAGTTATCCAAATATTATACAAAAATAATTAATACATGTTCAAAAATTCTAATTTAGGCAATCGAATGAATTACCCTAACCAAAATAATAAAATTCCTAAAATTCACCCCGAGCCTACGTGCCCGGATTCTGGAAATGTTTGGATGAAAACGTTACCCAAAATCTCAAGAACTTAAATATATAATTTCTACCCAATTTCATAACTATTTTCGTGGTTAAAATCTCATTTTTATAAAAATCTAGATTTTTCATCTAAGCCTTTGATTTCTAAGATTTACTGGTTATAATGTTACACCCTATATTTTCGTACGTAAAAATGCGTCGTAAGAAAACTAATGTAGGACCAAAAATGAGATAATATTTAAAAGTATATAAAGTAATTTAATCATGTTACCTCTGAGGTTACAAATATTGAAGATCATGAACAACAAGTACAAAGAGGGTTGGACGGTTCAGAAGCTAAAGCAATTGAATAAAACAATGTTTCGTCGAAAGTCGACTAGTTGGGAATGTTATAACATTTACCTTTGGGGTGAGACTAGGGTGATTAACATGATAAGGAGATTATGTTATGATTTATATTAGTCGTATGACATCCGTGTGTTATGTTTTAATGTCAAGCGAGAAGTCGATGAAAGTCATCACAAGTTACACTCATAAGTTTTACTGAAACTTTGGGTCAAATGTAACTGCAATTTTCTCCCAATATACTTAGATTTATGGGGTGTTCCACACATCAAATTAAAGATCTATGAGTCTATTTTCCAACGCATTAAACCGTTTGTCAATACGACATCGGAGTAGAGAGATATGGGCATGTTTGCGATACTGCGCAAGCTGCTAGGTGACAAGTAGGTGTGTCACCTACTTGCTTAAATGAAAGCCCAAAAATGGGCCATTTCGGGTCGTCCAAAGAGGCCTTTTAAAGGCCTATTTTCTTCATATATTAGACTTAAAATAGAGCATAATAACCAGACATAAGCTCTGCAAAGAATCCTCCCAAAAATTTCCCACAAACCCTAATTGATTTTCTCTCCCTTTCAAGTTCTAATTGGAGGTAAAACCTAGAGTTTGAAGAACCAAGATAGGAGCTGAGTTATCCAACAAATAAGGTGAGTTTACTGCTCTCTTTCATCCAGTTTTTCTTCTATAAATTCATGGTAAGTCGTTCTATACTTGTGAGAACTCACGGGACGGTGATCGGAAGCCGTGAGTTCGAGTTATTCACTTGTAGCAGACTGTTTTGTGGACTGTTTTGTGTTGCTGTTGGGCTGCGTGTTTTACTACTGTTTTGTGGAGTTTTGGAGGAGGAAGGGGGTGTAGAAACACCATATAAATGTGGGGTGGTTGGCTGGTCGTTCGTCATAACATTTTCGGGTCGTTTGACACTACTACGATGGTCGTTTTGTGTATGAAGAGATTGGGGTGTGTTGGGCTGTTTTGTAGTATTTGATGGTGTATATAGGGCAGGAAAATGATGTATATATGTTGTCATTGTTCTGTTCTTGTATTGTTGGTGTTATCTTGAATTTGGAGGAAGTAAGGATTATAGGGGAGATGCTGCCCGTTTTAATATAAAATAAGTTTGTCGTTCGTTGTGCGATAGTTGTACCTTTCGTAACTTAACGATAGTATTATTATCATTCTTGTAGATTAAGGTGCGAAGAGGTGAGTTCAACTTGGTGATTGGAAAGATTGTGATAAGGTATGTTAAGGCTAAGCCTTCCTTCATTTTGGCATGATCTCGTAGCTACATGTGTTAATAATGAGACATAAAGAGAAGTTCGTATTCATGAATTTATTCACATTATTCTAGTCTCATAAGTTACAATATTATTCCTTATCGGGACTTCATATTCAGTTTAGTTTTGTCTTTATTCAGTCAAGAGAGTAGAGGGTCTATATATATATACAGTATTACACTATTTTCACCACCATCGAGCTATATATATATATATATATATATATATATATATACAGTATTACACTATTTTCACCACCATCGAGCTATAATCGGTGGGCAGGCCCCTATTGGGCAACCTCTGATCAGATGGTAAGTTATATATACCGAGCCTACTGTGGTCGAGCGCCTATGAGCGAGCCCAGGATGGCCGAGATACAGAGCCCAGTATGGTCGAGCGCCTATGAGCGAGCCTACTACGGCCGAGCATTTACACGTACCGAGCCTTATAGGGCCGGAAATTTATTTTACTTACTATATTGAAGGAGTTTAGTCACTATCAGCAGGTAAGTATATCTCCAGATCATCTTTGACTCCCAGTTACTTCCAGTTATTATATTATCAGTTCAGTTTTGATTTTCAGTTATGTTATTGCCTTACATACTCGGTACATTATTTCGTACTGACGTCCCTTTTCTGGGGACGCTGCATTTCATGCATGCAGGTTCAGATAGACAGATGAGTAGACCTCCTCAGTAGGTGTTTCCTGAGTTCAGCCTGATCGGTAAGCTCCACGTCTTTCGGAGTTGCCAGGTCTAGAGTTTTGTGTACATCTTATGTATATCTGTATATATGTTATGGGTAGGTCGGGGCCCTGTTCCGATCATAGTACATCTATCAGTAGAGGCTTGTAGACATATCCTGTTGGTTAGTGCAGTATGTTGGGTTTGTAGGCCTGGTATGTATATTTGATGGTTTGTCAGCTGTAGTAGCTATGACGGCCTTGTCGGCCTAGCTTTATATTGATGTTTAGTTAGTGCTAGTTTCCATTCAGTTTTATATTTTGCTTCGCAAATTGTCTTGCAAGGTGGCCCCATGGCCAAAGTATGACATTATATGTTCAGAGTCCCTTAGTCGCAATCTGGTATGCCAGGTTAGGTGAGGCACCGGGTGCTTGTCTCGCTCCTAGGTTCGGGGCGTGACAAACTTGGTATCAGAGCAGTTCTGTCCTAGGAAGTCTACAAGCCGTGTCTAGTAGGGTCTTGTTTATAGATGTGTTGTGCACCACATTATATAAGCAGGGAACTACAGGGCATTTAGGAGTTGGTTACCCTTCTTTGAAATCTAAATCGTGCTATAGAACTGAGTTATAGGAAATTTGAATTAAACTTATGTGTTGGTGTTTGCATGCACAGATGACGGTGACTAGGAAGACTACGGCTAGCCAGAGGAGAGATACAGCAGTAGGTGAGGGGACCAGCAGGGTACCCCCAGTAGATGGGGCCCAGTCTGAGGCTCAAGGTGAGACCCCTACTCAGCCATTACCGGCTCCTCCACCAACTACGGAGATTCCTAGGGAAACCGCACATCCAGTTCCCCCTCCACTTCCATCAGATCAGGACTTGAGGAGTGCGGTGCATTTGTTGACACAGTTGGTAGCTACCCAGCAACAGGCTAGGGCATCAGCTAGTGCAGGAACTTCTGAGGGGTCTGGGAGTTCAAGGGTCCGAGAGTTTATTGCTTTGAGTCCCCCAGAGTTCACGGGGACAGATCAGAGGGAGGACCCGCAGGATTTCATAGATCAGCTTCACAGGATCTTTCGTGTTATGCATGCCACGGAGAAAGAGGCAGTTGAGCTAGCAGCTTTTCGACTCCGAGATATAGCCATCCTTTGGTACGAGGGATGGGAGAGGTCCAGAGGACGTGATGCACCTCCAGCTATTTGAGAGAATTTTTCAGATGCCTTCCTTGACCAGTACTTACCACGGGAGATCTGACAGGCTCGAGTCGATCAGTTTCTAGCCCTCAAGCAGGGTAATATGAGTGTTCGAGAGTATAGTCTCCGTTTTGACTCATTGGCCAGATATGCACCATCTATAGTTGCTACTATGCGGGACAGTATTCACAGGTTTATAGCAGGGTTAGCCCCAGAGTTAACTGAGGCATGTGCCACCGCTGCATTGCAGGATAGTATGGATATCTCCCGGATTCAGGCATTCGCCCAGAATATAGAAAGGGGTAGGCATCGGCAGCAGGGTACAGAGAGGGCTGAGCAAGGGCAACATAAGAGGATGAGATTTCCCAAGTGTTAGGAGCAATCTCATGGTAGTTATAGGACCAAGTACTTCGGATGGCCACCTAGGCCTCCGCCACCTCAGTTACAGGGTTACAGGTATGACCGCTATACTCAGTCAGGACCAGGTGAGAGCTCACGGGCGTCGGGTTTGCAGCGACAGCGAGGATCTGCACAGACATGGTCATTTCCTCCACGGTGTGACATCTGTGGTAGAGGACACTTGGGCCAATGCCGAGCAGGTTCTGATGCTTGTTATACATGTGGGCGTCCAGGGCATATGATGCGAGATTGCCCAAATAGAGATTCGGGGGGAATGGCACAACCAGCGAGTTCAGCAACAGGATCATCTATGTCCGTGCATCCTTCAGGGCGCGAGTCTCAGTCTTCGGCTGGTAGAGGTCGGGGCAGAGGTAGAGGTTCCAGTTCAAGTGGTAATCAGAACCGTATCTATGCTTTAGCGGGTCGACAGGACCAGGAGTCTTCACCAGACGTTGTGACAGGTATATTAACCATTTGCTCTCACGATGCTTATGCTTTGATAGACCCAGGATCTACTTTATCGTATATTACCCCATTTGTCGCGAGGAAGTTTGGTATAGTGCCTGAAATACTAAGTGATCCTTTTGCGGTATCTACACCGGTCGGAGAATCGATTATTGCTAGACGGGTTTACCGAGGTTGTACGGTGACAATTTGTAGTCGTCAGACCTCAGCTGACCTAGTTGAGCTAGAGATGATGGATTTTGATGCTATCATGGGCATGGACTGGTTGGCAGCTTGCTATGCCACAGTTGATTGCCGAGCAAAGGCAGCCAGATTTCATTTTCCGGGTGAGCCAGTCCTTGAATGGGTAGGTAATACACCAACACCCAGAGGTAGGTTTATTTCCTATCTGAAGGCGAGGAAAATGATCGCAAAAGGGTGCATTTATCATATTGTGCGAGTTAGAGATGCAGATGCTGAGATACCTACACTTCAGTCTATTCCCGTAGTCAAAGAGTATGCAGATGTGTTTCCAGATGAGCTTCCAGGTATTCCTACAGAGCGAGAGATTGATTTTAGCATCGATTTGCTTCCAGGAACTCAACCAATATCCGTCCCTCCGTATAGAATGGCACCTGGCGAATTGAAGGAGTTGAAGGAGCAGTTAAAAGATTTGTTGGAGAAAGGTTACATCAGGCCCAGTACCTCACCTTGGGGTGCACCAGTACTATTTGTGCGGAAGAAAGACGGCTCGCTGAGGATGTGTATCGATTATAGGCAGCTGAACAAGGTAACTATTAAGAATAAGTATCCACTTCCAAGGATCGATGACTTGTTTGATCAGTTGCAGGGGGCTAGATGCTTTTCAAAGATAGATTTGAGGTCGGGGTACCACCAGGTCAGAGTTCGGGAAAAAGATATTCCGAAGACAGCCTTCAGGACCCGATATGGCCACTTCGAGTTCCTTGTCATGTCCTTCGGGTTGACTAATGCACCCGCTGTATTTATGGACTTGATGAATAGCCTATTCTGGCCATTTTTAGATCTGTTCGTGATAGTATTTATTGATGATATTCTGGTTTATTCCCGTTCAGAGGATGAGCATGCGGACCACCTGCGAGCGGTACTCCATACCCTCCGTGATCGTAAGTTGTATGCTAAGTTTTCTAAATGTGAGTTCTGGTTGAAGTCTGTAGCATTCTTGGGGCATATTGTATCAGATGAAGGGATAAAGGTGGACACTAAGAAGATTGAGGCCGTGAAATCTTGGCCTAGACCTACCACTCCGACAGAGGTTCGTAGCTTTCTAGGCTTAGCAGGATACTATCGGAGGTTCGTAGAGGGTTTTTCTTCCCTTTCGGCACCATTGACGAAGTTGACACAGAAAGAAACTAAGTTTCAATGGACAGAGGCTTGCGAGCGGAGTTTCCAAGAGCTTAAGAACAGGTTGACCTCAGCTCCAGTTCTAACACTTCCAGAGGGTCTAGAGGGTTATGCCGTGTATTGTGATGCATCAGGTGTCGGGTTAGGATGTGTCCTGATGCAACATGGGAAGGTAATTGCGTATGCTTCAAGGCAGTTGAGGAAGCACGAGAGGAATTATCCGACCCACGACCTCGAGTTAGCTGCGGTTGTCCATGCACTTAAGATATGGCGGCATTATTTATATGGTGTTCATGTTGATGTATTTACTGATCATAAAAGCCTACAATATATCTTCAAGCAGAAAGAGTTGAATTTGCGACAGAGGCAATGGCTTGAGTTATTGAAAGATTACGATGTTAACATTCTCTACCATCCAGGGAAAGCTAATGTTGTAGCAGATGCATTAAGTCGCCGATCTATGGGTAGCTTAGAACATGTAGAGCCCGAGAAAAGACAATTAGCTAGAGAGATTCATCAATTGTCTTCGTTGGGGGTTCGGTTAGTAAATTCTGAGGATGGTGGAGTTGTACTCCAAAACACTACAAAATCATCCCTCATAGCGGAAGTCAAGGAAAGGCAGTACGAGGACCCAGAGTTGGTCGAGCTGAGAGAGCGAGTTCCGCAACAGAAGAAGCCACTGTTAGAGCTAAAGGGAGATGGGGTTCTCAGATATAGGGGTCGTTTGTGTGTTCCAGATGTAGCAGGGCTACGAGACAGGATTATGTCAGAGGCACATTATTCATGGTATTCCATCCATCCTGGGTCGACGAAGATGTATCATGACATTAAGGATGTGTACTGGTGGAATGATATGAAGAAGAACATTGCTGAGTTTGTCGCCCAATGTACTAGTTGCCAGCAAGTGAAGGTAGAGCACCAGAAGCCTGGAGGGCTAATGCAGACTATAGAGATCCCGACATGGAAATGGGAGGCGATAAACATGGACTTTATCACGGGTTTACCTCGTTCTAATCGTAAGTTCGATTCCATATGGGTGATAGTCGATAGGCTCACGAAATCAGCTCACTTCCTACCGGTCAGATCTACATATACAGCAGAAGATTATGCAAAGTTATATATTAAGGAGATAGTGCGGCTACACGGAGTACCAGTTTCTATTATATCTGACCGTGGGGCTCAGTTTACAGCACATTTTTGGAGGTCATTTCAGAGAGGTCTAGGGACTCAGGTGAATCTCAGCACAGCTTTTCATCCACAGACTGATGGACAAGCCGAGCGCACAATTCAGACGCTCGAGGATATGTTACGAGTATGTGTGTTGGATTTTAAAAGAAGTTGGGATGAACATCTACCTCTTGTCGAGTTTGCATATAATAACAGTTACCACTCCAGTATTCAGATGGCTCCGTACGAGGCTTTGTATGGGCGTAAGTGCAGATCTCCTATAGGGTGGTTTGATGTTGGGGAATCTGGGTTATATGGGCCAGACCTGGTTCAACAGGCCATAGAGAAAGTAAAGCTTATCCGGGAGCGACTGTTGACAGCTCAGAGTCGTCAGAAGTCATATTCTGACGTGCGGCGACGAGACTTAGAGTTCAGGATTAATGACTGGGTATTCTTAAAGGTATCACCTATGAAGGGCGTGATGAGGTTTGGCAAGAAAGGCAAGCTTAGCCCACGGTATATTGGGCCTTATAGGATCATTCGGAGAGTGGGCCAAGTAGCTTATGAGTTAGAGTTGCCCTCAGAATTGGAGTCTGTCCATCCAGTTTTTCACGTATCTATGCTACGGAAGTGTATTGGCGATCCTACCCGAGTGGTGCCCACGGATGATGTACAGATTGCAGAGGACTTGTCATACGAGGAAATTCCAGTTGCCATCCTAGACCGACAAATCCGCAATCTACGAAATAAGGAGGTAGCTTCCGTAAAGGTTTTATGGAGGAGCAAGAATGTAGAAGAGATGACATGGGAATCAGAGGAAGAAATGAAGTCTAAATACCCCCACCTATTTCAAACTGAAGATATGGCTCGAGATGGGATGCTACAACACAGCTCTATTCAGGCTAGCAGGTCATCAGGTAAGCTTTTATTTTTCACTTTCAATATTTATGATTTACAGTCGGTGAGGCAAATTGCTACTATTTTTAAAGATTGGCCAAGTGTGGCATGCATAGTATGTTTTCTGGCTGCGTGCAGGTTGGTTTTAACCTAGTGTACGAAGGATACTCTGGCAAACTTTTCCAAAGTCTCTAAGAGTAAACATTCGAGGACGAATGTTCCCAGGGGGGAGTGATGTTACACCCTATATTTTCGTACGTAAAAATGCGTCGTAAGAAAACTAATGTAGGACCAAAAATGAGATAATATTTAAAAGTATATAAAGTAATTTAATCATGTTACCTCTGAGGTTACAAATATTGAAGATCATGAACAACAAGTACAAAGAGGGTTGGACAGTTCAAAAGCTAAAGCAATTGAATAAAACAATGTTTCGTCGAAAGTCGACAAGTTGGGAATGTTATAACATTTACCTTTGGGGTGAGACTAGGGTGATTAACATGATAAGGAGATTATGTTATGATTTATATTAGTCGTATGACATCCGTGTGTTATGTTTTAATGTCAAGCGAGTTGTGGAACAGAAGTCGATGAAAGTCATCACAAGTTACACTCATAAGTTTTACTGAAACTTTGGGTCAAATGTAACTGCGATTTTCTCCCAATATACTTAGAGTTATGAGGTGTTCCACCTATCAAATTAAATATCTATGAGTCTATTTTCCAACGCATTAAACCGTTTGTCAATACGACATTGGAGTAGAAAGATATGGGCATTTGTGCGATACTGCGCAACCTGCTAGGTGACAAGTAGGTGTGTCACCTACTTGCTTAAATGAGAGCCCAAAAAAATGGGCCATTTCGGGTCGTCCAAAGAGGCCTTTTAAAGGCCTATTTTCTTCATATATTAGACTTAAAATAGAGCATAATAACCAGACATAAGCTCTGCAAAGAATTCTCCCAAAAATTTTCCACAAACCCTAATTGATTTTCTCTCCCTTTCAAGTTCTAATTGGAGGTAAAACCTAGAGTTTGAAGAACCAAGATAGGAGCTGAGTTATCCAACAAATAAGGTGAGTTTACTGCTCTCTTTCATCCAGTTTTTCTTCTATAAATTCATGGTAAGTTATTCTATACTTGTGAGAACTCACGGGACGGTGATTGGAAGTCGTGAGTTCGAGTTATTCACTTGTAGCGGACTATTTTGTGGACTGTTTTGTGTTGCTGTTGGGCTGCGTGTTTTACTACTGTTTTGTGGAGTTTTGGAGGAGGAAGGGGGTGTAGAAACACCATATAAATGTGGGGTGGTTGGCTGGTCGTTCGTCATAACATTTTCGGATCGTTTGACACTACTACGGTGGTCGTTTTGTGTATGAAGAGATTGGGGTGTGTTGGGCTATTTTGTAGTATTTGATGGTGTATATAGGGCTGGAAAATGATGTATATATATTTTCATTGTTCTGTTCTTGTATTGTTGGTGTTATCTTGAATTTGGAGGAAGTAAGGATTATAGGGGAGATGCTGCCCGTTTTAATATAAAATAAGTTTGTCGTTCGTTGTGCGATAGTTGTACCTTTCGTAACTTAACGATAGTATTATTATCATTCTTGTAGATTAAGGTGCGAAGAGGTGAGTTCAACTTGGTGATTGGAAAGATTGTGATAAGGTATGTTAAGGCTAAGCCCTTCCTTCATTTTGGCATGATCTCGTAGCTACATGTGTTAATAATGAGACATAAAGAGAAGTTCGTATTCATGAATTTATTCACATTATTCTAGTCTCATAAGTTACAATATTATTCCTTATCGGGACTTCATATTCAGTTTAGTTTTTTCTTTATTCAGTCAAGAGAGCAGAGGGTCTATATATATATACAGTATTTCACTATTTTCACCACCATCGAGCTATAATCGGTGGGCAGGCCCCTATTGGGCAACCTCTGATCATATGGTAAGTTATATATACCGAGCCTACTGTGGCCGAGCGCCTATGAGGGAGCCCAGGATGGCCGAGATACAGAGCCCAGTATGGCCGAGCGCCTATGAGCGAGCCTACTACGGCCGAGTATTTACACGTACCGAGCCTTATAGGGCCGGAAATTTATTTTACTTACTATATTGAAGGAGTTTAGTCACTATCAGCAGGTAAGTATATCTCCAGATCATCTTTGACTCCCAGTTACTTCCAGTTATTATATTATCAGTTCAGTTTCGATTTTCAGTTATGTTATTGCCTTACATACTCAGTACATTATTTCGTACTGACGTCCCTTTTTCAGGGACGCTGCATTTCATGCATGCAGGTTCAGATAGACAGATGAGTAGACCTCCTCAGTAGGTGTTTCCCGAGTTCAGCCTGATCGGTAAGCTCCACGTCTTTTGGAGTTGCCAGGTCTAGAGTTTTGTGTACATCTTATGTATATCTGTATATATGTTATGGGTAGGTCGGGGCCCTGTTCCGATCATAGTACATCTATCAGTAGAGGCTTGTAGACATGTCCTATTGGTTAGTTCAGTATGTTGGGTTTGTAGGCCTGGTATGTATATTTGATGGTTTGTCAGCTGTAGTAGCTATGATGGCCTTGTCGGCCTAGCTTTATATTGATGTTTAGTTAGTGCTAGTTTCCATTCAGTTTTATATTTTGCTTTGCAAATTGTCTTGCAAGGTGGCCCCATGGCCAAAGTATGACATTATATGTTCAGAGTCCCTTAGTCGCAATCTGGTAGGCCAGGTTAGGTGAGGCACCGGGTGCTTGTCTCGCTCCTAGGTTCAGGGCGTGACATATAATCTACTTATAATCTATGTATTTAACTCAAGGGGTGTAGAATTAACTTACCTCCAAGTTGGTAGCTGAACTCCCATAAAAAAAGCTCTGAAATCGCCCGAAAATGGAGGAAAAATGGGCTCAAAATGCGTGAGCCCCGAATTTTAACCATTTTGCCAAGCAGTAGTTTTGCACCTACGGAAGGAGTACCGCACCTACTGCTTTCGCACCTGCGGAAAAATCCTCGCAGGTGAGAGTTTTGATCGCCTTCCCCCCTCTCGCATCTACGCGCACTGCCTCGCACCTGCGCGTTCACAGGTGCGCCAAAATTCCGCATCTGTGGCGGTTGCCTCCCCTTCCCTTTTTCCGCTTCTGCGCATAAACCTCGCATCTGCGAGAGTCGCACCTGCGGCTGTCTAAGCGTATGTGCGTACGTACTAGAAACAAAAGGCTTTAGTTCTTCTTCAAAATTCTAAAATTGATCCGAGCCTTGTCCGATTAACACTCGGGGCCTCCGGGGTCCCGCCCGAACATACCAACAGGTTTAAAATCATAAAAAGGACTCGCTCGAACTTACGGTACGTGTAAAACAACATCAAATCTAAGAATCATACCCCAAACCAAATTGATTCAAACTTAAAATTTTCAAGTTCTTTAATTTACTTCCGATGCGCCGAATCATACTTAAACTACTCAGAATGACACAAAATTTTACGTGCAAGTCTTAAATCACTATACGGAACTATTCCCAATCTCAAAATTTCAAACGGACTTCAATTACTCAAAAACCTACTCCAAACCAAATTTAAAGAATTTTAAACCTTTAAATAGTTGATTTTTACTATTAAGCGTCAAAACGCTCCCGGGTTATCAAAAATCCGATTCGAACATATACCCAAGTCCAAAATCATCATACGAACCTATTGAAACTGTCAAATCCCGATTCCGGGTTCATTTTCTTAAAATATTGACCGAAGTCAAACTTATCCATTTAAAGCTAACTTAAAGAATCAAGTGTTCCGATTTCAACTCACACACTTCCAAATCCCGAACCAACCATCCCTGCAAGTCATAAATTATTTAAAACACATACATGAAGTTTTATTTAGGGGAATGGGGTTCTAACAGTCAAAAAGACCAGTTGGGTCGTTATAAATTTCATTTGAAAATACTAATTTTCAATAAAATCCGAAAATTCAACTCAAAAATCTTCAGTGGGGTCCACGTCTCGGAACCCGAAAAAATTATAAAATATGAATGCACATTCAACCACGAGTCCAACCATACAAAATTTATAAAATTCCGACATCAACTCAACCTCCAAATCCCAAATCTTATTTTCAAATCCATAGGACCTATTTCTCAAATTACACCTCAAAAACACGTAATCTAGTCGGAATACTCAATGATAATTCAATATTATTGACTAACAATGATCACAAGTGACTTACCTCATATTTTCCCATGAATTATCACTCAAATAGCGCCTCAAACCGTGTTGGAAATGTCCAAAAATGGCAAAAGCTCGAAACCCTCTGTTTTTGTACACTGTCTAGAGGTTTCGCACCTGCGACTCACTTAGCCGCTTCTGCGGTCTCGTAGGTGTGAGAAACCAACCGCTTCTGCGTCCTTGGAGCCGCTTCTGCGGAGTCACTTCTACGAGACCAAGTCCGCTTCTGCGGACGTTGCGCTTCTACGGTTCCTCGTCCGCATCTGCGATTACGCATGTGCGTAGATTCCCTTGCACCTGCGACCACTGCCTCACCAACCCCTATCCGCTTCGTACGATCGTATTGTTGCTTATGCGGTCACGCACCTACGACCAATTCCATCGCAGGTGCGATTGCACCAGAGCTGGAAAAATTTCCAGAATTGTTCTAAGTCTAAATTTCGATCCGTTAACCATCTGAAACTCACCCTAGGCCCCCGGGACCTCAACTAAATATACCAACAAGTCCTGAAACATTATACGAACTTAGTCGAGGCCTCAAATCATATCAAACAACACTAAAACTATGAATCATACCCCAATTCAAGCCTAATGAAAACAAACAAATTCCAACTTCTACATTCGATGTCGAAACCTATCGAATCAAGTTCAATTGACCTCAAATTTTGCACACAAGTCATAAGTGACATAACGGACCTATTCCAATTTTCAGAATTGGAGTCCGACCCCGATATCAAAAAGTCAACTACCGGTCAAACTTTCAAACTTTCATTTCCTATTTTTGCCATTTCAAGCCTAATTTAATTACGGACTTCAAAATAATTTTCCGGACACACTCCTATGTCCAAAATTACCATACGGAGCTATTGGAATCATAAAAACTCTATTCCGTAGTTGTTTACACATAAGTCAATATCCGGACAACTATTTCAACTTAAGCTAAATCTTGAAATTAAGTGTTCCGATTCATTCTAAAACCTCCCCAACAAGTCACATAATTACAATTGAGCACAAAATATGCAGTAAATGAGGAAACGGGGATGTAATACTCAAAACAACCAGTCGGATCATTTCATATATATAGTTCATGCATAGCTATATATACTTTGGGGACTCCTTAACTATTTTTCTTGGCCCTCGCAATAACAAATGTCTGACTGGAACAATGGTCTTATGAGTTGCGTGAGTCCTGTTTCTTACATATGACCTGCGTTCGAAGCTTGCCTACTGCAATAGTATTATTTATTAGTTAACAATTGAATAATTTATAATTTTTTATTTTACCTTTTCTTAATTTAATTGTATTTTGATAGTAACACATAATAGCCAACTCTATTATTTAATTCTTCTCCAAAATTCCACCCCAATCAAAAGCCCCAAAACGCTAAGTGGTTAAACGCCTAAACCCTTCTTCCTCGATCAAAAGCCCCAGTCACTCGTCACTTCAAAATAAGGAACCCTTATTCCTCAATTCCTCTAATTACTTTGAAAAAGTAGCAGACATCAAATCTCTAGTTAGTGCTTCTCTTACTTTGAAACTTATTTTTTTATTTATAAGAGTATGGAGAATTGGATATGGATGTTATATAATTTTATTTAGGTTTTAAATTTTTGCTTCAAGAATCGCTAGTAAAGACATTCTTGGTAAACCTCAAATCTATAATCCAAATAATTTTGTTTAGGTTGAGCTTTCATTTTCTCTGAAATTGAGTGGTCTCTTGATTTTTGATGTTTCACTTCACTTTAAGACTTGATGGTTTGTCAAGATTTGCAGATGTTATTATCTTCTGATCTGTTAGCTATTAGGAGTTAGGACGACTCCTGCTGGTATTTTCAATTAGCATGAATTGTAATGATTGAAATAGAAATAGCAATGAAGGACAAGAAGGCAATTCCAATATTGCTGATGTTTCTATATATTGTAGTACTTGTGAAATATCCATCTGTAATGGATATAAGTTTATTCCAAGTTATTTATCTGTAATGAAGGTAGGTATATTGATGTCTTTTTTATTTTAAAGTTGGAATGAGTCATTTGGCTCGTCATTGTTCATAACAAGACAATAAATACATAATTTTTCCTCTTTTTAAATGTAGTGGAATTTTTTCTTCATTTGGGTTTTTCAATAGTTGCTTAAATATAATATTTGTTTTATTCTTTATAAAAGAGGTGTGATTCTCTATTGATATTGTGTTTGCTTTTATTATTGATAGACTCTTAAATTTATTGGACTCGTTTTTTTGTAGGAAGTTCTTGTTCTTGTGAATTGAGATGGACGTATTTTTGACGAAATTTAATTCTTCTCAACCAAGTTCTAGTTTTAGAAACAATTCCTCCCATCTTATAGATGGGTTTGATAAGAAATTACTTAATCTCGGCCTTGGAGAGAGAGTACCCATTGATAAATATAGTCCTAGAATACGGGATGAAGTAAGAAGGCATTACATTGAAAAAGGACCTTGCCAACCGGTTGATCACAAATTTTCTAAAACTTTATTCGGGAAGGAAATGCGTTAATTTAGTCCGGGTGGGTTTAAAAATTCGTATTCTAGATGGTTAGAGTATAGTGTGAAGAAAGATGCCGTATTTTGTATATAAAAGTGATTTTGCAAGGTTTCTCTTGTACTTTGGATTGTCTTTTCGAGGTCATGATGAAAGTGTATCTTCGAAAAACAAAGGCCTTTTTAGGGCTTTTGGAATAGCTAGCAAAGAGGTTCCCTCAAGTGGATAGAGTCATATTGAAATATGCTCCAAAAAATAATATGATGACTTCACCAAAAATTCAAAAGGATATTATAAGTGCTTGTGCACAAAAAACCGTGAAAGCTATCATTAATTTGGATAAAACTTATTTTGGGATATTAGTTGATGAGTCCAAGGACATTTCACACGATGAACAAATGGTCCTTGCTTTGTAGTATGTTGACAAAAAGGCCAAGTGAACAAGCCATTTATTGGTCTTGTTCGTGTTAGTGATACCTTTGCAAAGTCGTTGAAGGAAGCAATACTTTCTTTTCTAATGAAACACTCCTTAAGTCCATCCAAAATATATGGACAAGGCTATGATGGAGCTAGTAACATGCAAGAAAAAATAAATGGTCTTAAAACTTTAATTTTGCAAGAAACTCTTTCGGCATATTGCTATTCATTATTTTTCTTATCAATTACAATTGACACTTGTAGCGGTTGCTAAAAAATATAAGGAGGTGAAAACTTTCTTTGCTATAGTTTCTAATATGTTGAATGTGATTGGAGCATCCTTTAAACGTAGATATCAACTTCGGGATTATCAAGTAGAATTATTGGAGCAATTGCTCGAGAGTGGTGAAGTCAAAACTGGGAAAGGAGTAAATCAAGAGCGGGGGCTTCAAAGGCTAAGTGACACTTGTTGGAAATCACATTATAAAATATTAGATAACTTTATTATTTTATTTGCATATATTATTCATGTGCTTAGGGTGATTAAATATGAAGGTTATGAGGTTAATGATAGATTGCAAGCAAAAACTTTTTTGAGTAAAATCAATGCATTTGAATTTGTGTTCATGGTTCACTTGATGTTGAAAGTATTGTTAATGTCAAAAGAGTTGAGCAAAGCTTTACAGAAGAAAGAACAAGATATTATCAATGCCATGATATTTCTTGACTTCAAAGGAATGGTTGCAACAAATGAGAGATGAAGGATGGAAATCATTAATGGATGAAGTCTCTTTGTTTGGTGCTAAACATGAAATTTTGGGGCCCAATATGGAAGAATTCTATATTCCTGGAAAGTCGAAGCGTAGGCTTTCTAGTGCTACTTATTCACATCACTTATGTGTGGAGCGTTTTTATATAGTGATTGATTTGCAAATTCAGGAGCTTAACGGTTGTTTTGATGTTGTTAATGTTAACTTGCTTCTTGGTATGGCTAGCTTGAATCCGGCTTATTCGTTTGCTAATTTTGATAAGGAAAATATAATAACATTGGCCAAGTATTATCCAGATGAGTTTGGTATTTTGAAGCTTCGAGATTTTAGTCACCAACTTGACACGTTCATAATGCACATGCAACGGGGTGACCCTAGATTCTCGGATTTGAAAGAAATTGGTGATTTAGCAAAATCATTGGTTGAGAAAAATCTTGTGGATACATATTCACTTGTTTAATTTACTTGTGAAGTTGACTCTAATTTTACCTGTCGCAACTGCAATGGTAGAAAGAACATTCTCATCCATGAAATACATCAAAAATGAATTGCATAGTAGTATTGGTGATATATTTTTAAATTATTATTTAGTTTGTTACTTTGAAAAAGAAGTATTTGCAAATGTAAGCAATGATGCTATTATTGACTGTTTTCAGAATATGAAAATGCGTCGAGTTCAAGAGTGAGTGGATGATGTACTTTTGCTATATTACTATCAATTAACGATATTCTATAACATTGAAGTTTATATTTTGATGTAAGTTGTGCCATCTTTAGTTATCTTTTTAGGACAATAATAGATATTATTATTAGTATGTCACGAATTGTTATTAAGACCACTAAGCTTGTTTTACATTTTAATATTTATTCCAGTTTAGTCCATGTGTGCGAAAGGACGTGGAGGAATTTTCTTGGAAAGTTTATTTTAAAATTTGTGTTCTCATGTCAAATGGGGAGTCGGATGAAATCGAAGTTCGTATTTGCAGATCAATTGGGGTGTCTGATGAAATCAAAGCGTAGGCTCTTCTTACTTTATTTTAGCTTTTTGCTTAGCACGTTTATATATATAGTGGATTATGCATATTTATTGGTCTATTCTAGAGTTCATATGTATTCCTTTATTGGTTAATATAGTTTTGGGTAAGACACTCTAATAACAATGGTGCCCCTGTCATACTCAAATTTTGGGTCCGCCTCTGCTGGCAATAGTATGACACGCCTTAATTGATTGCTTCCAATTGTGGAGAGAGCATAGAATTATCTTAGCAAATACTTACTAATGGTATTTATCCTTGGTTTTACATTCAGTGGTTTAGGTTTATAATACTTGGTTTCAGCTCCCTCCATGTCCTTACTAACCGCATGAGGATACTGTAACATATATGTAACTTATTAAATGTGTTAGCCTTTTAATCACTTCAGGAATATTGACTAGTGACAATGTAGAGGCTTGTGGCACCGTCATTCATATTCTTGGACATTTTCCACTGCCACAAAGCAACCAGTTTGGGGAGACCAACTGTCTAGCTAGGTCGGAAAGAAGCATACCAGAGCATGCAATATGAGGTTGTGGGAAATGAAGACAAAGATTGTCAAGTGTTTGTCCTGATTTTATGACTATATTTGATTTTTCAGTCTATCGAAGGAAAGGAACATATTTACCATAATTGAGTTTTCCTTTACTTAGAAGGAAATTCATATTTGACTAGTCCCTTTTGTTGGAGGAAAAAGTTTGGACTTCTATAAATTGAGGATCCTTCTTTCTCATTAAATAGTATCCACAATGTATCCATAAGGGGTTTGAGAGTCTTGTTTAGGGGGAAAAACTTTTTTGGACAAGTGTTAGAGTGTCACTTGTGTTTGTTTTTTTTCTCTCAATATTTTGTATTCTCTTTTATATAGTGGATTGCTCATCTCCATATGTGGACGTATGTCAATTGACCAAACCACGTTAAATATTTGTGTCTCTTTTGGTGTATTTCTTTTGTGTTGTCTTCTTTATCGTCGTTCAAGATTTGTTTTACTAGCATCCGCATGACACTTAATTATTTCAGTCCTAACAAAGACATCATTGTCATTGCTGGTTGCTAGAAATGCTGGTGATGCTATTTGTTTGGCAATTAACGGGTACAAAATACCAACACAAGATCATACTTGTTTACCTGGAAAATCGGATATAGTTGAATTTATAAGTAGTTCTAAGGATATGTGATATAGTCTAACATAAATCGTACGTAGAAGTGGAAATGTTTGGATTCTTGGCTATAGAAATAAGATATAAATTATTGAACTAGAAGAGTGAGTATGTTGAGTAAAACAAGCTTAAGAGATTTATTCTTCAATAAATAGAAGTAGTCTTTTCTTACAATGTGTGAACATGCTTGTGCTTACAAGGATTCCCCCCTTTATAGTAGAGTGATTTTACTTTATTTATAATAAAAAAATATATAGTGGAGAACTCATGATGAATTGTCTCGTCCTCGATTCCTGCCAAGATTTTCTCCCCTAGTGCGGTTCCAACGGCTCCTGTCTGCAAGCTCGATACTGGCTCGAGTTCAGTATTGGATCGAGCGCTCGACCTTGAGTTCGAGTTCGACATTCGGGGTGAGTGTCAATCGGTCTGTGCATCTCTGATAACCTTCTCTTTGCCTTGCGGTTCGATTTGGTCATGGGCTTGATAATAATACTGAGCCGATTCCTAGATCGATCTTGGAGCTCGAGGCTTGTATGTACTATCCTCGGAACGCGTCTCGAGTTCTAACTTTGATCTCTTACCATTCGAACTTGATCAATAGTACGGAGGCCGAAATCTATTTCGACCATATATAGATAGTCCCCTCATTTCTCAGGAAGAATGTGGTGAGAAGCGATATGATTTTCGACGACTCGGTCGGATTATAAGCTGACATTTTCACTAGGCTCGATCGTGACGTATGTGATAGATGTCCCGTCGATTTAGTCTTCCAAGGTATTTAATGCACGGCAGACGGTGGTCGGCCACCGCTGATACTGAACCGCCACAGTATAAACCTATGAATAGCCCTTCCATTTATCATTTACCACTTTTACATCTTGAATCTCCCAAATTTTCTTACTCTTTCTGCCTCTATTTCGCCGCTTGTCGAGCCACCTTAATCAGCATTTGGCACCATCAACCTTTCATCTTCCTTCGCTTTTCTTTCTCTTACATCAATGGGAAAAACTTCAAAAACCGTACCTCAGAAGGAGAAAGCTTCCTCTTCACGGCCATCCGGTGACAAGGCGGCGGTGGAGCCGCCTCCCCATGAGTACGTTCCTGGCCCGTGTACTCTGAAGATCGATTTTAAGGTTGAAAATCCTTCGTCTGTTCCGGGTCGATGTGAGCATGTGTCGATGTACATGTGCTCGATAACAAAGGGCCATCTCGAGGCTATGAGGAAAGACTGCAACTGGGGTTCCGAGGTTGTGTTGTAAATTCGCTATCCCAAAGAGAGTGTCATCACTCATGTGGAAGGCTTTTTAAGTGTTTATACTTACCTCTTCACGTTGGGTCCCGTCGACCCAATGATCATTGATTTTTGCAAAAGATATCAGGTCACCCTCGGTCAAATTCATTGTTCTCTATGGCGTATAGTAACCTTACTTCGCTTTTTCTCCAACAAGACCGGGGGGCTGGATTTTACCCTACATCACCTCATACGATTGTATCGGCCTCAAATCTTTCGAGGACTAATCAGGATTCATCGTTGGGCATTGAAAGCTTTGATGTTGAGCATCGACGAAGACAAGGATCAGGGTTGGATGGGCCGTTATATTCGAGTGAGGGCCCGTGACCTTATTCCAGAAGAGAAGATGTCGTTCCCCGAGGAATGGATTTTCGACCGTAAGTGGTTTTCATAAGGCGTTGATTTTCGTATCTTTCTTCGATTCTATCTGATATTTTTCTCCGATATATAGCTGCCCCTTGGATGCCACAAGTGGTACCCGACCTCAAGGATTGGGTTCGGAAGTTAGCCTCGACTTCCTCTTATGTCGAACGCGCTTGGCGTGATTTGGCAAAAGGTAGATGGGAGGCCAAGAATCATGGTAAGGGTCACTTCTTGTGTTATTCGAAATGAATTTTATGCTCCATTCGTTACCGATTTCCTTTCATGCAGGTGAAACCAAGGATGCCGTTTTGAGGCCTTCGAGTGGTGAGAAAGGAACCAACTCCCCGGTCCCGGAACCGGGGAAAGATAAGAAGCGAAAAGCTGTCTCTCGGTCAGAGGACCCCAAGCCTAAAACTCAAAGGGTGAGGAGGAAGGCAATCACTTTTTCGACGGACTCGGTCCAACGACTGAGAGAAGAAGAAGAAGAAGAAGAAGAAGAAGAAGAAGAAGAAGATGCCTCGGCTTTGGTGATCCGATCTGCGAAAGTTATTGAGGTCGCCAGACCTTCTGAGCCAATGACAGCTATAACGGTCGGGGTCGGTTCCGGTACCCCGAGTCTCGATCAGAGCATCCCGAGCGATTCGCTTGGGACTATGGCAGTGGGTCATTTGCCTTCTCTTCCGACCTTTTCTGAGGAGGTGTTAAAGGAATCTCGAGAATTGAAGACCCCCGATATGGGCGGAGGCTCTAGTGTAGGGGACCCTTTTCGGGATTGCTTTACTAGAGACGATGATGCCTCTGACATTAGTGACACTTCTCTTCTCCTGGAGTTGATGATAACCCAGAAGCTTAGCCCTTAGCTTCTTCTATGTTGCATTCATTTATGTAAACCACCCTTGTATATCTATACAAATATCTTTTTCTTTTTACTGACTTGATTCGTGAAGATTTCATTCATGCCTTGCGGATGTTTTTATGAGGATTTAGGTGAGTTCATCGAATTCGGCCTTCGTAGCCTTTATGGCCGAGTGAGTGTTCGCTCGAGCTAGAAATAAAAGTAGCCCACGTGCTTAGTGGTCGAGTGGGCGTTTGAACTCGAAGCAAGATAGCCTTTAGGCTTTGATAATTGAGTGAGTGATTGTTTCGAACTCGAACTCAAAGTATATTAGCCCGTAGACTTTTACAATCGAGTGACTGATTGCTCGGACTCGAAGTAAAAATAAGCCTTAGGTTTTGATAATTGAGTGAGTGATTGCTCGAACTCGAAGTAAGATAACCCTTAGGTTTTAATAATTGAGTGAGTGATTGTTTCGAACTCGAGCTCAGAATATCTTAGCCCGTAGGCCTTTTATGACCGAGTGAGTGATTGCTTCGAACTCGAAGTAAGATAGCCCTTAGGCTTTTAATAATTGAGCGAGTGATTGTTTCGAACTCGAACTCAGAATATCTTAGCCCGTAGGCTTTTTATGACCGAGTGAGTGATTGCTCAAACTCGAAGTAAGATAGCCCTTAGGCTTTAATTTGAGTGAGTGATTGTTTCGAACTCGAACTCAGAATATCTTAGCCCGTAGGCCTTTTATGACCGAGTGAGTGATTGTTTCGAACTCGAACTCAGAATATCTTAGCCCGTAGGCTTTTTATGACCGAGTGAGTGATTGCCCGAACTCGAAGTAAGATAGCTCTTAGGCTTTTAATAATTGAGTGAGTGATTGTTTCAAACTCAAACTCAGAATATCTTAGCCGTAAGCTTTTTATGATCGCTTGTATCAAAAATCCCTTCGATGGTGGTTGGCCTTTAAGCCTGTTTGAATCATGAAAAATTTTTCAAAGTGTGAGATATCTGAAAAAGAAGTTCTCCTTTATAAGTCATTACACATGTGTTTGTATCTTGTGCCAGAGTTCGAGCGAAACTACGTGGGCATGGTTCGTTTTGATCATTTTGCCCTTACACTTTTCTCTATCGAGACCATGTTTGTCATGAATTTGATATGGAGCAACTTTCTTGTGCCGAACTTGATTTATTCGCTTGGTAGCTCCCCAGTATTCGAGGTTGATTATGAAGGAGCCTCAGATACTATTGGTTTGTCCCCGGGTAGCACATAGTTATTATCTCGTTAAAAACCTTGTCGGAAAAACCCATTTGGGATAAAAGCCGAACTTGAGGAAAAAAGAGTACAACGCGTGCTTTGAAACCAGAGGTCTTGATGTTTTTTGTCGAATTCCTGCAATGAGTTAGTGTCGAATATATGTATATAGACGATAGAGGAGAAAATCATACCTTAACAGTAATATCGTTTGAGAAGCGATATGTTCCAATTGTTTAGTAACGGTTTTCCATCCATTGCTCCAAGTTTATAAGACCTATTCCCGACTATATCGAGGACTTGATAGGGTCCTTCCCAATTTGGGCCGAGCTTCCCTTCATTAGGATCTAAGTGTTAACGGTGACCTTCCTTAGGACCAAGTCTCCGGCCTTGAAATGGCAGAGGTTGGTTCTTCTGTTATAGTACCTTTCGATTCGTTATTTTTGTGCAGCCATTCAAACCAGCGCCGCCTCTCGTTTTTTATCTAATAATTCGAGGCTAGTATTCATTGCCTCGTATTTTGATTCTTCTGATGTATGTCAGAATCTTGTGCTTGGTTCCCCGACTTCGACCGAAATTAGAACTTCAGATCCATACACTAGGGAAAATGGGGTTGCTCCTGTACTGGATTTAGATGTTGTCCGATATGCCCAAAGGATTTCGAGCAAAATTTCTCTCCATTTCCCTTTAGCTTTGTTCAATCTTTTCTTTATGTTTTGGATGATAATCTTGTTCGTTGATTCAGCCTGTACGTTCCTGCTAGGATGATATGGTGTAGACAATATTCTTTTTATTTTATTGTCTTCGAGGAATTTCGTCACTTTACCGCGCGATAAACTGTCTACCATTGTCGTATGTTATTTCTGCTGGTATCCCAAATCGACACACGATGTGGTCCCAGATGAAATCTATAACCTCTTTTTCTCTCACCTTTTCGAACGCTTGTACTTCAACCCATTTAGAGAAATAGTCAGTCATAAATAGAATGAATTTAGCTTTACCTAGGGCCGATGGTAGAGGGCCGACGATATCCATTCCCCATTTCATGAATGGCCATGGAGAAATGACCGAATAAAGCTGCTCTCTGGGTTGGTGGATCATCAGTGCAAACCTTTGACATTTATCACATTTTCAAACGAACTCCTTAGTGTCCTTCTACATGCTATCCCAGTATTACCCTGCTATGATGATTTTGCGAATTAATGGTTCATCGCTGGAGTGTTTTCCACAAGTGCCTTTATGAACCTCTCGTAAAACATAATCGGTGTCTCCTGGTCCCAAACATATCGCCAGTGGTCCGTCGAACGTCCTTCTGTATAATGTTCCATCTTCGACCATCGTGAATTGAGCAGCCTTGGTTCGTAGAACCCTCAATTATTTAGGGTTCGATGGGAGTTTTCCGTTCTTTAAATATTCAATATACTTATTCCTCCAATCCCATGTTAAGCTCGTGGAATGTATTTCGGCATGTCCATCCTCGATTACAGATCTCGAGAGTTGAACGACAGTCCCCGAGTCGATCTTATCCTCCTCGACCGACGACCCCAAATTTATGAGTGCGTCGGCCTCACAGTTTTGTTCTCGAGGCACATGTTGTAGTGTCCATTCCTTGAAACGGTGTAGAGTTACCTGTAATTTGTCCAAATACCTTTGCATCCTATCTTCTCGAACCTCGAAATTTTTGTTTACTTGGTTCACCACTAGTAAAGAGTCACATTTGGCTTCAATGACTTCTGCTCCCAGGCTTTTAACTAGCTCGAGACCTGCAATCATGGCCCTGTACTCGACCTCATTGTTAGTTAATCTAGTGGTTTTGATGGATTGTCTAATAATGCCACCAATGGGAGGTTTCAGTACGATGCCAAGCCCGGACCCCTTCACATTTGAAGCACCATCTGTGTAGAGGGTCGAAACCCCCGACGACGTACCCGATTTTAACAAGAGTTCTTTTTCAACTTTGGGTACGAGGGTTGGCGTGAAATCGGCCACGAAGTCCGCTAAAATTTAGGACTTGATGGTCGTACGGGGTTGATATTCGATATCGTACCCACTGCGTTCGACGGCCCATTTGGCCAATCGACCCGATAGTTCGGGCTTGTGCAAAATATTGCGAAGTGGGTAAGTGCTCAAAATGCATATGGGGTGACATTGAAAGTATGGTCTTAACTTTCTAAAGGCGCTTATTAGTGCAAGTGCTAATTTCTCTAAGTGAGGGTATCTAGCCTCTGCTTCCCCTAAGGTCCGACTTACATAATAAACAGGAAACTATGTACCTTGCTCTTCTCGAATTAGAACGCCACTTAGCGCGATTTCCGATACCGCCAAGTATAAGTACAACTTCTCATTTGTCCTCGGAGTGTGAAGTAGTGGTGGGTTCGATAGGTACCGCTTCAATTGTTCTAGTGCCTGTTGGCATTCCGGGATCCAGGCGAAATCGTTCTTCCTTTTGAGTAGGGAGAAGAATTTGTGGCTTCGATCTGATGACCTCGAAATGAATCGGCCTAAGGCAGCTATCCTCCCGGTCAGCCTTTGACTGCTTTCACGCTATCCACGATGGTGATGTCTTCGATGGCCTTAATTTTGCCGGGGTTGATCTCGATTACCCGATTCGATACCATGAAACCAAGGAACTTGCCCGATCCAACCCCGAAAGCACATTTCTCAGGGTTGAGCTTCATGTTGTATTTCCTTAAGATCTTGAACGTTTCCGGCAAATAAGTCAAATGGTCCTCTGCGTGCAGGGACTTAACTAGCATGTCATCAATGTAAACTTCCATTGACTTACCTATTTGTTCTTCGAACATTTTATTCACTAGGTGTTGGTAAGTAGCTCCTGCATTTTTTATCCTGAATGGCATTGCATTATAGCAATAGATTCCGTACTTGGTGATAAATGAAGTCTTTTCCTAGTCCTCCGGGTTCATTCGAATTTGATTGTACCCGGAGTAGTCATCGAGAAAAGTAAGGATCTCGTGGCCGGCTGTGGCATCGATCATGCGATCGATGCTAGGCAGTGGAAAAGAATCTTTGGGGCATGCTTTGTTTAGATCTTTATAATCTATGCACATTCTAAGTTTGTTCCCCTTTTTAGGGACTACAACTATGTTGGCTAACCACTCGGGATATTTTACCTCCCGAATTGATCCTATTTTGAGAAGTTTAGTTACCTCATCCTTTACAAATGCGTGTTTTACCTTGGACTGAGGTCTTCTTTTTTGCTTTACCGGTTTGAACCTAGGGTCCAAGCTCAGCCGGTGCATTGTTATCGACGGTGGGATCCCAGCCATGTCTAAATGGGACCAAGCAAAACAGTTTATGTTATCAATAAGAAATTGAATGAGTTTTTCCCTAAGTTCGGGGGTCAATCCCGTTCCCAGGTATACCTTTTTCTTGGGAAGATATTCGATTAATATAACCTGCTCCAGTACTTCGATCATAGATTTGGTGGCATCGGAGTCATCGGGGATGATGAAAGCTCGAGGTGTCAGAAACTCTTCCTCGTCATCCTCTATTTCATGTTCCACTGGTTCGGTCGAGACTGATCGCTGTGATTGCTATTTGGTTTCTCGTCTATCTTTAGTGCTCGATCTTTCTGAGACTGATAGCGTCGGCATCAGTGTTACCTCATCGACCGCAAATATTTCCTTCGCAGCATGTTGCTCCCCGTATACTGTTTTTCATTACTTGGTAGAGGGTCGAAGGCACTTCCTTTATATTGTGGATCCAAGGTCTTCCGAGTAGGGCATTGTACCTCATATCCCCTTCGATTACATGGAATTTAGTATTTTGGATGGTTCCAGCTACATTTACTGGTAGAGTAATCTCCTCTTTAGTCATTTCACTGGCCATATTGAAACCGTTCAAGACCCTAGCTGCTGGCACGACTTGATTCTGCAAATCGAGCTGCTCCGCTACCCAAGATCGGATGATATTCGCAGAGCTACCTGGATCCACTAAAACACGATTAACTTGAGCTTTATTTAATAGGATAGAAATTACCAGAGCGTCATTGTGAGGTTGAGAAATGCCCTCGGCTTCTTCAATTCCGAATGATAAAGTGCCCTCGGGTACATAACCTCGAGTTCGTTTTTCCCCTGTGGCCGGTATCATGCCGTACTTGAGCACGGGTCCCTACGGAGTATCGACCCCACCGATGATCATATGAATGATATGCAGAGGTTCCTCTTGTTTATCCTTTTTGCTGGCGTCCCTTTCTCTGAAGTGATTCCTGGCTCGGTCGCTGAGGAACTCTCGAAGTGGCCCTCATCAAATAGGTGGGCTATCTCTTCTCTTAATTGTCTATAATCCTCGGTCTTGTGGCCATGCGTGCCATGATACTTGCACATCAAATTCAGGTTTCTTTGGGAAGGGTCGATTTGCATAGGTCTGAGCCACCTAGTATCTTTGATTCTTCCGATCGTCGATACAATTCCCGATGCGTCGACGCAAAAATTATGCTCCGATAGCTGAGGTGCCTCTATAGTTTTGCCATATTTATCGAAGCCACTCTTGCTCATAAGCCCCCGAGAATTTTGTCCTCGATCACTCCTCCGATATTTCCGAGTGGAATTGCGTGTTGAGCCATTGTTCAGTCGATCTGCGACGTACGGTTGATATCGGTCTCTGTTCGACCTTCGTTCTCTATCGATATCCCTCTAGTTTTTAATAGCTACCCTATTCTGGTGCATGGATCCAGAAGGAGCTCCCAACTGGTCGTCTTCGACCCTGATTTTTGACTGATATCGGTTGTGTACATCTCCCAAGTCATTGTTGGATACTTGATCAAATTTTGCTTCAGCCGACGTGATGCTATTGAACTTTGCTCGTTCAACCCTTGGGTGAAAGCTTGGATGGCCCAGTCATCTGTGACCGGTGGTAATTCAGTGCGTTCCATTTGAAATCGGGACACGAACTCCCTCGGCATTTCATTACCGCTTTGCTTTACTTTGAAGAAGTCTGATTTCCTTATTGCAACCTTTATGACACCAGCATGTGCCTTTACAAACGAATCCGCTAACATGGCAAAAGAATCGATGGAATTTGGGGGCAAATTATGATACCAAATCATCGCTCCCTTCGAGAGGATCTCTCCGAATTTCTTCAGTAACACGGATTCGATTTCGTCGTCTTCCAAATCGTTACCCTTTATGGCACACGTGTAAGAGGTGACGTGTTCGTTGGGATCGGTCGTATCGTTATATTTGGGAATTTCGGGCATACAGAATTTTTTGGGGATTGGTTTTGGGGCTGCACTCGAGGGAAAAGGCTTTTGGATGAATTTCTTTGAATCCATCCCTTTTATCATTGGTGGAGCTCCCGGGATCTAATCGACCCTGGAATTATACGTTTCTACTTTTTTATCGTTGGCTTCGACTCATTTTGTGAGTTCCTTGAGAAATTTGGTAATTTCGGGAGCAGTCCCCGATTCTTGCTCGTTTGACTTCACTATGGCTGGCTCCGTTCTATGGGTGATTTCTCGAAGCGGATCGGTCTCCGGCCTGCTTTGTACTTGAGTTTGGCTCTGTAACTGAGATATCGCTATTTGCTGGGCTTGTAACATCTCAAAGATCATCCGTAAGCTGACTCCGATCTCCTCCACGTTATGGGCGTCTCGAGCTACGGATCGAGTACCGCCCTGAATGCTTTTTCCGGTTCGGAATGTTGGTTTGCCTCAAGAGCCACTTGTGAATTGACATCTAGTGGTACTTCGACTCGGATTTCAGGTACTTTGACTCGAGCTTCAGTGACATCGTTAAGTGGCCTTCCGGCCCTGGGTATCAAGTTGTTGGTTTCATCCTGAAGGTCGACTTCGTGGTCGATAGGTAAAGCCATGAATCGAGGGTTTGCCATTGCTGATTCGGAGTTGTAAACTGGAGCGTATTGCTGATTTGTATCAAACAACCACTGTTAACTTTAGCCCCACGGTGGGCGCTAAACTGTTTACCCGAAAAATCGGATATAGTTGAATTTATAAGTAGTTCTAAGGATATGTGATATAGCCTGACATAAATCATACGTAGGAGTGGAAATGTTTGGATTCTTGGCTATAGAAATGAGATATAAATTATTGAACTAGAAGATTGAGTATGTTGAGTAAAACAAGCTTAAGAGGTTTATTCTTCAATAAATAGAAGCATTCTTTTCTTACAATGTGTGAACCTACTTGTGCTTACAAGGATTCCCCCTTTTATATTAGAGGGATCTTACTTTATTTATAATAAAAAAATATATAGTGGAGAACTCATGATGAATTGTCTCTTTCTCGATTTCTGCCAAGATTCTCTCCCCTAGTGTGGTTGCAACGACTCCTGTCTGCGATCTCGATACTGGCTCGAGCTCGGTATTGGATCGAGACCTCGGCCTTGAGTTCGAGTTCGACATTCGTGGTGAGTGTCAATCGATCGGTGCATCTCCGACAACCTTCTCTTTGCCTTGCGGTTTGATTTGTTCATGAGCTTGATAATGATACCGAGCCGATTCCTCGATCGGTCTTGGAGCTCGAGGCTTGTATGTACTAACCTCGGAACTCTTCTCGAGCTCTCACTTCGATCGCTTACCATTCGAACTCGATCAAACGTACGGAGGCCGAAATCTATTTTGACCGTATACAATACTTCACTATCTGAAGATATTAAGTTGAGAGCTTTGTAGGATGGTGTTGTGAGCGGAAAGTCCATTGTGCCTTGTACTTTTCTTTGACCGACCTATCTTCTTTTAATTTTGTAAGTAAGCTCTCTCTAAACATCGAGTCCCTAGACTCCTCCCTACCAATTCGGACTATTATTGATAGGGATCTGCAATGGCTTTGTGGGAGAGTGCCTTAAAAGCTCTGGATACGTGGGCGTTGGAGACTCTATCAGTTACTCTCAAGGGCTGAGCTAGTAGCCTGGCTTTTGGGGCAAACTCAATAACTTTTGCTCAAACAGTGTATTTATTATTATTAGTCTGTATTAACTACAATATTATGAAACAATAATTTTTTTGTAACAGAAAATCAGAAGTAAAACAGAATCTCGATATAATCAAAACACAATCTGAAAATAAATTTTGGATTAAAATCGAGCTCACTGAATGCACAGTGTGTTCTTAAAAAATTATTCCCTTCAAGTACCCGAGGTGTGTTGGCAAATCTAACCGAAGTGAAGGTATTCATTCAAGCAGTAGTGGCATACAGATAAAAAAGCAGAGAGCCGGAAGAAGAGAGACCCTCACGTTAGAACATTTTAACTCACCAGAGTATCAGTATCTAAAACGCTGGTGAACTGCGAACCACTTAATGGATGTAAATAAAACTGGAATTTATTTGTGCAGAAGAAGAAGAAGAAGAAGAAGAAGAAGAAGAAGAAGAAAAAGAAGAAGAAGAAGAAGAAGAAGAAGAAGAAGAACAAGAAGTGCAAGTAATTTTGTAAGGAAATATTTTGGGATCAAAGTGAATTTATAGTCATTTTCTGGCACTGTTTCTGAAAAATTGCAACCTTTCAGAAACAACCATGGTTGTTGGAACAGGCGGGAATGTTTAAAATATTTCAAAAAAAGAATTTAAAAATATCCGGGAAAGAAACGAATTGGGTCGCGTCGCCAGGATCCTGGGTTATTCCAGGTTTCCTTTTTGATAATTAATTAATTAATTGAAAGAAATTTTATCTAAACAATTAATCAATCAGTCGATCTTTGACAAAATCCAAACCCAAATCTGAAGCCGAAGCCAAGCCGAGCGAGCGAAGAAGACGACGACACGAGTCTTACCTTTTTTCAAACTCATTTAACACCAAGAGGAGTAATTTTTAATATGAGCACATTCCCGTTTCTTCCACTACTAATGAGGGACAATTGCTCTTTCCAAAGCATAAGGGAACAATTCAGTTTCCCTTTACATTTCTTCCCTCCATTTTTCATTCACCAACTTACAATCCCAACAATCCCCCACATGAATGGGAATGACTATAAGACAAATGAATACACAGACGAGTGTGTGATTTACAATCAAGGATTAATTATATCTAGATAAATATGTTTCCCTTTGAACTTTTCGTAGTGAACTTATATCGGATATACTCGGTCAATCGATAGATTTAATATCTTTGAACCGTCGAGCTTTGTTGTATATCTAGACAACATAAGTCACACAATCAACCCATAACCATCTATGGTTCTCATGATTGTGTTCGTTTCAGCCATGAACACTGCCTGGTTGTATGAGTGCTTAGGGAATGGGCCTTTTGTCACGACCCAAAATCTTAACCTGTCGTGATGGCGCCTATCGTGGTACTAAGTAAGCCGACACTTATGAAATAACTCTAACACCTAAACAAAAAATGTATTAAAAATAGTTTAAATAATAAAACTCCTCATAAACATGATAGAAAATCCAAAACACAAAGCGAAAACTCCCAACATCGGGGTGTCACTGAGTACATGAGCATCTATATATCACAAGTATGGAAAACACTATCGATGACAATCTGAAAATAAATACAATAAGTGGAAAGATAGGGGAGGAGAACCAAGATCTGTGAAACGCAAAGTAGCTACCTCGATAGTCTCCGAGAATCCGAACTCCACCACTCAGCAACCGCCGTAACCGGAAGCACCTGGGTCTGCACACATAGTGCAGGGTATAGCATGAGTACAACCAACTCAGTAAGTAACAAGACTAAATAAAGAGATGAAAGTAGTGATGGCTACACAATTATAGTTCAGTTACAGTGATTTCAACATAGGAAAGTAGGCATTCTCTCAAGTTCGATAAAGTAGGTTAAGCAGTTACTCCATGAAAAGTTTAAGTGAAACAGAGTGTAATATCTTTCAGAAATTTCAAGATAGTGATACATGGCAGCTAAGTGCAACAAAACTGAAATCAAATGCATCCTCTCAGGGCCACAGGTACTCACCCTTCCATTAACTCAACACTCGACACTCACACTCAGTAGGTACATGTGCTTACTGGGGGTGTGTGCAGACTCCGGAGGGGCTCCTTCTGCCAAAGTGCTATAATCCGCACGAAAACTCACATGCTGCTCGGACAACTCACGTGCTATAGTATAATATCTGGTTCCGCACCGATAACTCACGTGTTGCACGGACAACTCACGTGCTATAGTATCAATATCTCACAAGCAGGCCCTCGGCCTCACTCATTCAACAATCTCTCCAGTCTCTCGAGCTCTCAGTAATCATGAAAGTCATCCCCAACAGAAATTACATAATGTATCAACAAGGAACAATAGAGACTGAGATATAATAAACAAGTAAAACTGTGACCGAGTACAAAACAATAATTTAGCAGATAATTCAATATGTACACGACCCCTGTGAGTCCCTACAGTGCCAACACATAGTCGAAACATGATTTATAACCTGATTTGTAGTTCAATTTCTCTACAACATGGAGAATGTAGATATAATAGATTATTCAACTACACGGTTCTATGGAATTTGACCAAGTCATAATTCCTACGGTGCACGCCCACACGCCCGCCACCTAACATGTGTGTCACCTCAAAACCAAATACATGACACGTAATACGGGATTTCGTACCCTCAGAACTAAATTTAGAACAGTTACTTACCTCAATACAAGCAAATCTCTACTCCAACACACCTTGCCTCGCGAAACGGCCTCCAAATGCCTCGAATCTAGCCATAAACAATACGGGCTAAAGGAATCAATTCCATAAGAAACTGTTAAGTTATTAATCAAAAGTCTAAAATCCACTCAAAAGTCGGGCCCCCGGGCCCACTTCTCGAAATTCAATAAAAGTCACAAAACCCGAAAGCTCATTCAACCACAAGTCCAACCATAACAAATTTATCAAAATTCGATACCAAATCGTCACCCAAATCCCCAAATCAAACTCTCCAAATCCTCTCAAACTCTCAATTTACACCTTAAATACACACCAACTAGGTAATAAAATCAATGGAAAAGCAAGATTATTGATCAACAATGAGCACAAGGGACTTACCTCAAGAATCCCCTCGAAACCCCCTTAAGAATCTCCTAAACTGTGCTTGAAATGTTTTAAAATGAAGCCAAAATTGCGAACCCTTGTTTTAATAATCTGCCCATGCTTTCTGCTTCTATGGCATCGCAGAAGCGACATCATCCGCGCATCTGCGGTCCATACCGCTCCTTCGGTCCCTCACCCCGCTTCTGCGAGCATCCAAGTCGCTTCTGCGGTCCCAACTAATCTGCCCATTTTTGATTTTGCGGTCCTCCTGTCGCATCTGCGGTCACGCAGATGCGGCACTCCTTATCGCACCTGCGCGCCTTCCGCTTCTGCGCACCTCTAGGCCGCAGGTGCGGAAAACTCTTCGCACCTGCGACCAACTGCACACTCCCCTCTAAACCGCATCTGTGCATCACAGGCCGCACCTGCGATAGCTCTGCAAGTGCGGTTACACCAGCAGAGGTCCAACTTCAGCAATCACTCAACTTCAACTTTTGATCCGTTAACCATTCGAAATCAACCCGAGGCCCCCGGGACCTCAACCAAACATACAAATGAGTCTTAAGACACGATACGAGCTTAGTCGATCCCTCGACTCACCTCAAACAATATAAAAAATACGAATCGCACCCCAATTCAAGCCTATTGAAACTAAAAATTTTAACTTCAACAAACGACGCCGAAACCTATCAAATCACGTCGATTGACCCTAAATTTTGTACACAAGTCACAAATGACATTACAGACCTACTCCAACTCCTGGAATCGAAATCCGACCCCGATATCAAAAAGTCCACTTCCCAAAGTTTTTATATACTGTTTCACAAGAAAACGATGAAGTTTTTATGTACTTCAAATCATTTCTGAATTTTAATACTCCGCTGAAGTTTTTATATCTTCAAATCAGGAACAGAAAGATTCAGTAGGAATAGAAAACCACAAAGGTTTTAATCTCCAGAAAATAGAATATAGATTAAAGTCTAAAAATTAATTTTCTTAGATTGCTATTTATCTGTATTAACTACAATATTATGAAATAATAAATTTTCTATAACAAAAAATAGAAACAAAAAATTAGAAGTAAAGAAGAATCTCGAAATAATCAAAACAAAATTTAAAAATATATTTCGAAATAAAATCGAGCCCACTGAATGCACAGTGTGTCCTTAAAGAAAGTATTCCCCTCAAGTACCCGAGGTGTTGGAATATTATTTTCCTAGGGTAGAACGATTTAACTCACCAGAGTATCGGTACCTAAAACGTTGGTGAACTGCGAACCACTTAATGGTTGTAAATCACACTGGAATTTATTTCTAGGATCAAAGCGAATTGATAGCCATTTTCTGGCACTGGTTCTGAAAAATTACAACCTTTCAAAAACAGCCATGGTTTTTGGACAAGGGGGAACGTTTAAAATAATCCGGGAAAAGAATTTAAAAATATCCGGTAGAGAAACGGATTTGGTCGTGTCGCGCGTGCGGGTCCTGGGTTATTCCGAGTTGACTTTTCGATAATTAATTAATTAAATGATTGAAAAGAAATTTTGTTCAAAATATTAATCAATCAGTCGATCTTTGACCGAAGCCGAAGCCGAAGCCGAGCCGAGCGCGCGAATGGCAACGACGCGAGGCTTACCTTCTTTGCAACATATTTAACACCAAGAGAAGTGCTTTCTTAATATGAGCACATTCCCCTTTCTTTCACTACAAATGAGGGACAATTGCTCTTTCCAAAGCATAAGGGAACAACTCAGTTTTTCTTCACATTTCTTCCCTCCATTTCCCATTCACCAACTTCCAATCCTAACAATTGTGTCAAAAACATTCATTAAATATTTACAAATATTAAATTTAAAACTCAATTATTAACATTTGAGGTCGTCCGGCTCAACAGTGTGTTTATGTCAGAAAATTCATTAAATATATACAAATATTAAATTTAAAAGCCAACTATTAACACTTGAAGTTGTCGTTCTAAAATCTACGACCCATAATGCTCTGCCTCTAGCTACTTCGTAGGTGTTGCTAACCACCACCAATTTGTTCTTTTTCCTCTAGCATTCTTCGCTTTTGTATTTGAGTTGATCAATTTATGGATCAAATTACTTTTTAGGACTATACGGTTGCACATGGTACAAATGGTTTTATCTGGTTTCATCATTAAATGTTTGTACTTAGAAAAGGAAAAACAAATTAACTCTTGCTTAGGACTATTGGATTGCATTAGATAGGAAACAATGGTATGAATGATTTTCTATTCTCTTGGAGGGAAAATATCCAACATCAAGTGTCTAGTTGTTAAATGTTTCTTTTAACCTATCCTCATTGTAAGGTGCAGCTTTAAAGGTGGCTGCAGATCTGGGAGCAACTTCAAGAAGGTGGACATCAGTTGTGGCAAATTAAATCAGAATCAGTGAATGTGCTGTGCTTTACATTGTATGATTCCATAGCAGCTCTCTAAAAGAACAATGTAGCTGGTACTCGATCGGTGTGGTCTTGTCAATTATTCCTTCACTTACTACAGACCGTAGATTGTTAACCTTTTGCGTTCATCAATATTTGCCTTCGTCGATCTCACAACTTTATTTGCGTTGTCAATCTCACAACTTCTTTTTATACAAAAGAATTTGAGCTACTACTTTTCTTCTTCACTTTTTGTTCTTTTGAAATGAAGACGTCTATAATCTACAACTACGTCTATTATCTTCACGAGGATTTGAGTGAAAATTTTGAAAAATATTTTTTTGCAGTTTTATAAATTTTCGAAAATTTTCAAAATGCATTTTCAAGTGAAAATTAAAAATTTTATAAACAAACGCTGATTTCGAAAAAAGTGAAATATTTTTGGAAAAATCTTCCTTGAAATTTTATGTCCAAACGGGCTTTAAATGTACTTATGTGTACTACTGGTGATAGATACATATAAATCAAAATGTTTTCAGCTAAGTTGTCACAACCCAAAATCCAACTGGTCGTGATAGCATCTAGCTCAACCCGCTAGGTAAGCTAATTAGCAACAATTCAACTCAAATGAGATTAACTGAGGAAATAAATGATGAAATAACTAAGCTTTTATATAAAATTCTCAAGGACTCGTAGTACAAATCATGAGTTTCTAAAATTTAGAGTTACAAATCCGGTATGAAATAAATAGATCATCTGTTTGAAATATACATGAACAGATTAATTATTATAAAGCTACCAAGAACAAGAGGCAGTCATGGCTGGAACGCAGGTACATCTTCAATGCCAGCTCCCGCCATACACAACAACATCAGCATCCCAAAATCTGCACGCAAGGTGCAGAAGTGTAGTATGAGTGCAATCGACCCCATCTACTTAATAAGTAACAAACCTAACATTAGGTTGAAAGTAGTGATGAGCTTGGACAACGGTTAAAGTCCAACACCAACAACTAGGAACAACCAGGAATAACATAAATAAAGCAGTGCAAGTAATAACTCAAAGATATGATGCTCAACTTGTTCACAGTTACAGAAAATAGGCATGTTTCACGTACAATAGTAAAAACTCAAATCTTTCACTAAAATCACCAAAACGTAAGTATATCGGAAAACTATGATTTTTCTCAAAACTTTCAACAACAGATAAGATATTTTAATCTCAGATAACATGAGTAAAGTACATCTCTATGCCTACATGTCAGTGTGCATGTGCAGTCATGAATGTCACCATACCGTGTAGCATGAGGAAATGAATATCTATGCATGTATGTTAAATATACATGTCAATGCAATGTATCACGGTGATGAACTCATGTACTCATACTCTCAGAGTACTCAATCTCACTGTCTCACTCTCCCACTCAACATGCTCAATCCCTCAGCACACTCAGTCACTCAACAATGTACGGTACCTACTATGGCGCGCAATCCGATCCCATCATGAATTAATAAAACCTACGCTCACTGCTGGTATGTCAAACTCCGGAGGAGTGGATCCTGCCCAAGCACTAATATAAGTCATTATGGCATGTTGCAGCATGCAGACCGATCCCATCAATAATATATATAAAGCCCATAGATCTTGCTGCGGCGTGCATCCCGATCCATATAATAATAATAATACATATAAATCCAATATGGCCTGCTGCGGTGTGTAACCATATCCCACCAATCTCACTCATAATCCGGCTCCAGTCCCCAACCGAGTCATCAATCTCGGGAGTCTCTCGGGCTCACAAATCTCATGTCAATCAGCCCAAACAATGATAACATGATGTGACAACAAATGATAACAGAGACTGAGATGTGATATACAAATAAATGAATATGACTGAGTATGTGATTGCAATTTAAGCAACTAACTCAACAACAGAAATGACCTCAATTAATCCCAACAGAATAAGCATATAGCCTAAACACGGTTCTAATATGGATCACAACTCAATTACTCTAGCACGTAAAAATTTTATGGATCAATACCACAGAACCAACCGAGTCACAATTCACATAGTGCACGCCTACACGCCCGTCACCAAGCATATGCGTCACTTCAACACCAAATACATAACACGTATATTTAGGGGTTCTTACCCTTATTACCAAGTTTAGAAGTGTTACTTACCTCAAACAAGTCGAATTCCAATACCAAGCAAGCCAAATGATACTCCAAAAATACCATCCCGCGCGTACCGACCTCCGAACGGCTCAAAACTAGCCAAAAGCAACTCAACAACATCAAATAATACCAAAGAAAACAAATCCAATCGATAAAGATGGAATCTTTAATCAAGAGTCCAAAGTCAACCAAAAAGTCAAACTCGGGCCCGCACCTCATTCAATTACGAGTCCAACCATACTAGTTTTACTCAAATCCGATACCGAATCCATGCTCAAAATTTAAAAATTTACTTTATGAAATTTTAGACGAAAACCCCCAATTTTTCTTTTGAAATCATCAACGAAATGCCAAAAACGAGGATAGATTCATGAAATATAATTAAAACCGAGTAGAGAACACTTACCTAAATCCATATGGTGATAATCGCTTTAAAGTTCGTCTCAATCCGAGCTCCATAGCTCCAAAAATACAAAAATGGTCGAAATCTTTGAAATAGAGTACTTAATATTCACCGGATGAATTAATGAATCACAATCGCGAAAATACTATTGCGATCGCGAAAATACTATCGCGATCGCGAAAAAGAGAAATGCACTACCCAAGAAATACACTACGCGATCGTAGAACAAGCTTCGCGATAGCGAAGCATAAAATGCTCAGCCTCGAAAAGTCTATACGTGAACGCGGCCCCAGGCTCGCGAACGCGATGAAGAAATGAAGACCTGCCCAGCTCAGCTCTACACTGTGCGAACGCGTACACACTTGGGCGAACGCGATGCTTAATCTCCAGCAACCTACGCGTACGCGAACGATTGCTTGCGAACGCAAAGAAGAAATACTCAGCTCCAGATTTTTCCTCTACGCGATCGCACCTCCAACTTGACGATCGCGAAGAACAATTGGTGCACCAGACATCAGCAGGAACCAACAATGCAATTATGAAGAAAAATGGTCTGAAATCAATCTGAATCACGTCCGAGCCCCTCGGGACCCCATCAGAACATTCCAACAAGTCCCATAACATAACATAAACCTACTCGAGGCCTCAAATCATGCATAACAACATCGTAACTCAAATTAAACTTAATGAACTTTCAACTTCCAAAACTCGTGTCGAACCATATCAAATCAATTCGGAATGAACTCAAATTTTACAAACAAGTCCCAAATGACATAACGAAACTATTCCGATTACCGGAACCATAATCCGAACCCGATATCATCAAAGTCAACTCTCGGTTAAACTTATGAACATTCCAAGCCTTCAAATTTCTAACTTTCGCCAATTAGTGCTGAAACCTTCTAGAGATATCCAAATGCAATCGGTCATACGCCCAAGTCCAAAATCACTATCCGAACCTGACGAAACCATCGAAACTCCGATCTGAGGTCAAATACTAAAAAGTCAAACTTGGTCAACTCTTCCAACTTAAAGCTTCAATCATGAAATTCATTCTTCCAAACTAATTCCAAAACATCTAAAAACCAAAATAGACGATTCACACAAGTCATAATACATCATACCAAGTTACTCAATACTTCAAATGGCCGAATGAAATGCAAATGCACAAAACCACCGGTCGTGTCGTTACATAAGTACCTCTTCATCCTTAACCAGAAGGATCATATTCGAGCTCTGGTATAGAGTTGTCTTTATTAGGAAGCGCATTTGTCGGGCCCTAAAGCAGGTACCGGATAGCTAGTTGGAAAAAAAAAACGCTTTAGGACAGCTTTTGTTCTCGAAAGCTGATTGCCAACCTTTCAAAAAGTGATGCATGAAAGAATGGATCAAGAAGTTGTGGTTCACTCACTTTGGTAGGACAGTTCGATTATTTCGAATCGGTTTAAGTTCTGCTTTTGCTTTTTCTCAAACTGATGAGTTTCTTCCATGTATGCACATGCTCAGCTCTACTGAATTACTAATTTGGATATTTGGTTAAAGTTGAAACAAGATTATTTGAAGTTAAAATTACGAATAATAATTGGAAATGAAAGTATGTTTGGACACGAAGGACATAAACTTAACTTGATAAAAATAGTATCTGAAACTTGAAGATTTCTAGAATAAATTCGCAGTTGAATATTCCTCTCTCCAATTATAGTTGCGTAACATTTAAATTCCTCGGTCTTCGTTTCCTGTCTCAAGTCTGATCAACAATACCAATCCTCCAGTATGAACTCACTACAAAAAAGGAAACACGAGAAATTGAATAATAGTATATTGTATTCATACTTTTACTGCTAAACCTTTTCTAGAAGTAATAAAGGTTTAACTTAGAAAGGAAATGACGAACAGAAGACTAGAAAGAAAGGAAGAAAACGACCGAGAGAAGACTACTAAGAAAGAAAACAACCGAGAGAAGACTAAAAAGAAAGAAAACGACCTAGAGAAGACTACTAGAAAGAAAACGACGAAGAGGACTATAAAGAAAGGAAGAAAACGACCGAGAGAAGACTATTAAGTAATAAAAAAGAAAACGACCAAGAGAGACTAAAAAGAAAGAAAACGACAATAGAAGACTGTTGCTCTCCATTTCAATTTAGATGAGCTAGTTTGATTCGATATTTTTTTTTTTAAAAAAAAAAAACTTTTAAAATTTGTCATCTTAAAAGTTTAAGGGGTAAAAGCTTTATGGGGTCATGATATTTGTATGGTTATAAAAACTTCTCATTAAGGGTCAAATGAATAAAATGAAGAGTTTAAAATTAATTTATTTTCAAATTTATAAATATGTTATTTATTTTGGAACAAACTAAAAATAAAAATAACTCATCTAATTTGAAATAAACAAAGTAATAAATAATACGACCAAGGGAAGACTAAAAAGGAAAAGGATAGAGAGTATAAGTAAAGTTATAGTAAAACAAAGGTACCTAACCACTTAATTACTAACAAAAGAGAGATGGTGGCAAGGAAATTCGTAATTGACTAATACAGGTCTTTCATACTCGAGCTTTGGGCTAATAGATTAAGAATTTAATTAAGTTATATATATATATATATATATATATATATATATATAGCGAGATACACACATTATTTAAGTTATTGGTTTTGATATTTGGGTCCTCGTATTTAATGATGTTTCATCTAGACACTTCTATTCATTTAAAGGTAATATTTTATAACATATAGGCTTGGTCAATGGTTAGAGTTGTTTAAAATATTACCTTTAACTTAGTAGAAATATCTAGATGAAACATTATTATGTATGAGGACCGGAATGTCAAAATCGAACAAGTAAAAGTGTTTATCAGACTATTCTTCCTATATTTGCAATGTAAAAAAAAATTGCACTATTAATATAGTTTAACCTATTATAAAAGGTTAGTTACCAATGTTATCAATTAATTTTTATCACAATAGTTTATTTACCTGTAATTATAAGTTATTTGAAAATATAAAAATAAATAAAGATTATATCATCAGTACATAGAACTTAAACTCAAAGATTAGAGTCTCGCATTTTTTTGGTGTAGGATGTTGGGGAGTATGATAATCGCCATGTGAAAAAGGATGAGATGGAAAATTAGACGATTAGGAAAAGGGATGACAGATATTAAGGGTGTACAAAGGAAATGATAAACCATATCAAATCGGTAATTCGAGTCAAATCGAAAAAAAAAAAACTCGACTATGGTTTGATTTGATTTGGTTTGGTGTTAGGAAAAAAATCCCGACCATAATTGATTTGGTTTGAACTAAAACAATCAAACTGAAACCAAATCAACCTGATATATAAAAATATTTATTGTAATGTAATTTTAAAAAAATTCTTAATTTTTTTTGTAGTTCTCTATTTTATTGTATTATTTCGAGCTTGGACTTAGAATTTTTAAATGGTCAAATATGTCTTATCGCCCATAAAAATTAGTAACTCAAATAAAGTCCAAAGCAAAATCGAATGGGTTTTTTTCTTTCCTACACCATAATTCAAACTTATTTACCAAAGTTCTTTAAAGTTTATTATTTACACGCTAACTGTATACTGTTTACAATTCATATATATTCTCACTTAAAAGGCTCATAAACCATGATTTATATCTTAGGGATTCAATTATACCTTTTTTCTTTCTTTTTTCTCTCCTCTCCCCTCCCTCTTCTTCTGCCGTCTTCCTCTTCTTTTAATTTGTTGCCAATTTATGCAACATATTATTGCCATCAATTTTTATAAAATGCCACACATTCCAATTTATGTCACATACTTCATTTGCTGCCATTGATTTGTAGATCGTAAAAGTACCCTCCATATATATTAGGGAAACAAATTCAGCAATTCAAACTAAATCCTGATGACTGAAAAATTATCCCCAATTTTGGGTCATTTTTTCCAGGAACATAAAATTTATTCACGTACTAAGATTGGGTAATGAAACTTATTTACAACTTTCATATAACATTGATACAAAAATAATATAACTACAATATCATATAATTTAAAAATAACTTTCGTAAACTATAACATAACTTTAGTACAATTTTGATACATGTATAGAACTTTCACACAACTATATTACATCTTTAATACGATTTTGATACATAAATATAACTTTATGTAAAAGAGAATGTTTATAACTTAAGTACAAATTTCACAATGATTCATATAATATACAACATATTTATAATTTTTATTCGATATTTATATAAAATAAAAATACAACTACAACAGAACACAACTAAATATAGTTTTTATATAAATTACATACAACTATAATATAAATTTTATACATCTTCTACCTCTTCGAATTTTAATCTAAACATTCATCCAAAATCAACTCTAACCTTCACGAAATACCCTCAAAATTGAGATATAAACTTCAAAGGACATTCTCGATCGTTTGCAACAACACTCAATTCAAATAAATAATATCAATATCTGGGGAGGCAGCAGACAAGGACTGATTCGCCGGTGACATGCGACGACATCAAATCCATTATTGAATTCTCTTAACAAGAAAAGAATAAGGAGATGAAAAAAGAGAATAGAAGCATAGAAGATCCAAAGAAGAAGAAATAGAGCAGAAAAATATATATATATATATACATATGTGTAAAAAATATATATATGAGAGAGAGAGAGAGAACGGAGGGAGATTACTGAATGTGTGGAATTCGATTGCAAAATAAAAAGGTCACAATCAATGGATACTCAATTTATACTAATTTGTATAGAATTAGTAACTTGTATATCAACTTGTAATTAAGCTAAAACCTCAATAGTGAGGGTAAATAAGTTTCAAAACTATTATAGCTAAGTAAAAATCTTAAATTGAAATAATATTAATTCTAATAAAAGAAATTTAATTCAAAACTAGGTATGACAGCAGTGTTGTATATCTAATTTTTTAGTCTTGCGTTTGTTTAGATAGTAAAAATGCATAAATTATTTTTTTTATTGTTTGGTCATATAACTAATACTAAGTACTTATTAGTCATACTTATTTTAGCATGACTTAGTACTTTTAGATTATGTTCATTTTTATTATGACTTATTAATTGACAAAATTTGTTTTATGCGATTTTTTGTTGTTGAATATTTTAGTGCGTGTCAGAACTCATCTCACTTTGTTTTCCATTTTCTTGGGTAATATCTTATATTGTTTTATCCTACTAGGATCAAACAATATTTGAAATACAAATTATATATTTTGTGTTATGAATATTTTGCCGGAAAACATCTGAAAATCTGAGAAAACTCTTGATTTGATAATTGAAAAAACCCGAACTGACCCCACTTATGTACCCCTAACAGGTTTGGTGATGCAGATGATCAAAAGAATTAGAAAAGAAAAAAGAGTATATAATGAAGAAATGAGATAATTGACAAGCATTTGGAGCAGCGAGAAGAAAGGTTAATAATAATTAACAAACAAAAAAGAGAGAGATAAGAAAAAGAAAAGTAGAACACAAGAAGAAAGGATTTTTTTTTTTGTTGATAAATTAGACAATTTTATTAAACAACAGGTAGGGCGTACAATAGTAATGGTTTTAGGGATCGTTACAAGAGGTTGATAATCCATGCATTGCATGCTCAACACTAACATTGGCTAGAAGTCTATGTCACGACCTAAAATCTCACCAGATGTGTCGTGATAACACTTAGTCTTTAAGACTAGGTAAGCCGACTATAATAACAATTCAAGCCATTTTTTTACATATAATTTAGTACAAGTGTCAAAACCAACAGCGAAAATAAATACAAATAACCTTCCAAGACTGGTGATACTGAGTCACGAACTCTAACTGAATACATGAAATGATCTCAAGGATCGAATACTCAACACTGTTTGATTAATAATTAACTGTACAATAAAAATGGAAAGACTCCAAGAGACTGCGACGACCAAGCTGTTCTACCTTGAATCCTTGCTATCGCACTCTAACTCTATTCGAGTCCGATAGCTCCAATACCTGGCTCCGCACGAAAATGTGCAGAAGTGTAGTATGAGTACACCACAGTCGGTACCTAGTAAGTATCAAGAATAGCACCTCAGTGGAGTAGTGACGAGGTACAGTCAAGACACTCACTAGTTTAATAACCTGTGCAATATAGTATACAAAAATAATAGGAAAACAAATAACAATAATGGCAACACTAATCAACCAGTGATATACACAACAAGGCAACAAGAACACCATTAATATTGCTCAACAAATAATAAGTACAAGTACACCCAATTAATCAAGTACTTCAAAATAAAAATCTTTCACCTATATGCTTCTCAAATAATAATTTTCAGGATATAATGTTTTCCAATAAATATATTTCGGATATACTCTCTTCAAATAAATATCTTTCAAATATAATCCTTTCAAATAAATCTATTTCAAATATAATTCCTTCAAATAAATATCTTTCAAATATAATTCCTTCAAATAAATATCTTTCGAATAAAAGTTACCTTGTGACACCTCATTTCAAAATCATAAAATACGGGTCTCAGCCCACTTTCATATTTCTATGGCACCTCGTGCGAATATCTGTATCACAACCGGATGGACAACTCACGTGCCAGTATCTTCATCATTTACTTATGGCACCTCGTGCTCACATATCATATCACAACTACACAGACATTTCACGTGCCAATATCGTTTCACTATATAACCACGGCACCTTGTGCTCATATTTCATATCATAACTGCTGGATAATTCACGTGCCAATAATAAATACATCATATTTCTCCGGCACCTCGTGCCTATATCATAATCCGTCCGGCAATATCCACATGCTTATAATTTCAACATATATCTGACTATTATCAAATTTACTGAATTTATAAAATAAATTGCACAATATATAAAAGAAGTCACAAGGAAATCACCACATCACATAAAAATCACCAACACAATATTCCCACATCATCACATATCATCCCTAACAATAGCCACTCTTATCTCTCATATAGCCTCCCTTATCACTCCTATAATAGCCACTATTATCGCTCCTATATTAGCCTCCCTTATCGCTCCATTTAATAGCCATCATTATCGCTCCGCCCAAATAATATCCCAACATACAGAATCACAGTGAAATTTCACCCTTATACCCATATAATATCAACAGTGGAATGTCACCCTTATCCGCCGCATAACATTAGCCTAAATCACACAACAATTTACACGGATATTACCACGATAACACAAAACAATAATTCATATTATAAATTTTCCATAGGCCACAACCAATTTTAAAGATGCAACAAAATCAATTAATTTCACAGCAAATAGCCTAAGGCTCCACACAACGTATATAAACCTCGAAGACAACAACAAGGAAGGAAAATTAACTCAGCATGACACAACACCTTCTTTAGTCCAAATTTTTGAAAAATATATGAGTACCTCAATTTAAACTTATTTAATAAATTATTTGCATACAAAAAAATACATAATATAATTATTTTCAGGAAATATCAAATCAACAAACACACGAAATTCTCATAAAATTCCAAGTCGCAATCACACCAAATTATCATATAAATACAAACTCAACAAACAAAGAATGAGGCATGACAAATCAAGGATTTACTAAATTTCCACAATTTTCCAATTTAATCCAAAAGAGTGTCTACAAAGTTTTTAACCGATATAGTTTGTATATATATACCAAGTACGTACTTGTCACCTCGCGTACATGGTTTTCCAATCACACAATTTCCACATAAGACTCAATGCCTAGGGAAAATTCTCCCACACGAGGTTAGGCAAGATACTTACCTTTTTGTAGTTAGGCCGATATTCTAAAATTGCCTTCTTGCTTATTTTGACCTCCGGACAACTCAAATCTATCCAAATTAATTCAATTCAGTCAGTACTACTTATCGGAATTAATTCCATATGAAAATACTAATTTTTCAAAAAAATCCGAAATTTAACTCAAAAATCGTCTGTGGGGCCCACGTCTCGAAATTCGATAAAACTTACAAAATCCGACAAACTATTCAATTACGAGTCCACCCATACTAATTTTATCAAATTCCGATAACAACTCGACCTCCAAATCTAAAATTTTCGTTCTTGAAAAGTTTTACAAAACTCTTGATTTCTTTCATTTAAATCCGAAATAAATGATGAATATAACCATGGATTTATGAAATATAATTAATTTTGGATATAGGACAATTACCCAAGTCGAAGTCGTGAAGAAATCCTCAAAATCGCCCAAGAACAGTGCTCCAAAAATCCAAAACGAAATGAAGAAAATGACCATTTTTGGTCCTTAAGTTTCTACCCATCCATCAATAAAAGTCCATTTTCCGTCACTAAAAGTCCATTTTTCGTCACTAAAAGTCCACACCAGAACTTGCTTGCACAAGTAGTTATTTTTTTCACTAAAAAGGCTCTAACTCCATCATACGAACTCGAAATTCGACAATTCTTGTTACTATGAGTCACAAATAATAATACGAACCTAGTCGTTCCATCGAAACTCAATTCGGAGCTCATTTATTCAATGTGATACCAATTTTGCTCGTTAAATAATTAACTCATGTTTCACGCTAAAAACCCATTCGCGACTTGATGAAATTAGACCAAACTTTCCAGATCACTCCTATAATTCATTATCAAAATCCCTGAAGTCTCGAAATCGAATTTCAATCTCTAGAACTAATAATAGACCTTTGGATCATTACCTGCTTATGCTGAAAACATCAAACTCTTCCAAAACTCTTCTCCGACAGCCTGTAGTGTATCAACCATAACTTCTTGTACTCAACTCCAACTACCAAACAGTTTAAATTTCTGTAAACTATATACAAAGGGATACAATTTTCATGTTTCGCTCATCGCCCAACTCTTTATAGATTGCGAGATATAAGCTCCCAAAATCATCCCTGTACAGCAGAAATTTCTGCCGATGCACACTGCTGTAGCCAAAATCTGCAGTACCAGCTTCAGTCGATCGACTATAAAGTTTTGTACAAATATCCGAATGATAAATTTCTGGGAACTAGAATCAAAGTACTATAACTTTCATGTTTTGATAATTTCTAGATTCCTTATAGATTTCGAGATATAAGCTTCCAAAATTAGCTCTGCGCATCTCAAATTTGGCACATTGCTGTCAAACAAAACCAACAGTTAAAAATGATGCAAAACCACTCTGAAACTCACCTGAGGCCCTCGGGGACCTCAACCTAATACACCAACAAGTCCTAAAATATCATACGAACTTAGTTGAAACCTCAAATCACATAAAACAACGCTAAAACCACGAATGATACCCCAATTCAAGCTTAAGGAACTTAAGAATTTCCAACTTCTACATTCGATGCCGAAACCTATCAAATCAATTCCGATTGACCTCAAATTTTGCACACAAGTCAAAAATGACATAACGAATCTATAAAAATTTTCAGAACTGGTTTCAACTCCGATATCAAAAAGTCAACTCCCCGATCAAACTTCCCAAAAATTCAATTTTCGCCATTACAAGCAAAATTTCACTACAGACTTCCAAAAATAATTTCGAACACGCTCCTAAGTCCAAAATCACCATACAGAGCTACTGAAATCATCAAAACTTCATTTCGGGGTCGTTTACACATAATTCACCATCCGGTCAATTATTTCAACTTAAGCTTCCAAAACAAGAATTGTTATTTCAATTAAATCCTGAATCATCTAAAAACCAAACTTGATCACCCTCGCAAGTCATAATACACATTTCAAAGCTGCTCGAGACCTTAAGCCACTGAACGAAATGTAAATTCTTAAAACGACAAGTCGGGTTGTTACATTCTCCCCCTCTTAAAGCATACGTTCGTCCTCGAACGTGCCAAGAATTATTCTGAGGACATTAAATTTCTGAGTGTATTATTACACACATATTCGCGGGGTGATTCTACGTCACCACAATTTAGCATGGGTTAGACAATGCCATCTCAGTTGAGATTATTTCTTTTATCCTCATTTATAAACTTTAAAGCCAACTTCTCTCCAATTAATTTCAAAAGGTCTTATTATCACATCAATGCATGGTATTAGTTTGAACCAGCTATAGCAACTCGTGCCTATGCACACATCAACGTATGCCCATAACCACATCTCTGGTCATAATAGCTGTTTATAATTAATTCCAGCATCCTAAATTAATCTCATATTAACTAAAATCTCATTTCAAATTTTTGCAACACTAACAGAAACATGCGAGGCATGAAGACCTCATAATTATTTATTCAAATCAACGAGTCACATTTAACACCACCTCAGCACTCACCTTAGAGGCTAAAATGCAATGTTTACAACACTAATATGGCTAAATATGCACAGAAACACATAAAAGAATTATCAAATAAGCCTAACACACTTGATTCCCCATTAATACTATAGTTCAAATTTAATTTCACAAAGGAAGAATGTAAACTCATAAAGTTTTCACCACAAGCACCTCGTCCTTATATAACTTCCACTGCGGCTTGTAGCTTAGTTTAAATATTTTACATCATATAAAAATGTGAGGATCTCGTCCTCAACTCTTAATCACAAGTATTTTGCACATTGTGCCAACTGAAATTTTTTCATTTCCTTTCATTCTTCTTTTTAATCAATTCCGTAAATAATTTTCACAACACATAATGAACCCCCATACCAATAAGACATGTAATTCATAAAATTGAACTTAGTTATTCTGAAATCACATCAAAACCCACTGTAGACAGTAATAAAAAGTCACTGTTGGACTTATAGTCCTCAATAGTGTACAAAATAAAAATAATAGACACGGGCTAACATCATCGAATCTACCAACATAGATAAACATATAAGTGGGTCACAAAATTACTAAGCTCACCCATAAGAGAAGCATAATAGGAGAACTCGCCTCAATATTTGGAACCGAATCAAATTAAGGAAAAATATCCTTTTATAACAAATCGGGATCGTACTTGTAACAAAACCATCTGGTGTAGTGGCCTCAACCACACCATAGCAAATATATCAACGAGATGGGCCTCCCCCTCTAGGGCGCCCTCTACCCGCCTGTCCTCCACCCCTAACTGGTTGTGCACGTGGGGTAGTAATTGCATTGGGGGCCATAGCCTGAGTGTTCTGATGAAATCCACCTCTCCCAAGTCTGGGACAATCTCTCATGATGTACCTAGTATCACTACACTCATAACAACCCCTCTAAGGTTGTGGCTGCTCGTATTGAGTCTGTGCCGAATAACTAGAATAACCACAGTAAGAATCTCATGTCAGTGGTTCACTATAAGAACTTGCGGGGGCACCCTGAGTAATCTGATCTGCGGACTGAGCTGGCCAACTACTCGAGCCTCTGCCATAATGGGTCATAGCTGAATAGTAAAATTCACTGAACCCTCCAGAGCTTCGAGACCTTTTGACCTCCTTAAACTCCCTTTCTTCACCTAGAAAACCCTCAATCCTCCTCGCAATCTCCACTACTTGCTGAAATGGAGTATCAGTTTGCAACTCTCGAGCCATGCATATTTTAAGATCATAATTAAGCCCCTCAATGAATTTGCGGACCCGCTCTCTGACTGTAAGTAGCAAGATAAGTGTGTGTCGGTCTAACTCATTGAACCTGATAGCATATTCTGATACCGTTATGGTGCCCTGACGCAACTGTTCAAACTTTGTGTGCCATGCATCCCGGAGAGTTTAGGGAACAAATTCTTTCAAAAATATTTCCAAAAATTGAGCCCAAGTTGGTGGTGTTGCATCGGCTGGTCTACCTTCTTCATAGATTTGCCACCACTGATACGCTGCGCCTGACAACTGAAATATAGTAAAGGCAATTCCGCTCACTTTTACAATACTCATGGTGCGGAGAATACGGTGACACTTTTATAGAAATCTCTGGGTATCCTCTATAGATGTTCCACTGAAATTAGGTGGAATATACCTCTTAAACCTCTCAATTCTCTTTTGTTCTTCATTTGATGCCTCTGGTCTTACCTCGGGTTGAACCGGAATAACAGGTTGTACCGTTACTACACCCGAAACCTGACCAATGTAACAACAGGTGCTTCTGGTACCTGTCCCCTAACTAGGGCTATTGGCGGCTCCTCAATTGTTGCTCTGACAGGTGCTCTAGTTGCGGCACGTGCCCTAGTTGCGGCACGTTCCCTTCCGCAGCCTCTACCTCGGCCCCGACCTCTCGCGGCCCTAGCAGCATGTGCGGGTTTCTGGTCAGCTGACCCGGTAGCACGTGTCCTCACCATCTGTGAGAGAATAGAGATACAAAGGCTCAAATTCGTCAACGAATTTCGCACGACAAGAATGAAAGAAGTGGAAATTTCCTAACAGTTTTGTAGCCTCTCAAAGATAAGTACAGACGTCTCCGTACCGATCCGCAAGACTCTGCTAGACTCGTTCATGACTCGTAGAACCTATTAACCTAGAGTTCTGACACCAACTTATCATGACCCAAATTCCCATCACATGCGTCGTGATGGCACTTAGTCTCTAAGACTAGGTAAGCCGACTATAATAACAATTCAAGCCATTATTTTTACATATAATTTAATACAAGTGTCAAAACCAACAGCGGAAAGAATTATAAACAACCTTCTAAGACTGGTGATACTGAGTCACGAACTCTAACTGAATACATGAAATGATCTCAAGGATCGAATACTCAATATTGTTTGATTAATAATTAAGAGTACAATAAAAATGAAAAGACTCCAAGGGAATGCGATGACCAAACAGTTCTATCTTGAATCCTTGCGATCGCACTCTAACTCTATCCGAGTCTGATAGCTCCAATACCTGGCTCTGTACAAAAATGTGCAGAAGTGTAGTATGAGTACACCGCAGTCGGTGCCCAATAAGTATCAAGACTAACCTTAGTGAAGAGGTACAATCAAGACACTCACTAGTCTAATAACCTGTGCAATATAGTATGAAAAAATAATAGGAAAACAAATAACAATAATGGCAACACTAATCAACCAGTGATATATACAGCAGGGCAACAAGAACACCATTAAAATGCTCAACAAATAATAAGTACAAGTACACTCAATTAATCAAGTCCTTCAAATATAAATCTTTCGCCTATATGCTTCTCAAATAATAATCTTCAGGATATAATGCTTTCCAATAAATATATTTCGGATATACTCTCTTTAAATAAATATCTTTCAGATATAATCATTTCAAATAAATCTCTTTCAAATATAATTCCTTCAAATAAATATCTTTCAAATATAATTCTTTCAAATATAAATCCTTCAAATAAATATCTTTCAAATAAATCTCTTTCAAATATAATTTCTTCAAATAAATATCTTTCGAATAAAAGTCACCATGTGACATGCCATTTCAAAATCATAAAATACGGGTCTCAGCCCACTTTTATATTTCCATGGCACCTCATGTTAATATCTTTATCACAACCGCATGGATAACTCACGTGCCAATATCATCACCATTTACTCACGGTACCTCGTGCCCACATATCATTTCACGTGCCAATATCATTTTCATTATATAACCACGACACCTTGTGCCCATATTTCATATCATAATTGCACGAATAATTCACGTGCCAATAATAAATTCATCATATTCATCATAGGCTCATAATTTCAACATATATCAGACTATTATTAAATTTACTGAATTTATAAAATAAATTGCACAATATATAAAAGAAGTCACAAGGAAATCACCACATCACATAAAAATCACCAACACAATATCCCCACATCATCACATATCATCCCTGACAGTAGCCACCCGTATCTCTCCTATAGTCACCCTTATCAGTCCTATAATAGCCACTCTTATCGCTCCTATAGTAGCATCCCTTATCGCTCCGTTTAATAGCCACCCTTATCGCTCCGCCCAGACAATATCCCAACACACAAAACCATAGTAAAATGCCACCCTTATACCTACAAAATATCAACAGTGGAATGTCACCCTTATCCGCCGCATAATAGTAACCTAAATCACACAATAATTTACACGGATATTACCACGATAACACAAAACAACAATTCATATTATAAATTGCCCATATGCCACAACCAATTCCAAAGATGCAACAAAATCAATTAATTTTACAGCAAATAGCCCAAGGCTCCACACAACGTATATAAACCTCGAAAACAACAACAAGGGAGGAAAATTAGCTCAGCATGACACAACACCTTCTTTAGTCCAAATTTTTGAAAAATATATGAGTACCTCAATTTAAACTTATTTAATAAATTATTTTCATACGAAAAAATACATAATATAATTATTTCCAGGAAATATCAAATCAACAAACACGCAAAATTCTCATAAAATTCCAAGTCGCAATCACATCAAATTATCATATAAATACAAACTCAACAAAAAAAGAATGAGGCATGACAAATCAAGGATTTACTAAATTTCCACAATTTTCCAATTTAATACATAAGAGTGTCTACAAAGTTTTTAACCGATATAGTTTACACATATAAACCAAGTACGTACTTGTCACCTCGCGTACATGGTTTTTCAATCACACAATTTCCACATAAGACTCAATGCCTATGGAAAATTTTTTCACACAAGGTTAGGCAAGATACTTACCTTTTTGAAGTTAGACCGATATTCAAAAATTATCTTCTTGCTTATTTTGACCTCCGGACAGCTTAAATCTATCCAAATTAATTCAATTCAGTCAATACTAATTTTGGGAATTAATTCCATATGAAAATATAAATTTTTCAAAAAAATCCGAAATTTAACTCAAAAATCGCCCTTGGGGACCACGTCTCGGAATCTGATGAAACTCACAAAATTCGACAACACATTCAATTACGAGCCCATCCATACCAATTTTATCAAATTTCGATAACAACTCGACCTCCAAATCTAAAATTTTCGTTCTTGAAAAGTTTTGAAAAAATCTTGATTTCTTTCATTTAAATCCAAAAATAAATGATGAATATAACTATGGATTTATGAAATATAATCAATTTTGGATATAGGACACTTACCCAAGTCGAAGTCGTGAAGAAATCCTCAAAATCGCCCTAGAACCGTGCTCCAAAAATCCAAAACGAAATGAAGGAAATAACCATTTTTGGTCCTTAAGTTTCTGCCCATCTGTCAGTAAAAGTCTATTTTCCGTCACTAAAATTTTATTTTCCGTCACTAAAAGTCCATTTTTCGTCACTAAAAGTCCACACCAGAATTTACTTACACCAACAGTTATTGTTTTACTAAAAAGGCTCTAACTCCATCATACGAACTCGGAATTCGACAATTCTTGTTACTATGAGTCACAAATAATAATACGAACCTATCGTTCAATCGAAACTCAATTCAGAGCTCATTTGCTCAATGTGATACAAATATTTCTCGTTAAACAATTAACTCATGTTTCGCGCTAAAAACCCATTCGCGACTTGATGAAATTAGACCAAACTTTCCAGATCACTCCTATAATTCATTATCAAAATCCATGAAGTCTCAAAATCGAATTTCGATTTCTAGAACTAAAAATGGACTTTTGGATCATTACATGCTTATACTGAAAACATCAAACTCTTCCAAAACTCTTCCCCGATAGCCTGTAGTATATCAACCATAACTTCTTGTACTCAATCCAACTTCCAAATGGTTTAAATTTCTGCAAACTATATACAAAGGGATACAACCTTTATATTTCATTCATCGCCCAACTCTTTATAGATTGCGAGATATAAGCTCCCAAAGTCAGCCTTGTGCAGCAGAAATTTCTGCCGATGCACACTGTTGTAGCCAAAATCTGCACTACCAGATTCAGTCAATCGATCATAATCTTTTGTACAAATGTCCGAATGATAATTGATTTATCATTGTGGAAACTATAATCAAAGTGCTATGACTTTCATGTTTTGATAATTTCCAGATTCCTTATAGATTTCAAGATATAAGCTTCCAAAGTCAGCTCTGCGCATCAGAAATTTCGCACATTGCTTTAAAAAAACCAACAGTTAAAAATGATCTGAAACCACTCCGAAACTCACTCGAGGCCCTCGGGACCTCAACCCAATACACAAACAAGTCCTAAAATATCATACAAACTTAGTTGAACCTCAAATCACATAAAACAACGCTAAAATCACGAATCATACCCCAATTCAAGCTTAAGAAACTTAAGAATTTCCAACTTCCATTCGATAACCAAACCTATCAAATCAATTCCGATTGACCTAAAATTTTGCGCACAAGTCATTAATGACATAACAGATCTATGAAAATTTTTAGAACTGGATTCCGACTCAGATACAAAAAGTCAACTCCCCGGTCAAACTTCCAAAAAATTTAACTTTCGCCATTTCAAGCAAAATTTTACTACGAACTTCTAAAAAAAATTTCGGACACTCTCCTAAGTCCAAAATCACCATACGGAGCTATTGAAATTATCAAAACTCCATTTCAGGGTCGTTTACACATAATTCATCATCCGATCAATTATTTCAACTTAAGCTTCCAAAACAAGAATTGTTCTTTCAATTAAATCTTGAATCATCCGAAAACCAAACTTGACCACCCTCTCAAGTCATAATACACATTTCAAAGCTGCTCGAGACTTTAAGACACCGAACGGAACGTAAATTTTAAAATGACAAGTCGGATCATTATAGTCTACAAGCAGAAATAGAGATAGTTTTTACATAAACATTTCCTCCCTTGTCCACCAGCATCCTGGAGAAGATAAAAGACATATTTTATTGGAAGCAGTAAGGGTCTCTACATGCTTTGCTAATAGATGAGCTACTTCATTGCTTTGTCTGAAGTTATGCTGGATCACCACCATGCCCATTCCAGATATTAACAACCTGCATGATATTATGATTTAATTTTGTCTGAAGAAAGGAATTTGAACACAATAAAAAGGGAACATGAATAAAAGAATTCATCTCTATCTACAATAAAAAAAAATGATATATTACTAAATATCAATCCTAATCAAGAAATAACACCTTCAATATATTCAAGAAATTATATTAATTGGTATATCGACATTAATAGAACTATTAGGGGTCATTTGTTGAGAACATAGTTTTCCTAGGATTATAATATCACATCTAATATAGGATAGATAATACTAAGATTTTGATATAAATTTTACACCGACATTAGCTAATATCCATAAGTAAACATTGGATAAATTATTTACCCGTAAAACGGTATAGTTAAATTTATAGCGTGGTTTATAGACAAGCGAATCGATTTGATTCCAAAATAATAAATAAATTAAAAAAAATATAAGACTTAGCGTTGAATTCAAGATAAAATAGAAGACAACTTGGTTCCGGGAGCAAGGCTTCCGAAGACAGGAACACGAATATTGCTAAACGGAAAATAAAGTATTATTTATCTTGAAATAATGTGTAGCATAAGATTGTCAGAATTTTCATTTCTTACAATGGTTGTTGAAGTCACTATTTATAGCTAAACCTAGGGAACACGGTCCTAGGATCAAGCCCTTCTTAAATGACAACTATGGAGGCAATTGATGAATATGTAATAGCAAGTAATGAATGTCAAAATTCTCTGTAACAGGCGTGTATTCAATAATGAGGAATATTCTTCACAGAATATCATATGGTGGCAAATATTCATTTGCGCTCGATAATAACGTTCCCTCCGGGGTCTACCTGATGCCAACCGAAGTTGTTGTCCTCTGACTTAGTTTTTACTTGCTTCAACTTCCGCCTGTCCCTGGCTGCAGGTGTCACTCTATCATTCGAGTATTAAATGTGAACCGATTTTACCCTATATAGATAGTCCCCTTGTTTTCTGGTGACATAGCTTTGTCTCACCAGGAAGTTGATGGATTCCTTTCTTAGCAGGAAATTCTCTCGACCCTTCTGAAAAGTTTCTGAACACGGGTTACTCCACGATTTAGCAATATTTTTGCCAGTCTCGAGGTCATCATGGCCACGATTTTAGCCGCCTATTCCTTTACTTATACACATTATTCTTCTTCTTTTACACTTAACAGTTCTACAAACTCTCTCAACTTCTTTGCATTCAACTCTTTGCTGCTTTCATCTTTTTTCACAGAACGCTTACCACCTTTTGCTGATCATGGCTTCCTTTAATAACTCTTCCAAGAACTCCGGTCTTCTCTTTGGTGGGGGCCCAGGGGAGAGTAAAGACAAAGAAATCGATGTTGATGCTGACCTCCTTACGGTGAGCACTATCATTCCCAAATATCTCAAGCCAAGGACTTTGAAGAAAAATTTCCTTCTTCAAGCTCTCTCGCACTTGGGTTGTTAGCATATACCCTTCTTTTATCCATCCTTCCAGCATTCCTGCTGTGAAAGAGGACTGTGATTGCCAGGATCTGAACATCATTCCTCCCGAGCTGGGGGAGCGAGTAACCTTCACTAAGAAGGGCTTCATATATATATTTATACGTACCCATTCACTTTGGGTGCATTTTCTTTTGGGGGGGGGGGATTAGAATATGTGATTTTGGATCTATGTCAATGAAACCAAGTTTGTTTGGCATATGTGGGCCTTTCGGTATGGCGAACGGTGGCCTGTCTGCGGTGGCTGTGCCAGGAAACGCAGGAGGAATTCACCTTGGCTCGTATGATGAATCTCTACTCCCCCAAGATTTTCCATGGGGGAGTAATAAATTTGAGCAAACTTGGCCACCATGCTTTGCTCACCAGCATGGATGACGACAACGACCGTGAATGGATGGAGCGGTTTGTCGTTGTTGCCACCAAGGATATCATCCCGACCGCAACTCCATCTTTTCCTAAGTCTTGGACTCGTACACGTAAGTTCAAAGTCTATCTTTTTTCTGAAAAAAAGTTGTTTCATGTCGTTGCCAACCCTTCTCTTTTCATTATTTCATCTTTTGGTGGACGCCTCTAAGGGTTGAAGGCTTAGACTGGTGGGTTCAGAAGATTCTAGACATCACCATGCCTAAGACCCGCCGGTGAAAAGAGTTGGCACTCAAATACGGCTGGAGATCCAAAAATCATGGTAAGTTGACTCATAAACCGATTTTTCCCTCATCTCATCTTTGTGCATAAGAAAACAAGCTAACCTCACTTTTTGTTAGATTCAGGTCTCCCACATGGCTCTGTTACCATCCTTGAAGAAGATGTTTTAGTTGATCATGTGATGGCTATGAGGTTGCTGAAGGAGGCTCTCACCAGAATAGGCGCCAACAGATCTGCTTCCGGTACAAGCACTTCCTCTCGGATTCCCCGGCCAGAGAACAAACAACCACAAAAGCAGCATTCTTCCTCCGCTAAGGGCAAGAATAAAAATGTGAATAAAGTAGCGCTAGAGCCAGCCACAGTCACTGTGGTGATTGATGATGATGGGGAAGCTAGTGTTGAAGGGGCTTCCCTACAAAGGAGACAATGACCTTCTTCAGCTCAACATAATGCTCAATTTGAAAATCTTATAACCCCAATCGGGGACGATTCCCAAGTGCTCTGAGAGAGTTTGACTTGGTGGAGAATGCTAATTCTCCCTTTCCGGTCCCAGTTGCTGCTCCCAGTACTATGAGGCTGAGTACCGGGCCTCATCCATCTTCGGTTGGTGAGCAACCAATAACCAGCACTACCTTCCCCGCAACTACAACTCATCCCACGACACTATCGGCTTCATCTCCTTCCACGCCGACCGTACCTTCATCACCGACAGTTGCTATATCCCCCCACCAGCCGGAGATGCCTTAGAGGAGGATGTTCCTCCTCCCCAATCCCTAGACTACGAGAATTTGGGGCACAACTACTCGCCCCCTTCTGCAGATCCTCGGGGGAGGAGGAGTGTCTCCCCCTCAGTGTTTTTTGAGTACCATATGATGTCTCGGCCGGTGGAACTCGCCAATTATCTGAAGCTGCTAGTTTTAGAAAAGGATAAGAAGAAGATACACTCTCTCTCGGGATAGTGGTTGTTAAACAATGCCATACACAACGTAGCAATAACAACATACTTATTCTCTTTACTGCTTGTTTATTCTTGATTTGCTATGACATAGCTTCTAATTTGGGTTTTTCCTTCACATGCCAAATTCCTTTCTTCTGAGAGACTTCAAAAGTTGATCATTGATAAAGAAAAGCTTAAGTCCGAGCGGGATCAACTGTTGACCGAGAGGGACCAAATTGTTACTCGCCTCCCGATGCTGGAAGCAAAAGCTTCTGAAGATGGTAAGTTAGAGGCTTGACTGCAACAGAGTGAACAAGAAGTGATGGCCCTCAGCCAAAAAGCCTTTTAGCTAAATGTACAGTTTCAAGAAGCCAATCCTAAATGGTCTGAGGTCCAGAATGTTATGCTTGCTGCTACTAAGAGCGAATCTGCCTCCACTGAGAGATTGAATAAATTGGAAGCAACCTTGAACTCCAAAGCTGAAGAGGCTGATGCTGCCTAGGAGAAGCGTTCCCATATGTAGGATGGGTATAAGAGGATCATAGAACATAATAAGGTTCACATAACCACTATCCGTGATCTTGATCTTAGCCTTAATGCTGCGAGTGTCGAGAGGGATGACATTTTGATCAAGGCCGAGCGTCTTAAATCAGAACTCTTGCGCCGAGCAAATTCCATCATTATTGAAAAAACATATTCTATGTGTAACATGAGGAGAAAAACCTTGGAAGAGGCCAAAATGAGCATCATTGATATTAATGACGAAATCTTCAAGGCCCGAGAGCCGGAGTCAACTACTCGAGATTGCCTCCCAGCTCAGCCTACATCTACTGGCTCTTCTGGTTCCAGTTCCAAATTATTAGTAACTGAGGAGGAACTTGAAGAGAATAATGATGAAGGCCAAGATCCCGAACCGACGGCAGATCCATCAACTTCTCCTGGGGGCGCTTATGCTTGTCTTCCCCGAGTTTTGCGGGCAATGTAGTTTAGTTTTTTTATTCTTTCTTTTCCTTTATTTTATTCTTTTTGTATTTTTGTACTTGTGCTGCTTGGCATGTTTGATATATAAAAGTACTTTTTGTTTAAGCATTGTGCAAAGTTTACTCTTTTGTGTCGAATTATGCAAGGCTTCGTGTACATTTTCCCCCGATAGCATTTGGGTTCCAGGCATAAACTCTTCTAGAACCAACCCTTTACTACAAGTGCTTCATAAGATAGGGCCCTCTTATGTTTACGGTGCTTTAGAAGAGGACGTCTCATATTTATTCCGGCACTAACATTTGAAGTACTTGATTAACTTTCAAATGATAAAATCAATTCATCGTTTGAACAATAAACAAGATAACAATAAAAGGACTTTATTTTATTCCTTCTATCTTCAAAAGTACATAAGTATTCGCTTTGTTGAAGAAAATAAATGGCCATTACTTGTGGCTAATTTGTACAACTTGTTTCTACGGGGCTGGTTGTGCAGTCCCCGGTCTCGATGAGACATTTTTGTTTCCGAATTTCGTGGTCCCGATTTCTGTGGCGATCAAGCTGCCGTATTCTCATATCATTCCCCCTACCACATGTTCGAATGCGAGAAATGTGAATTGGAACACTGGAAGTCTTGTTCCTTTGAGGATTCCACTAGTGAATGGTTGGATAATCTTTGGTCCGATATAAGCTTCGTTTCCCGTTAGGAACTTTGCTACCGAGACAAAGATTATCTAACCACCCCAGTGGCTTGTAGGGAAAACACTTGTAAATGGTTAAATGGACTTTGGTCCGGTGGCAAGTTTTGTTTCCCATTAGATATTTGCCACTGAGCCAAAAACTATTTAACCATCTCACAGTGGTTTGTCATTTGGATGCTTTGTCGTTTAAAGGACTTATTTTCGCTGATGGTGTTTCCTTCATAGTATGCTTTCTGTTGCTGCCTCGCCTCGTTAAAAACCTTGCTAGAAAAACCCAATTGGGACAAAAACTGGACGAAGGAAAAAAGAGTGCAACACATACTTTCAGTATAAGCGGTGATCATAAGCAATAATACCTTTTGAGGTGAGTCACGTACCAGTTGCTCGGAAATTTGACTCCATCTTGGTTTTCAAGTTCGTATGGTCCTTTCCCGGTGACAGGTGAAACCCGGTAGAGGCCTTTCCATATCAGACCCAGCTTTCCTGCGTTGAGATCCCGGGTGTTTTGAGTCACCTTTCTTAAAACCTAGTCTCCCACTTTGAAATAGCGGAGATTGGCCCTTTGATTATAGTATCTTTCCATTCTTTGTTTTTGAGCCACCATCCTTATGTGCGCTAAGTCTCTGCATTTATCAAGCAGCTCCAGTTTGACTAGTAATGCTTCGTTGTTTGTTTCTTTGTCTGCCCGGAAGTACCTCAAGGTGGGCTCTCCTACTTCCACAAGGACCAGAGCTTCTACTCTATATACGAGAGAGAAAGGTGTCTCTCCCGTGCTTGATTTGGCCGTCATCTGTTATGCCCATAACACTCTCGGTAATTCTTTGGGCCACTTCTCTTTGGCTGCTTCCAATCTTTATTTGAAGTTCTAAATAATCACCTTATTTGTTAACTCTGTTTGCCCATTTGCACTCTGATGGTATGGCGAAGATGTGATCCTTTTAATTTTCAAGTCTTCAAGGAATTTTGTGCCCTTTGCGCCTATGAACTATGGCCCGTTGTTGAAGTAAATATCCTTCGGTATTCCAAACCAACAAATTATGTTCTCCCATAGAAAATCGACCACTTCGCGTTCTCCAATTTTCTGGTAAGGACATGATTCAACCCATTTCATGAAATAATTAGTTAAAAATAAAAGCAATCTTACCTTTCCGAGAGCCGATGGCAGCAATCCAACTATATCCATTCCTCATTTCATTAATGGCCATAGGGATAATACCGAATGTAGCAAATATGCTAGTTGGTGCATTAACGGTGCATGGCATTGGCACTTGTTGCATTTCTGAATAAATGCTTTAACGTCTTGTTCCATCCGAGGTCAGTAGTATCATGTCCTAACTAATTTTAACACCAACGAATCTGTACCTGAATGATTTCCACAAATTCCTTCATGAACCTCTCTCATGACGTAATTAGCCTCGGATTCTTCGAAGCATCAGGCCAATGGGCCTTGGAACGACCTTCTATATAACTGTCCTCCCTAGAAGCTGTAACGAGCTGCTTTGGCGCGGAGTGACCGGGATGCCTTTGAGTCTTCGTGCAGCTTGCCATACTCAAGGTAGTCGATGATTTCATTTCTCCAGTCCCAAACCAAGTTGGTTGTATTTACTTCAAAATAACTGTCAACATTTAGTATCGAGTGTATAAGCTGTACAATTATACTAGAATCTGATCCCTTCATTTTTGTGGACGAGCCCACATTGGCCAATGCATCTGCCTCTGCATTTGCTTCTCTTGGGATGTGAGTAATTGACCATTCCCTGAATCGTGCGAGTAGAGATTGAACTTTTACCACATATTATTGCATGCGTTCCTCCTTGGTGTCAAAGATTCCATATACTTGATTTACCACCAGTTGGGAATCACATTTGATTTCAATGACCTCGGAGTCTAGTCCCCGAGCGAGTTCAAGTCCTGTAATCAAAGCCTCAAACTCGACTTCATTGTTAGTCAAGGGAACAACTTTTATGGCATGCCTCAGGACTTCTCACGAGGGCGTGATTAAGACTACCCGAGCCTGGACCCTTTCACGTTGGAAGATCCGTCCATGAACAAGGTCCAAACTCCTGATGTCATTTCTGACACCATCACCGCTTCTTTTGTAGCCAAAGGCAGCATCCCGAGACTAAAATCTGACACAAAGTCGGCCAAAACTTGTGATTTCATCGCGATCCTAGGTTTATATTTGATGTCAAATTCACTCATTTTTACTGCCTATTTGTCCAGTCGACCTGACAATTCAGGTTTGTGAAGGACAATCCGCAGGGGAAAGGTTGTCACCATGACTATTGGGTGGCATTGAAAGTAAGGCCTAAGATTTCAAGCGGCAACTACGAGAGTTAAGGCCAATTTTTTAAGGTACGTATAACGAGTTTTTGCTCAGATTAAAATTTTGCTAACATAATAGATAGGAGATTCGTACCTTCATTTTTCCGGAATAGAATGATACTTACTGCTACCTACTAGATTGCTAAGTATATTAGAAACTGTTCACCTTTTTCTGGCTTTGCTAGTGATGGAGGGATTGATAAATACCGTTTCAGGTCTTTTAGAGCCTGTTGGCATTCTGGAGTCCATTCGAAGTTCTTCTTCTTCTTCTTCTTCTTCAGAAGTGAGAGGAAGTGATGGCATTCTTCTGAAGACCGAGAAATGAACCTTCTTAGAGCGGCCAATCTTCCGGTTAGTCTTTGGACTTCTTCCACATTTGTCAGCTGGTCTAAAATGTCCTTGATAACTTTAATCTTGTCGGGATTGACTTCAATCCCCCTTTGTGACACAAGGAAACCCAAAAACACTACCGTAGCTGACTCCGAACGCACACTCTTCGGGGTTAAGCTTTATGTTATACTTCCTTAGGATATCAATGATTTCTTGGAGGTGTCTCAGATGGTCACCTGCGTTCAAAGAGTTAACCAGCATATCATCTATGTAAACTTCTATAGTTTTCCCTATTTGACTTTCGAATATTTTATTCACGAGCCTCTGATACCTGTCTCCGGCACTCTTAAGCCCAAAGAGCATCACATTGTAGCAATATATGCCAAAGTTTGTTATGAACGAAATTTTTTCTTGATCTTCTGGGTTCATCTTGATTTAGTTGTACCATGTTTGGAAATGTGAATGAGTCATTTGGGCACGCCTTATTCAGATCCTTATAATCTACGCACATGCAAAATTATTATTCTTTTTTGGAACTACTACTAAGTTATCTAGTCAGTCGGGATATTTTACCTCCCAAATTGAACCGATATCGAGCAATCGAGTTACCTCTTCTTTGACAACCTTGTTTCTGAACTCGGTGATCGGGCACTTCTTTTGCCTTATCGGAGGGATGTTAGGGTCTAGGCTTAACTTGTGTACGACCACCTCTAGCGGGATACCTGTCATATCCGCGTGCGACCATGCAAAATAATCCACATTAGTTATAAGAAATTCAATAAATCCTGACCTTAGCTTGGAGTCTAATCCTGTCCCAAAGTGGAACTTGCTCTCTAGAACTTTTCGAACATTCCACTTGATCGAGTTCTTCCGTCGTGGATTTGGCTGCGTCCGTTACTTCCAATACCTGGAATTACCTTGGTACCCGATAGGATTCCTACGGCTCCTCCCCTTTGTCGTCTTTATTTGGTTTGAGAGCGGGTGTTGGTTCCTATAATTGCTATGCTGCGTGTTCCTTCCCTTTACTTCTGAAAATCGAGACCGCGTTCATCTCCCTTGTCGCCAGTTGGTCTCCTCTTATATGCTTGACACCCTCTGGAGTTGGGAATTTTAGAAGTTGGTGATATGTTGATGGCATGACCTTCATCTCGTGTAGCCGTGGTCTGCCAAGAATTATGTTGTAACCCATGTCGCCATCAACTACTTCAAACAAGTTAGTCTTCATGACCCCTTCGGCGTACGTGGGCAACAGGATCCCACATTGGCCAATGCATCTGCCTCTGCATTTGCTTCTATTGGGATGTGAGTAATTGACCATTCCCTGAATCGTGCGAGTAGAGATTGAACTTTCACCACATATTATTGCATGCGTTCCTCCTTGGTGTCAAAGATTCCATATACTTGATTTACCACCAGTTGGGAATCACATTTGATTTCAATGACCTCGGAGTCTAGTCCCCGAGCGAGTTCAAGTCCTGTAATCAAAGCCTCAAACTCGACTCCATTGTTAGTCAAGGGAACAACTTTTATGGCATGCCTCAGGACTTCTCACGAGGGTGTGATTAAGACTACCCGAGCTTGGACCCTTTCACGTTGGAAGATCCGTCCATGAACAAGGTCCAAACTCCTGATGTCATTTCTGACACCATCACCGCTTCTTTTGTAGCCAAAGGTAGCATCCCGAGACTGAAATCGGACACGAAGTCGGCCTAAACTTGTGATTTCATCGCGATCCTAGGTTTATATTTGATGTCAAATTCTCTCATTTTTACTGCCTATTTATCCAGTCGACCTGACAATTCAGGTTTGTGAAGGACAATCCGCAAGGGAAAGGTTGTCACCATGACTATCGGGTGGCATTGAAAGTAAGGCCTAAGATTTCAAGCGGCAACTACGAGAGCTAAGGCCAATTTTTTAAGGTACGGATAACGAGTTTTCGCTCAGATTAAAATTTTGCTAACATAATAGATAGAAGATTCATACCTTCATTTTTCCGGAATAGAATGATACTTACTGCTACCTACTAGATTGCTAAGTATATTAGAAACTGTTCACCTTTTTCCGGCTTTGCTAGTGATGGAGGGATTGATAAATACCGTTTCAGGTCTTTTAGAGCCTGTTGGCATTCTGGAGTCCATTCGAAGTTCTTCTTCTTTTTCTTCTTCTTCAGAAGTGAGAAGAAGTGATGGCATTCTTCTGAAGACCGAGAAATGAACCTTCTTAGAGCGGCCAATCTTCCGGTTAGTCTTTGGACTTTTTTCACATTTGTCAGCTGGTCTGAAATGTCCTTGATAACTTTAATATTGTCGGGATTGACTTCAATCCCCCTTTGTGACACAAGGAAACCCAAAAACACTACCGTAGCTAACTCCGAACGTACACTCTTCGGGGTTAAGCTTCATGTTATACTTCCTTAGGATATCAATGATTTCTTGGAGGTGTCTCAGATGGTCACCTGCGTTGAAAGAGTTAACCAGCATATCATCTATGTAAACTTCTATTGTTTTTCCTATTTGACTTTCGAATATTTTATTCACGAGCCTCTGATACCTGTCTCCGGCACTCTTAATCCCGAAGAGCATCACATTGTAGCAATATATGCCAAAGTTTGTTATGAACGAAATTTTTTCTTGATCTTCTGAGTTCATCTTGATTTGGTTGTACCATGTTTGGAAATGTGAATGAGTCATTTAGGCACGCCTTATTCAGATCCTTATAATCTACGCACATGCAAAATTATTATTCTTTTTTGGAACAACTACTACGTTATCTAGTCAGTCGGGATATTTTACCTCCTAAATTGAACCGATATCGAGCAATCGAGTTACCTCTTCTTTGACAACCTTGTTTCTGAACTCGGTGATCGGGCGCTTCTTTTGCCTTATCGGAGGGATGCTAGGGTCTAGGCTTAACTTGTGTACGACCACCTCTAGCGGGATACCTGTCATATCCGCGTGCGACCATGCAAAATAATTCACATTAGTTTTAAGAAATTCAATAAATCCTGACCTTAGCTTGGAGTCTAATCCTATCCCAAAGTGGACCTTGCTCTCTAGAACTTTTCGAACATTCCACTTGTTCGAGTTCTTCCGTCGTGGATTTGGCTGCGTCCGTTACTTCCAATACCTGGAATTACCTTGGTACCCGATAGGATTCCTACGGCTCCTCCCCTTTGTCGTCTTTATTTGGTTTGAGAGCGGGTGTTGGTTCCTATAATTGCTATGCCGCGTGTTCCTTCCCTTTACTTCTGGAAATCGAGACCGCGTTCATCTCCCTTGTCGCCAGTTGATATCCTCTTATTTGCTTGACTCCCTCTGGAGTTGGGAATTTCAGAAGTTGGTGATATGTTGATGGCATGACCTTCATCTCGTGTAGCCGTGGTCTGCCAAGAATTATGTTGTAACCCATGTCGCCATCAACTACTTGAAACAAGGTAGTCTTTATGACCCCTTCGTTGTACGTGGGCAACAGGATCTCCCCTCGGGTTGTCACACTTGCTAAGTTGAACCCGGCAAAGAGCTTTGTGGATGAAAGGATGCTTTCGGTTAGCTTGGCTTGCTCCAGCACTCTCCATTGAATGATATTGGCTAAACTCCCTGGGTCCAACAAAACACGTTTAATTTTAAAATCTAAAACATTAAGAGATATTACCAGGGCATCGTTTTGCGGTAGTAGAAATCCATCGACATCCTATTCTATGAATGTGATGTCGACCTCTATGACTTCCCGGAGTCTCTTGATGTGAGTTACCGACACCTGTCTTTTTCGATACTGAGAAAGTCACACCATTTATATCGTTTCCCCTGAAAATCATGTTGATGGTTTGTCGGGGAGGGTCTTCACCTATCTTTGAGGGCTATGCATTATCTTGGTTGCGGCCGTAATTATTTTTTGCTTGGTTACTTAGGAACTCTCTGAGATGTCCATTTTTTAACAATGTCACTACCTCCTCGCGCAAATGTCGGTAGTCCCCAATCTGGTGTCTATTAGTCCTATGATACTCGCACTATATTTTAGGATCCCTTTGGTTGGCATCAGATCTCATCAGCCTCGGAAATCATGCTTCCTTGATGTTCCTCATTGCCTACACCAACTCTATTACGCTGACGTTGAAATTATTCTTGGATAGTCTAGGATATGTGGAATCCCGGGAACCCGATACCTCTTTATCTTATAATGAATTGCTATTCTGGCCACGCTCAATTGTTCAATAGAACGCGAACCTATCCATCGATCGAAACCCTTTGTCATGTCATTCGGCCCTTTTATAGGGCAAACATTGTCCCTTAGAAGATCGCCGATATGCGTCAAAATCATCCTTCAACTTATCCTTGTTCTTTTATCGATCCTGTCCCTTAATTGATACCGGGAACTCAAGTTGATCATCTTCTATACTTATCTCCAATTCATAACGGTTATGGACATCTGCCCATATATTTGCCTGGAACTCGAGCATGCTTTCTTTTAGTTTTCTAGAGGCACCAGAGCTCCTCAGATTCAACCCTTTAGTAAATGCCTTAGACTCCCATTGGTCTGGCATGGTTGGTAGCAACATCCTTTCTTTCTAAAACCTGGTCACACGCATAGCAACTCGAATTCTCCTTGCAAAATTCTGAATATGTCCGTTTTCTGGGCCTGGACCTTTCTGGCCCCGAGCATTTCAAAGGAATCTATTGAGTGCTCGGGTAAAAGTGAGTACCATGTCAGGTTTCCCTTAGTGAGGGTTTCTCCGAACTTCTTCAGCAGGACCGATTCAATCTCGTGTGGAGCTAAGTCGCTTCCTTTCACCGTCATTGTATAGGTGGTGATGTGTTCCTGAGGATCCAAAGTCCCATCATATTTTGGTACATCTGGCATTTTGAACCGCTTTAGAATCAACTCTGGTGCTGTGCTCGGTTTGAATGGAAACTGGGTGTATTTCTTTGACTCTGGGCCCTTCAATACTTGTGGTACGCCCGAAATTTGGTCCATTCGAGCGTTTATTTCCCTCATAAACCCCATGAACTCGGTTTGAAATGATCATTATCGTTATTGTTACCAGATCCGCTGTCGGTCCCCCCGGCTTTGTCGAAGTCGACCTCATCCCTTGGGGGTGTTGTTATAAACCCTTTGCGCTGTTTGATACATAGGAGCACCGACAAACAGTGCTTGCTTTAATTTTGTCATAGTCTGGTCTTGCCGTGAGAGATGTCCCATAGTGAAATTTTGTTGTTCTTTCAAAATCCTCACAGTATTCGGAACGTGCTCGTCTTCGTCATCATCAGGAGTTGCCTCACTTACGTGTTGTGGATATCGCCTGCTATGAACCGGCGTGGCTACGTCCTCCTCGTTGCGGGTGTCGCTGATTGAATCCTCATGTTGAGGCAGATTTTCTTGTGCCTTAAAGTTGTGCGCGATGTTGCCATCATTAACTACCATCTTTTACGATTTTTGCTAAGAAATAAAGAATCAAACAGATTAGTAATAGATGCAAGGATCAACTCAATTACGCAACTGTCTAAGCCCTACGGTGGGCACCAAATTATTTACCCGTAAAATGGTACAGTTGAGTTTATAGCGTGGTTTATAGATAAGCCAATCGATTTGATTCTAAAATAATAAATAAATTAAATAAAAATGTAAGACTTAGCGTTGAATTCGAGATAAAGAGCAGACAGTTTGGTTCCCGGAGCAAGGCTTCTAAAGACAGCAACAAGAATACTGTTAGACAAAAAATAAAGTATTATTTAGCTTGAAATAATGTATAGTATAAGTTTGTCAGATTTTTTGCGTTTTACAATGGCTGTTGAAGTCACTATTTATAGCTAAACCTAGGGAATAAGATCCTAGGATCAAGCCCTTCTTAAATGATAATAATGGGGGCCATTGATAAATATGTAACGCCAAGTAATGAATGCCAAAATTCTCTGTAACGATTGTGTATTCAATAATGAGTAACATTCTTCACAGAATGTCATTCGGTGGCAAATATTCATTTGCCCTCGTTAATAATATTCCATTCGGGGTCTACCCGATGCCAAGCGAAGTTGTTGTCCTCGGTCTTGATTTTTACTCGCTTTTACTTTCCGTCTGTCCCTGATTACACGTACGTATTACTCTATCATTCGAATATTTATTGTGAACCAATTTTACCCTATACATAAATATAACCCAAATTTTATATTGGAACAATATTCTATTTCCGATAACTAAACGACCCATTAAAATTTTATTAAGTGAACCTAAAACAGAAATAGAAAATCATGAACCTAGAACTCAAAAAGAGAATAGGTCATATTGATTTATAAAATTCTACATACACCACTAGGTGTAGCAACTTTCAAAAACATAACTCTTCGTCTATGTATCAGACGTCCATATATCTATTTAAGTGGTGTGAACCTTAATATCTTGATGATATGATCATTGGAAATTACGTGGATGAAGATGAAAGGAACTTCTTAACATCCTTAATTTTTAAGCATTTAAGTTATATATACTATTAGTTTATTCTTTCATATATTCTCAGGACAATCAAAAAATATCTATAGTGAATCTTCTCAAAATAAGGGATTTGCAATATTGAAAATAAGATATGTCACTTACTGCAATAGGTAAGTACCGTAATCGGATGGTGCAAAAATTACGTACAAGTTACAATGACAAAACTTGAACTCATAATTTTATGCTATGATTGAGTTATGTGTGACTTAAATCTTGTTTCAAGTGAACCGCGTCTCTCCTTCTGACCGAATGAATGACAAGTACTCCGAAGTACCAACATTAAAATATTAACCCCTCGTAACATAGCTTTCAAAAGCCACTTTATGTAGCAATATTGGTAGACGCCTAGACGGTAACCGCTTAAGAGGTTCCCATATGAGCATATGCTAGGTTCAGATTTAAAATTTGTGATTTCTAAAATTGCGATTTTAATTATTGGGTTGTAATAACATTATATATTTTTAATGAATTTTCTACTAAAAATATTGCTACTCAATTCTTGTGGACCCGTACCTAATATTGTAGTTATGTCACTGTATGTGGTCCTAGCTCTTTCTCGTGAATAATGGATATGTACTGTTCATTTACACGGTTCTTGTTTCATGTATCTGCTTCGGGACCCTCTACAGCTCTTCAGTGGTGAACATACGCCCTTATGGTCGATCCCATCTTTCCGTTTTTGGTTGACTTGAATATTTAACAACTAAAGAAAGACTACAGCGTAATGTCACAGCTTTATATAAGGAATGCCCGTGAAAGTTTAATAATCAATTATCAGTTGGAGAACTACTATAATATAGCAGGAATACCACTAACCAAAGCAGAATGCAGCCACAAAAGGAGCAAATGGAGATAAATGAGGACATTGTCATAGTAGGTGCTGGAATTGCTGGACTTGCCACTTCTTTGGCACTTCACAGGTATAGAAAGAGTACCAAAGTTAATGCATTTTAATTTACTTTTCTTTTGTTTCTTTCGATCTATACATAATTCAAACTGATGAAAGTAATGGATTCAGTTTTTTTATACAACCTCATTACTTTAAGTAATGATTTAATAGATTCAGTTGAACACATGAATTCGATACCAAATAAATTCGCCTATATATTTTGATGCATGGTCTTTACGTGTTTTTAATAGAACTACTGATGGTTATTTTGTTATTTAGGCTGGGGTTGCGGAGCTTAGTGTTGGAATCATCAGACTCTTTACGAACAACAGGATTTGCCCTTGCTTTATGGACCAACGCCTGGAGGGCACTAGATGCTCTTGGCGTTGGAGACACCCTTAGACAACATTCTCTCCAGTTTAGTCGGTACGTAAGGCCACCATAAGCTGAATTTGGTTATTATTATATATTAACTTAGATTTTTAGAAGAAACCATAAATGTCAAATTTTTAATCCACCTCTATTTATATAACCTTTTTGAATAGTCTATAGCGCTTGTCTCAATTTAGCAACTAATAACAGTGGATCGTATGCAGTTTATAACAACGAATTGTTTGGTTGTTTCTTCTTTAGTGTAACCTGCCAACAAAACATTTTAATTTGTCTCTATCTCCTTCCTAGCTATAAAGAATTCTTTTAGTTGACTGCGTCACGTATTTGCTCAATACTTTTTTTTTAGTGTGGAAACTTTGGAAGGAAGGTATCAGCAGTAAGGACGCTACTGCATGTCCCTTACATTCAATTTGGAACTTGCATTTTCAATTATCCCCACTATTTACAGAACATGTAAAAAGTAATTGCTAAAGATGGATATATTTTCCGTTTATATTGCAACTCCAATATTTACGTTTCATTGCTTCTCTGTTTCCTCCAGACGAAGATCGAGTCGTTTAAGAAAAGAGTTGTTAATGTCTTCGAGAACTGATATCTCAGCTTGAATTTAATGAGCTTTAATTTCTGTAGGTTCGAGGCATTTTCAGCAGTTTCAGGCAAGCCTACTGCACAGATTTCCCTAGATGCAAATAAGAAACCGTAAGCTACACTCTAAATTTGATATTTTGAGCATTGATCATTCCATATATAACTTGTACGTTCAATCTAGTTTCTTTTTCTCCAGCTGTATGTTTCTTTTTTTCTTTTCTTTTTTGGTTGAGCCAAATTAAATGATTTCGTTACATAACCATACTTGTCAAATCTCACAACACAACTCTTCGTGTTATACAGTAGAGATTACGACAGCCGTTGTATGAAAAGACAGGAGATAGTGGAGACTTTAGAGAAACAACTTCCTCCCGGAACTATAAAGTATTCTTCCCCCGTTGTTTCCATCCAAGACTTTGGACTATTCAAGTTGCTACATTTGGCTGACAAAACTGTTCTTCGAACCAAGGTGAATATATATTCTTGTTTTTATGTTTCTGGGGTTAAATTCTCATATAGAATCCCATACCTGAAACCTTGATTACTGACTACCTCCGTGTTCCAGTTACGTGAACCTATTTCTTTTTTGGTCCGTTCAAAATAGAATGACCTCTTTCTAAATTTGAAAATAATTTTGCTTAAACTTACAATTTTACCCTTAATGAGAAGTTTCTATAACCACACAAATATACTCTGGCCCCTTTTTGAATTGTTTTGGACCACAAATTTTAAAAGTCTTCATTTTTTCTTAAACTCCGTGTCCAGTCAAACAGGTTCACATAAATTGGAACGAATGGAGTATTAACTATCCCTATATTTCACATAAAATAAAAAATCACCAAAAATTACGACTAAGCTACCTCATAAGATATTATTGTCAACTAAGCGCTATCATATCAAAATTTTCTTTTTCGACTTAAAACTTAGTTAGACGACAATATGTGAAGTTATGGACTTTTGATTTTAAAAAATTAAAATAAAAAACCCTCAATTAAACCTATAACTTCAGAAAATCAAGCAACAAATTAGTTGTAGAAAATAGGGCAGCCTCATTGTTTGAGTGTAGCTGAATAATCACCACCAAAGATAGGGATGATGAATAGAATACCTCCGCCCAGGTCTTGGGTTCGAGCACTTTCCTTTTAATTGGTCTTAGGCAGAGACAGACCCAAGATTTAAAACGGATTCAGGACTCTAGCGGTTTTAAGTTATTGAGTTCTAAATTAATAATTTGTATATGTCAAATAAATTTGTTAAGATAAATATGAAGAGTTTCAACTGAACCTATACGTTGGTCTATTGCTTTACCCCTAATTTTAGGCCGTACAAATCCGAATTAACTGGGCCCGAAGAAAAAACTGAACAATACTGCTTTGCATGAAGGTGTTAATTGGATGTGATGGTGTGAACTCAGTGGTGGCCAAGTGGATGGGCCTCCAGAAACTAGTTGATGCAAATCGTTCAGCGATTCGGGGATATGTTGAGTATTCAGAATATCACGGGTTCGAGCCAAAGTTCTCCTCTTATTTTGGAGGAGGAGTTCGCATTGGTTTCCTTCCTTGTGATGACAAGAGCTTGTACTGGTTTTGCACTTTTACTCCGTCTGCCGTCAACTGTAAGCCTGCTACCTCCCTTAGCTTCTGTACTGCATCAAAGGTCGATAATGAGATGTATATCTTTTCCACAGAAGATAAATGAGACAATATTTTATTACTCTACTTTTTCCACGGAAGATAATGCTTTGCCACGGAATATTCTATGAGTAAGTTATTTCCTGATATTTAGTTACTAAAACTGTTTTTCGAAGAAAATATTATCATAATGGGGAAAATGACTTCCTTTTTTATGGATGGAAAGTTTTCTTACAATCATCTTAACTTTATTCTTTCATCTCAATTTATGTAATTTTGTTTGACTAGACACCAATTCAAGAAAGAAAAACTCTTAAAACTTGTGTTTAAAGTAAATTATAAATATTTATGTTACTATATATCATGTCATTAAGATCACCAAGGATAAAATAAAAATTTTAAATTTAATTATTTTAAATATAGACGGGTGACATTCTTTTTTACCAAATCAAAAAACAAAGTATGCCACATAAATTGGGACAAAAATGTAAGTAGCTCGAAGACACTTAAAATATTATTAATTTTGAGGACTCAATTTCATAAAAACACAGTCCATATTTTTAATATTATAATAAATTGCTTAAGAATTTCAAAAAAAAGATATATATGTTATTTGTAAAATAATTTCATAAAAAATGACTTCTTTCGTGGGAAAGCTTTTACGTATCTAAGACGATGTTTGGTCATGACATTGTTTTCACTTTTTTTCGAAAAAAAGTTACTTTTTTTTAATCATTGTTTGGCCATAAAATTTTCAATTTTCACTTGAAAATAAATTTTTGAATTTTTCAAAAATTTGAAAAATTCCAAAAAATTATTTTTCAAAATTTTCACTCAGATCACTCACAAAAATTCAAAAACAATCAAAAACTATATTTATGTCCAAACACAAACTCTAATTTTCAAATACCATTTCACTAAAAAAAAAAAAAAAAAAAACATTTCACTTTTTTCCTAAACTTAGAATTCTTGTGTCCAAACGCCCACTAAAATTTCCACCGAAGAAAGTACGACTGGTTTATTTATGCACTCTTTTCACAGGAGATAATCAGACCTTTCCGTTTGATCTTTTGTCGTTTGATGTCTGCTTTTCTTTTTCTTTTCCTTTTATTTATGTGTTGTACCAATAATCTCTGAGTTTTTTGTCTGTCTATCATGTAACGCTTTAGAATTGCATGCATCTCAGATGATGAATCGATAGAAGGAAGTCCAGTCAAAATGAAGCAATTTGTGCTAAGTATGGCCAGCAACGTGTCAAAAGAAGCATACAATATCCTACAGAGAACCTCCCTAGATAGCCTATATTGTGCCAAACTAAAATTAAGATCGCCATTGAATATTTTAATGAGAGACAATATTGTCAAAAGAAACACTTGTCTAGTTGGTGATGCACTTCACCCAATGACACCTGATATTGGTCAAGGTGGATGTTCAGCATTAGAAGATGGTGTGGTTCTTGCTAGGTGCATTGCTGAAACTTTTTCAAGAAAATTACCAACAGGAATGGAGAAATTAGAAGATGATGAATTTTACAATAGAATTAAAGTTGGTTTGGAGAAGTATGCAAAAGAGAGAAGATGGAGGATTTTTAACCTTATTAGCACTTCATATTTGGTTGGTTTGGCACAAGAAAGTAATGGGAAGGTGATTAGCTACTTGAGAGAGAAATTCTTGGCTCAATTTACCATTGAGACTATGCTGAGAATGGGTGATTTTGATTGTGGGAAACTATTGACCTACTCTGGTTGAAGTGAAGATGTAAACTTTTAGTTTGTTGCTATTATGATCAATGAGTAAGAGCACCTAAAAAAGAACAGTTAGAAAAAGTTGTTGTAAGAACTAGCTTGTATGGAAGCTAATGTTGCAAATGTTGTCACTCTATCATATGTAAGGAGTTTATTTTTCAACTGTGCTATTAACGAGTACTCCCCTCCTCCCAATTTATGTGGTTCCAGTAAGTCAAACAAGTTTTTATTTTATTATAATTATTCATAAGTCTTTCAAATACTTCAAATTATTAAGTATTGTGATTTTTAGTATTTTTATGTAGTTTTCAAATATGTAAATATTATTTTAAAAAATTTAAAAATTTCGTGTCTAAATTAACAATCAAAATTATAGACTGGCTCTCGAAAACCTACATTTGGACAGAGGAATTACATAACTCATAGAACAACTAACCTACAGGGGATACAACATTCTCCTTTGATGAAATTTAATTTTTTTCCCACTTGATGTTCGATTAGTTTGGATTCCTGTTGTGTGAGTCCATTCATTGGAGAAGCGCGTCCTGTTAGAATATGTTTCATTCTCAAGACTCGAATCCAACTCTTATTGTTAAGGGTAAAGGGATTCTATCCCTTCCACCGCAACTTTGGCACCTAAGAATTTAACTAACGAAGCTAGATATACTGACTGAGATGAGGATCTAAGAGACTATATTTCACTTTAACACCTTCATCTTTTGGTTCGAGTAACACTACTCTTAAAGACGACCTCAATTATTAATTTATTATGGATATAATACCTTCTTTTTAACAATAAAAAATTTATACAATAATGTTTTGCACAAATGTTGAATTCCATAACTCTTTTTTTTTATCCATTAACTTTTATTTGGACTATCAAAGCCTTGTAGATTTTCTCCTTAATTTGAGCCTCAAATCTTTTTTATTAATCTTGACCCACCTTTTGAAGTGCCAATTGTATAATTGCAATCATTAGTTTTACTGTATCAGATAATTGTTTTCACAATTTAAAAAAAAAAATTCTTTATAATCTATCTATACTATATTAAAAGCACGAAGGCCATTAGTAAAATTGTCACGACCCAAAATCCCACCTCAGGCGTCGTGATGACATCTAGTCTCTAAGACTAGGTAAGACGATTTCAATTACATTTTGAAGCTTTTTTCTTTTTTTAAACTAACAATGGAAATAATTACATTATACAACCTCCCAAGACTGGTAGTACTGAGTCACGAACTCTAACTGAATATATGGAATGATCACGAGGACCGAATATACAATACTGTTTGATTACAAATTAACAGTACAATGAAATAAAAAGACTCCAAGGGACTGCAGCGACTAAGCAATTCTACCTTGAATCCTTACAATCCCGCTTTAACTCTGCTCAAAAATGTGCAGAAGTGTAGTATGAGTACACCATCAAGACTAACCTCAGTGGAGTAGAGACGAGGTACAGTCAAGACACTCGCTAATCTAATAACCTGTGCAATATAATATACAAAAAAATAATAGGAAATAAATAATAATAAGGGCAACATAAAACAACCAGTGATGTGCACAGTAAGATAATAAAATCACCATTAATATCGCTCAACAATTGATAAATACATTAACACCCAGTTAAATCAAGTTCTTCAATTAAATATCTTTCACACATAATTCTTATGAATAAAACTCTTTTTCAAATATAATTTCTTATATACAATTCTTTCAAATATAATTCTTTTTGAATAAAAATCCTTCCATATAAATATTTTGAACATAATTCTTTCAATTAAAAGTCACCATGTGACACCTCATTTCAAAATCATAAAAATACGGGTCTCAGCCTATTTTCATATTTTTTCGTAAACACAGGTCTCATCCTATTTTTCATGTTTCCACGGCACCTCATGCCCATAATTAAATCATCATATTTCCCCGGTACCTCGTGACCTCATTTCATATCACAACTGCATGGACAATTCACGTGCCAATTATCATTATTATTTCATCACAGCACCTCGTGCCCACATTTCATATCACAACTGCACAGACAATTCACGTGCCAAATATCCTCATTATTTACTCACGGCACCTCGTGCTCATATTTCATTTTATAATCCGCCTGGCAATGGCCACGTGCTCTCAATTTTAACATAAATCAGATTGTTATCAATTTACCAACAACAAGACAAATTGCACAAGCTATAAAAATAAACACAAGCAAATCACAACATCACACGAAAATAATCAACACCACAACCCCACATCATCACATATCATCCCTGACAATAGCCACCCGTATCGCTCCTATTGCCACCCTTATCATTCCTATAGCCACCTTTATCGCTCCTATTGCCACCCTTATCATTCCTATAGCCACCCTTATCGCTCCGCCCAGACAATATTAATAGCCACCCTTATCGCTCATATTGCCACCCTTATCGCTCCTATTGCCACCTGTATCGCTCCGCCCAGACAATATTCTAACAAACACGACCACAGTGAAATGCCACCCTTATACCCACATAATATCAACGGTGAAATTTCACCCTTATATCTTCAAAATAATAATTAACACAACACAATAATTTATACGAAAAATTATCACGGCAACATAACAAAATTAATTCATATCACAATTTGCCCAATGGCTACAACCAAAATTCCAAAGATACAACCAAGTCAATTAATTTTACAACAAATATCCAAAGGCTCTACACAATGTGTACAACACCCAAAAACAATCAACAGAGATAGAAATTACTCAACTTAAAGCAAAGTCTTCATTAACTCCAAATTTTCAATAATTATATAAATACCTCTTCTTAAGATCATTTAATTAATTATTTGCAGAGAAAAAAATTCAAAATGAAATTAAATTCCAATAATTATCAAACCAGCAAATTCATGGAATTTCATAAATAATCAAATAACAATCACATAAAATTATCATATAACAACAGAGTCAACAACAGGGATTTAGGAACGACAAATACATGATTAAATATATGCCGACAATTATCCAATTTACTACACAATATGCTCAAGACTTTAACTCAATAAAATTTTCACATATAAACCAAGTACGTACTCGTCACCTCGCGTACATGATTTTCAATTACACAAATTGCACATAAGACTCAATGCCTAAGGAGAAATTTCTCCACTTGAGGTTAAGCAAGACACTTATATTTTTGAAGTTAGGTCGATATTCCAAAATAGCCTTCTTGCTTGAATTAACCTCCGAACAGCTCAAATCTATCCAAATTAATTGTATAACTTCATTAAAAATTCATCGAAAATAATTTCGGATAATAATACGTCGACTTAAAAATTTATTCTAAAAAGTCAACAAAAGTCAATGCGGGACCCGCCTCTCGGAACCCGACATAATTTTTATGAAATCCGAACAGTCATTTCGATATGAGTTCAACCATACCAATTTTATTGAATTCCAATAACAACTCGACCTCCAAATCTTAAATTTTCGTTTTTGGAAGATTTTGTAAAATTCTTGATTTCTTCCATTTAAATCAGAACTAAATGATGAATATAATCATAGATTCATGAAATATAATCACTATAGGATATAGAACACTTACCCCAACCAAGATTGTGAAAAATCCCTATAGAATCACCAAAATCTTAGCTCCAAAACTTCCAAAACGAAATGCAAAAAATGACCATTTTTGGTCCTTATGATTCTGCCCAGTTTCGCACATGCGGACTAATTTTTGCACCTGCGTGCTCGCTATTGCGAGCGAATACACGCTTCTACGAGGTCACTGCCCAGCCACAAAGCTCGCACCTGCGGAGCCATTTCCGCTTTTGCGGTGATCGCAGGTGCGCAGCATTTCCGCTTTTGCGCTGCCTCGTTGCTTCTGCGTAGCAAATATCGCACCTACGATTGCGCAGGTGCGGAAGGCTGTCCGCATCTGTGACGTTCCTCCAGCTCTACCCATCTTGCTTCTGCGATGAAATCCTCGCTTCTATGACGTCGCACCTGCACCCAAAATTCCGCAGGTGCAAATCCAACAGCTGCTGCCATTTTCCAGTAGCTTCTTCCAAGTCCGAATTGCTCCGTTAACCTTTCGAAATCCACCCGACTCCCCCGGGATCTCAACCAATTATACCAACATGCCCCAAAATATAATATGAACTTAGTCGAGGCTTCTAACCACATCAAACAATGCTGGAATTACGAATCGCGCATCGAATCGAATTATAAGTTTTTAAATCTTTCAACTTCTATATTTTGCGCCGAAACGTATCAAATCAATCTGGAATGACTTCAAATTTTGCACACAAGTCATAATTGACGTAAGGGAGCTATTCCCATTTTTGGAATCAAAAACTGACCTCGTTATCAAAAATTCATCCTTCAGTTGGACATTTTCCAAAATCTTATATTTTTCAACTTTCGCCAAAATGTGTCGAATTGTCCTACGGACTTCCAAATCCAAATCCGAACATGCGCCTAAGTTCGAAATCATCATACGAAGCTATTTCCATCATCAAAATTCTATTCCGGGGTCGTTTGCTCAAAAGTCAACTCTCCGGTCAACTCTTTCAATTTAAGCTTCTAAATAAGAATTGTTCTTTTAATTAAAATTTGAAAATCAAACTCGACCACATCCACGGGTCATAATACATATTACGAAACTTCTCGAGACCTTAAGCCACTGAACGAGGCTTAAATTCTTAAAACGACAAGTCAGGTCGTTACATTCTCCACCTCTTAAACAAACATTCGTCCTCGAACGTGCTAAAAATCTTCCTGAGGACTTTAAATTACTGAGTATATTCTTGCACACATACTTGTGGGTGATTCTATCTTACCGCAATTTAACACGGGTCTAACAACACCATCTAAATTGAGATTATTTATTTTCTCCATCCTTATAACCTTTAGAGCAAAATCCCTAACCCTCCAATCATTTCCAAAAGGCCTGATTTTTACTTCGACGCACGGTATTAGTCTCAACAGGCTATAGCAACTCGTGCCTATGCATACATCAACTATCTTGATAGTGTTGAAGTACTTCAAAATTTTTATGGGGTGTTTTATTCTTCCCCGCTTAGGGTCGTTCGCCCTCAAACATATAACATAACTTATCTCTTCCTTTGCAAATCTCAATCCTCCAAATTTTACTAACTCCCAAATTTTTCAGAAATTTTGGCAGAGTCTCCCCTGTAATTGGGCCTAACCACCTGCCAGCGTAACACCAAAACAACTCCTAACAACACATCCACAATGTATATATCAATAACACAATCTCAACGTTACAAACACTGCATTATCATAATGATATCAGGACATGAAGCACATCATATGTATGCTCATCACCATATCTCTTGTCTTAAAAGTTGTTCATAATTAATTCCAGCATCATCAATTAATATCATATTAACCACCACCTCATTTCGAATTTTCACAACACTGACAACGGAATGTGAGGCATGAAGACCTCATGATTACTTACTCGGATTAATGAGTCACATTTAACGCCACCTGGGCACTCATCTCATAGGTTAAAACTCAATGTTTACAGCACCAAAATTGTTGAATATGCACAGAAAAATATACAAGAATTATCAAATAAGCCTAATAGGCATGACTCCCTATTAATACTATTGTACAATTAAATTTCACAAAGGAGAATTTTAAACTCATAAACATTTCACCACATGGACCTTGTCCTTATATAACTTCCATCGCGGCTTGCATCCCGATTTAAATATTTCACACCATATAAAAATATGAGGATCTCATCCTCAACTCCGAATCATAAGTATTTTGCACATTGTGCCAACTGAAATTTCAATTTCCTTTCTTTCTTTTTTTCAATAAATTTCATAAACAGTTTTTACAACACATAATGAACCCTCATACCAGTAGGGAATATAATTCATAAACATTGGAATCAATTATTCCGAAACACATTAAACCCCACAGTAATGAATAATAAAAATTACTTTTGGACTTATATCCCTCACTGGTATACAAAAATAAAATGACAGACACGGGTTCACATCCTTAAATCTCCCAACAGGGATAAACATATAAGTGGGTCACAAATTTATGAAGCTCACCCATAAGTGGAGCATAGTAGGAGGACTCACCTCAATATTCAGAACCGAATCAAATTAAGGGAAATTTTCCTTTATAATAAAAAATTAGGATCGTACCTGTAACGACACCATCTGGTGTATTGGCCCCAGCCAAATCATAGTGATTATATCAACGGGTCGGACCTCCATCTCTTAGGCGCCCACTACCCGCCTGTCTTCCACCTCTAACTGACTGTACACGTGGAGTATCAACTGGAATAAAGCTTGTAGCTGGAGTGTTCTGATGAAATCCATCCCTCCCAAGTCTGGGACAATCTCTCATGATATGCCTTGTATCACCACACTCATAACAACCCCTCTGAGGTCGTGACTGCTCGTACTGAGTCTGTGCCGGATAAATGGAATAGCCACTGTAAGAATCTAGTGTCGGTGGTGCACTATAAACTGGAGCACCCCGAGTAATCTGATGTGCGGACTGAGCTGACCGACTGCTCGAGCCTCCGCTATAATGGGTTCTAGCTGAAGAGTAAAATCCACTGAATCCTCCAGATCTTTGAGACCTTTTGGCCTCCTTAGACTCCCTTTCCTCGCCTAAAACACCCTCAATCTTCCTTGCAATCTCCACTACTTGTTGAAATGGAGCATCAGTTTGCAACTCTCTAGCCATGCATATTTTAATATCATATTCGAGCCCCTCAATGAATCTGCGGACCCGCTCTCTGATTGTAGAAACCGAGATAGGTGCATGACGGGCTAACTCACTGAACCTGATAGCATATTCTGACACTGTCATAGTGCCCTGACGTAACCGTTCAAACTCTATGCCCCACGCATCTCTGAGAGTCTGGGGAACAAACGCTTTCAAGAATATTTCCGCAAATTGAGCCCAAGTTGGTGATGTGGCATCGACTGGTCTACCTTATTCATATATTTTCCACCACCGATACGATGCGCCTGACAGTTGAAATGTAGTAAAGGCAACTCCGCTCATCTCCACAATACCTATGGTGCGGATAATACGGTAACAATTTTCTAGAAATTCTTGGACATCCTCTGTAGTTGTGCCACTGAAAGTAGGTGGACTATACCTCTTAAACTTTTCAAGCCTCTTTTGTTCTTCTTCTGATGCCTCGGGCCTGACCTCAGGCCGAACCGGAATAACAGGTTGTACCGGTACTACACCCGGAACCTGACCAACGTGAACCTGCTGCTTTGGAGTTGTGATAGGAGTCTGAGCTACTCCCCCAATCTGCAGAATGTTTGGTGAAACAGAGATCAATCCCGCCTGAGTTAATGTACCAAACATACTCAGGAACTGTGCTATAGTCTCCTAAAGTTCGGGGGTAACAACAGGTGCTTCTGGTACCTGTCCCCCAACTAGAGCTACTAGTGGCTCCTCAACTGTTGTTCTGACTGGTGCTCTAGTCGTAGCACGTGCCCTTCCTCGACCTCTACCTCGGCCTCTTGCAGCCCTAGCAGTATGTGCGGATGCCTGCTCAGCTAAATCAGTAGTACGTGTCCTCACCATATATGAGAGAATGGAGATACAAAGGTTCAAATTCCAAATTCAACAAATTCCGCACGACTGGAATGAAAGAAATGGAAATTTCCGAACAGTTCTGTAGCCTCTGGAAGATAAGTACAGACGTCTCCGTACCGATCCGCAAGACTCTACTAGAATCGTTCGTGACTCGTAGAACCTATGAACCTAGAGCTCTGATACCAACTTGTCATGACCCAAAATCCCCCCTCAGGCATCGTGATGACACCTAGTCTCTAAGACTAGGTAATCCGATTTCAATTACATTTTGAAGCTTTTTTTTAAACTAAGAGCGGAAATAATTACAATATACAACCTCCCAAGACTGGTAGTACTGAGTCACGAACTCTAACTGAATACATGGAATGATCACGAGGACCGAATATACAATACTGTTTGATTACAAATTAACAGTACAACGAAATAAAAAGACTCCAAGGGACTGCGACGACTAAGCAGTTCTACCTTGATTCCTTACAATCCCGCTTTAACTCTGCTCAAGACCGATGTCTCCAATACCTGGCTCTGCACAAAAATGTACAGAAGTGTAGTATGAGTACACCACGGTCGGTACCCAGTAAGTATCAAGACTAACCTAAGTAGAGTAGAGACGAGGTACAGTCAAGACACTCACTAGTCTAATAACCTGTGCAATATAATATACAAAACAATAATAGGAAACAAATAATAAAAAGGACAACATAAAACAACCAATGATGTGCACAGTAAGACAATAAAATCACCATCAATATCGCTCAACAATTGATAAATACATTTACACCCAGTTAAATCAAGTTTTCAATTAAATATCTTTCACACATAATTCTTACGAATAAAACTCTTTTTCAAATATAATTTCTTAAATACAATTCTTTCTAATATAATTCTTTTGGAATAAAAATCCTTCCAAATAAATATTTTGAATATAATTCTTTCAATTAAAAGTCATCATGTGACACCTCATTTCAAAATCATAAAACTACGGGTCTCAGCCCATTTTCATATTTTTTCGTAAACACGGGTCTCATCCCATTTTTCATGTTTCCACGGTACCTCGTGCCCATAATTAAATCATCATATTTCTCCGGCACCTCGTGCCCTTATTTCATATCACAACTGCACGGACAATTCACGTGCCAAATATCTTTATTTCGGTACCACGTGCCCACATTTCATTTTATAATCCGCCTGACAATGGCCACGTGCTCTCAATTTCAACATAAATCAGATTGTTATCAATTTACCAACAACAAGATAAATTACACAAGGTATAAAAATAAACACAAGCAAATCACAACATCACACGAAAATTATCAACACCAATACCCTATATCGTCCCTGACAATAGCCACCCTTATCGCTCCTATTGCCACCCTTATCACTCCTATAACCACCCTTATCGCTCCGCCTAGACAATATCAATAGCCACCCTTATCGCTCATATTGCCACTCTTATCACTCCTATTGCCACCCTTATCTCTCCGCCCAGACAATATTCCAACAAACACGACCACAGTAAAATGCCACCCTTATACCCACATAATATCAACGGTGAAATTTCACCCTTATATTTTCAAAATAATAATTAACACAACACAACAATTTACACAGAAAATTATCACGGCAACATAACAAAATCAATTCATATCACAATTTGCCCAATGGCTACAACCAAAATTTCAAAGATACAACCAAGTCAATTAATTTCACAACAAATAGCCAAAGGCTTCACACAATGTGTACAACACCCAAAAACAATCAACAGAGATAGAAATTACTCAACGTAAAGCAAAGTCTTCATTAACTCTAATTTTTCAATAATTATATAATTACCTCTTCTTAAGATCATTTAATTAATTAATTGTAGAGGAAAAAATCCAAAATAAAATTAAATTCCAATAATTATCAAACCAGCAAATTTATGGAATTTCATAAATAATCAAATAACAATCACATCAAATTGTCATATAACAACAGAGTCAACAACAATGATTTAGGCACGACAAATACATGATTAAATATATGCCGACAATTATCCAATTTACTACACAATATGCTCAAGACTTTAACTCAATAAACTTTGCACATATAAACCAAGTACGTACTCGTCACCTCACGTATATGGTTTTCAATTACACAAATTGTACATAAGATTCAATGCCTAAGGAAAAATTCCCCCACTCGAGGTTAAGCAAGACACTTACATTTTTGAAGTTAGGTCGATATTCCAAAATAGCCTTCTTGCTTGAATTGACCTCGGGACAACTCAAATCTATCCAAATTAATTGTATAACTTCATTAAAAATTCATCGAAAATAATTCCGAATAATAATACGTCGACTTAAAAATTTATTTCAAAAAGTCAACAAAAGTCAATGCGGGACCCGCCTCTCGGAACCCGACATAATTTTTATGAAATCCGAACAGACATTCCGATACGAGTTCAACCATACCAATTTTATTGAATTTCAATATCAACTCGACCTCCAAATCTTAAATTTTCGTTTTTAGAAGATTTTGTAAAAATCTTGATTTCTTCCATTTAAATCCGAACTAAATGATGAATATAATAATAGATTCATGAAATATAATCACTTTAGGATATAGAATACTTATCCCAACCAAGCTTGTGAAACATTCCTCCAGAATCGCCCAAATCTGAGTTCCAAAAATTCCAAAACGAAATGCAAAAAATGACCATTTTTGGTCCTTATGATTCTGCCCAGTTGCGCACATGTAGACTAATTTTTGCACCTGCGTGCTCGCTTTTGCGAGCGAATACACGCTTCTGCGAGGTCGCTGCCCAGCCACAAAGCTCGCACCTACGGAGCCATTTTCGCTTCTACGGTGATTGCAGGTGCGCAACATTTCCGCTTTTGCGTTGCCTCGTCGCTTTTGCGTAGCAAATATCTCACCTGCGATTGCGCAGGTGCGGAAGGCTGTCCCCATCTGTGACCTTCCTCCATCTCTGCCTAGCTCGCTTCTGCGACGAAATCCTCGCTTCTGAGAGGGCACACCTGCACCCAAAATTCCGCATGTTCGAATCCAACAGCTGCTGCCATTTTCCAGCAGCTTCTACCAAGTCCGAATTGCTCCGTTAACCTTCCGAAATCCACCCGAGGCCCCGGAATCTCAACCAATTATACCAACAAGCCCAAAAATACAATACGAACTTAGTTGAGGCTTCAAACCACTTCAAACAATGCTGGAATTACGAATCGCGCATCGAATCGAATTATAAGTTTTCAAATCTTTCAACTTCTATATTTTGCGCCGAAACGTATCAAATCAATCCGGAATGACTTCAAATTTTGCACACAAGTCATAATTGGCGTAAGGGAGCTATTCCCATTTCCGGAATTAAAATCTGACCTCGTTATAAAAAATTCACCCTTCGATTGGTCTTTTTCCAAAATCTTATATTTTCGAACTTTCGCCAAAATATGTCGAATTGTCCTACGGACTTCCAAATCCAAATCCGAACATGCGCCTAAGTCCGAAATCATCATACGAAGCTATTGCCATTATCGAAATTATATTCTGAGGTCGTTTGCTCAAAAATCAACTCTCCGGTCAACTCTTTCCATTTAACCTTCTAAATAAGAATTGTTCTTTTAATTAAATTCCGAAAATCAAATTCGATCACATTCATAGGTCATAATACATATTACAAAAATTCACGAGATCTTAAGCCACTGAACGGGGCGTAAATTTTTAAAACGACAAGTCGGGTCGTTACAGAGATGTCGTTCGCCTTTTTTACCCGTTAAAAATAAATTTTATAGTGGATAAAATTATAATTTAAGTTACTCTCCTAATATTTTAGGATTTTAAAATTAATTAATATTTCACTTTCTAAAAATTCTTAATTTCCTTATTTGAAGCAAACCGAATTAAGAAAACAAATTTTTTGTTCTTTTTTCGTTTCAAGCGCTTTGCCGGCTTTGCTCAAAGTCTTTAGCTAGCAAATTGTTGTTGCAACCTATTTGCCATATTTTCTATCGAGATCAAAAAATATTTTCCCAACCAATGCAACTCAATTGTTATTACTTTATTAAATTTTGTATTTTATTTTTTATTACTGAAAAGTTAACAATATAAAGATTTTTTTATATTTTCCTTAGCAAGTACACTTAAATAATTTAAAATAGATGAGCTATTATAAGAATCTGAAAAAGTAAAGAATTATTCTTATAGCGCTAAGAACAAATAGTTAAATATTTTAATTAACTAATTAACAAAAGAATTCAATTCAATTGAACTATGTGATAAATCCTAATATTTAGGGGTTTATAATTATTTAAGATTAAAAGATTCATTATGATATATCCATAAATGCAATAACAACTTATTTATGTATGATTTTTAGATATATTTCAATATATGAGGTATTTGATATTAACAATAATAAACATGAGTAGTAATATAACACTATAAGAAGCTACAAGATACTGGGTTGGTTGCGAATTGCGATAATTCAAAATATATAGAGTTAATCTCTCAAAATGTTATATCATTTTCATCTAATTTTTACAATACAATAAATAAATATATATATATATATATATATATATATATATATATATATATATATATATATATATATATATATATATATATATATATATATATATATATATATATATATATATATATATATATATATATAGTATTATACTTTTATCTAACCTGCTATTTTTTTCATAAAAATAGTTTTTATCGTAAAATGGTCCTAAGTATGGGTAAACAATATCTATCTTTATTTTCAAAATATATACAATAAATTGAGGGCATCATATTAGAAGATGTTTAATTATATTGGAGTTACACGAAATTGTAAAAGTTGATGCAATAACAATTAAAGATGAAAAGATAGAAGGCAAAAGCATATCAAGAAGACCCAAAAAAAAAAGGAAACAATGAAGACCCATAACTTCTAAAAAATTAAAATTGAAAACGATTAGTAAAATACCATTCTTTAAATAGTAAAACCTCTAACTATCTTTTTACCAAAATTATAATTTTGTTCAAATACGGAGCAACTTGTGCTGGCACATTATTTAATATTTAGTTCAAAATTTTTAATTGAAATTATTTTAATTCGATTAAAACACGATATTAATATTTATTTATATGATGAAGAATATAGTTTATCAATAGTTTTTTGTTATTGACTCAACAAACACGTGCAACGCACGTACTCTAAGACTAGTTCATAATAATTGATGCTCATTTTTTAGTTATTAGAAATTCCGACCATAAATTTTACTAATTGACTTTGGGGTTGAGGGGAGTGGTTTTATTCCATTTAAAGGTGACGTGAGTATTAATTCCTAAACCCATAAAGTAAATATAGGTAAACTAGACCTACAATAACAAATAACTCTCATATCAAGGTTAATAATAATTTGAAAAATAAAGTATATAACTTGTTAAGCCTATAACTTGTTAAATTGAACTGATATAAAATCTTTTTACACTTTCAGTACACAACACTTAAAGCCTAAGACACTTAAATGGAATTTACTTGATCTAAAACGGAATCCACAAAGTTGTGATGTAAACAAGGGCAGCTCTAACACCTATAATAGGTAAGGCTTGCACCTTGGGCCCCCAATTTTGGGGCCCCATTTTTAGAAATAATATATATTATAGGTTTATAGATATTTAAAAAAATAATATTTTGTAATTTTGTACTTTTCATATAAAAGAAAATAAAACTATAAATAAATTAAAGATTTAACTTGCTTAAAAAATATTGGACTTAAAGAAAGTCATATAAAGTTGATTCAACATAAAGAAGTTTTTCAAAATTTAAATTGATAAATTCTTACCTAAGATCAATAATGTCTCAGAAAGATTAAATGACTTGACTATATTATCATTTGAAAATAAATTATTAGAAAACAATCGATTACAAAAAAATTATTAATAACTTTGCATCTCAAAAAACTAGAAGAATAGATTTGATATTAAACTTTGGTTTTGGGTCACACATGGTGAGTCGTCCCTAGATTATCATTTTTATAATGAACTACATAATGAACTATCAGATGACCGAGAAGACGAAGCAACATTGTTACAAAATAATAAATTGTAGGCTCTTTTATAAAATATAAAAGTTTGGAGCAATTTTTATAAAATGTAATAGTAATATTTTGGGCCAAAACTAGCTCTTGACCTCGTTTTGGGATTTGGGTTTTGGATTTTGGGAATTTGCCAAAATATGAATAAAATTTATGAACAAACATGTATTTGCCAAACAAATTCAAATATATTTTGACAAAATCTATGGTCAAACAAGTCCTTAAAGCCTAAGACACTTAAATGGAATTTACTCGATCTAAAACGGAATCCACAAAGTTGTGAGGTAAACAAGGGCGACTCTAACACTATAATAGGTAAGGCTTGTACCTTAGGCCCCCAATTTTAGGGCCCCATTTTTTAGAAATAATATATATATATTATAGGTTTATAGATATTTAAAAAAATAATATTTTGTAATTTTGTACTTTTCATATAAAAGAAAATAAAACTATAAATAAATTAAAGATTTGACTTGCTTAAAAAATATTGGACTTAAAGAAAGTCATATAAAAGTTGATTCAACATAAAGAAGTTTTTCAAAATTTAAATTGATAAATTCTTACCTAAGATCAATAATGTCTCAGAAAGATTAAATGACTTGACTATATTATCAATTGAAAATGAATTATTAGAAAACAATCGATTACAAAAAAATTATTAATAACTTTGCATCTAAAAAAGTTAAAAGAATAGATTTGATATTAAACTTTGGCTTTGGGTCACACATGGTGAGTCGTCCCTAGATGTAAAATCAAGAATGATAATTTGATAACACCTGTAATAAGATCAAAATTCAAGTGTCCAGAGAAGTTATATATTTGCATTATTAGTTGATGTTGATTCTTGTATGGGGTAAAATATGTTCATATTTGATATTCGCATGAGAAAGTGACATGTGGAGCCGAATACAGAAGACAGTCGGGCCCGAGGGCAATGATCTCAGTTTTTATTGGAGAGAATGATATGCATATATGCAAAGTAAATTCCTACAACCTGGTAGTATTTAATGAAGAATATTCTATAGTATTAAGTGCACGGTCCGTTGCAAAGAATAAGGCATTTACTGTCTACTGTTACACACTCTTCAATGGCCCTTATAATTGTCATTTAAGAGGGGCTTGATCCTAGTACCTTGTTCCCTAGGTACAATTATAAATAGTGAGCTCTACCATAATTGTAAGGGACGAATTTTCTGACAAGCATATGCTACACTTTCAAAGCTCAATAACATTTTACTTTCTTGCTTATTTATATTGTTCTTATTACCTCTGGAAGCTCTATTCTCGGGCTCATGATCTTTATCATCTTATCTCGATTTTAACGCTAAGTCTTATATTTTTGTCTAATTTATTAACATTTTAGGATCAAATCGATTCACTTGTCTATAAAACCACGTATAAATTCAACTATACTGTTTTACTGGTAAATAATTTGGCGCCCACCGTGGAGCTTAGACAATTGTGTAATTGAATTGATCCCTATATCTATTACTAACTTGTTTTAATCTTTGTTCTTAGCAAAAACTATTAAAAATTGCGGATAACGATCTCAACATCACACATAATGTTGAGGTTCAAGGAAATCAGCCTCAGCATGAAGATTCCATCAGTGATACCCGCAACAAGGGGGAGGAGGCCACGCTAGTTCAAGGCAGGCAATATCCGCGATACGTTTGAGAGGCAACTCCTGATGATGCTGAAGACGAACACGTCGTTGAAATAGTAAGGATCCTGAGGGAGCAACAAAAGTCCATTATGGGCCATCTCTCGCGGCAGGATCAGGTCTTAATGAAATTAAGGCAGTCGTTTTCGGGTGCTTCCAACAATGCAAATGAACGAGGTCCAATTCCTCCTAGCGTTCCCGCAAATCAAACAATGCAAAGGGTCGATAACAATACCCCAAGGGGAGAAGTCGGCTTTGATAGGGCCAGGGGGAACAATAGCGGTTCCGATAACTACAATCAGAACGATCCCTTTAAAATCGAATTCATGTGGTTTATGAGGGAAATAAATGCCCGAATGGATTAAATTTCGAGTGCACCGCCAGTACTGAAAGGATCGAATTCAAAGAATTACACCCAGTTGTCGTTCAAACCAAGAGCGGCAACAGAGTTGATCCTGAAGCTGCTCAAAATGCCAGATGTACCGAAGTATGATGGGACTTCAAATCCCGAGGAGCATATCACCATCTATACAACGACGGTGAAGGGAAACGGTTTGACTCCGTACGAGATCGAGTTAGGTTTATTTAAGAAATTTGGGGAGACCCTCACAAAGAGGGCCCTAACGTGGTATTCACTCTTGCCTGAGCATTCCATAGATTCCTTCGAGATGCTCGCGGATTCTTTCATAAAGGCCCATGTCTGAGCCAGGAAGGTACACACCTGAAAGGCCGACATATTTAGGATTGCACAAGGAGAGTCTGAATTGCTGCGAGAGTTCGTGACCAGATTCCATAAGGAAAGGATACTGCTACTGGCCGTACCAGACGAATGGGCAGCTGAAGCATTCACTACAGGTTTGAATCCGAGGAGTTTCGATGCTTCCCAGAAATTTAAGGAAATTCTGCTCGAGTTCCAGGCAACAACATGGGCAGATGTTCACAACTGGTATGAATCAAAGATAAGAATTGAGGATGATCAACTCGTTTTCTTGACATCAACCATGGGTCGAGACCGGGAGAAGAATAAAAAGAAGTCAAGAGATGATTTTGACTCAAATCGACGGTCTTCAAGAGGTCGGTTTTTGCCCTATGAACGGGCCGAAGGACACGGCAAAGGTTTATGATCGGCGGATAGATTCGCTACTGATAGGAGAACCGATCGCGGCCAGAATAATAGGTCATTGCAGGATAAGGAGATATCGGGTTCTCGAGATTTCTCCTATCCTAGGCTTTCCGAGTACGACTTTATAGTCATCGTGGTGGAGCTGGTGTCGGCTATAAGGAACATCAAAGAAGAACGATTCCCGAAGCCAATGAGATCTGATCCCAGCCAAAGGGATCCTAATTTATTGTGCGAATATCATCGGACCAACGGTCACCGGAAAAGGGGACTGTCGGCATCTACACGAGGAGGTGGCGACATTACTGAAAAATGGTCATCTCAGAAAGTTTTTAAGCGACCTGGCTAAAAACAACTACGGTCGTAATCATGACAATGCAAAACCTTCAAAAGTAGGAGAAGATCCCCAACGCTTGACAATCAACATGGTTTTCGAGGGGAACGAGATTAATGGTGTGACATTTTTGGCATAAAAAAAAACAAAGGTGTCAGTGACCCACAACAAGAGACTCCGAAAAGTCGCTGAGGATGACATCACTTTCACGGAGGGAGATGCAGATGGAGTGCTGCTACCGCACAATGATGCATTGGTAATCTCATTAAATGTCTTAGATTTTAAAAATAAATGTGTTTTGGTGGAACTGGGAAGTTCAGCCAACATTATCCAATATAGAGTGCCGGAGTAAGCGAAGCTCATTGGAAGCATCATTCCGGCCACAAAACTCCTCACCAGGTTCAACCTAGCAAGTGTGACAACCCGAGGAGAGATCTTGCTGCCCACAAATACTGAAGGGGTGATGAAGACGACCCTTTTCGAGGTATTAGACGGCGATATGGGATATTATATTATCCTAGGGAGATCGTGGTTGCATGAGATAAAGGTTGTGCCATCAACATATCACTAGTTGCTGAAATTCCTAACTCGTGAGCGAACTAAGCAAATAAGAGGCGACCAACCGGCAACAAGGGAGATGAATGTGATATCAATTTCCAGTAGCAAAGGGAAGGATCATGCAACATAGCAATTACAGGAACCGGCGCCTACTCCCGAGCCGAGCGAAGTCAAATAGGGAGAAAAGTCATTGGAATCCTATCACATACCAAGATATTTTCAGGTACCAAAAGAAACGGACGCAACAAATCCACGGCAGAAGAACTTGAACAAGTTGCATTCTTCGAAAAATTCTTGGAGACGAAGTTCCACTTGGGGACCGGACTACACCCCGAGCTCAAGTCTAGATTTATTGAATTTCTTAAACTTAATGTCGATTGCTTGCATGGTCGCATGCGGATATGACACGTATCCCGCCAGAAGTGGTCGTGCACAAACTAAGTCTGGATCCCGACATCCCTCCGGTAAGGCAGAAAAAATGTCATATTGCCGAGGTTAGGAATAAATTCATCAAAGAAGAGGTAACTCGATTGCTTGATATCGGTTCAATTCGAGAGGTAAGTATCCTGACTGGATAGCTAACGTAGTAGTAGTTCCAAAGAAGAAGAATAAGTTTCGCATGTGCATAGATTATAAGGATTTAAATAAGGTATGCCCAAAAGACTCATTCCCATTGCCAAACATTGATCAAATGATTGATGTGATGGCCGGAAACGAGTTAATGAGTTTACTCGGTGCTTACTCTGGGTACAACCAAATTAAGATGAACCCGAAGGATCAGAAAAAAACTCCATTCATAACGAACTTTGGCACATATTATTACAATGTGATGCCTTTCAGGCTAAAGAACGTCGGATCCACTTATCAACGGCTTGTAAACAAAATGTTTGAGAAACAAATAGGGAAAATTATTGAAGTTTACATAGATGATATGTTGGTTAAGTCTTTGAACACAGGTGACCATCTGAAACAACTGCAAAAGACCTTTGACATCTTAAGGAAACAGAACATGAAGCTTAACCCCGAGAAGTGTGCATTCGGGGTCAGCTTCGGTAAGTTCCTGGGTTTCCTTGTGTCGCAAAGGGGGATCTAGGTTAACCCCGATAAAACTAAAGCCATCAAAGATATCCCGGACCAACTATCAAGCGTAAAAGAGGTTCAAAGGCTAACGGGGAGTCTGGCTGCTTTGATCAGATTCATTTTCCGGTCTTTGAAAAACTGCCATCATTTCTTCGCACTTCTCAAAAGAAGAATAACTTTGAATGGACACCGGAATGTCAGTAGGCTTTGAAGGATCTGAAAAGGTATTTGTCAAGTCCTCCGTTACTATCAAAATCGGAGGAAGGTGAACAACTACTAATCTACTTAGCGGTCTCGAAGGTAGCGGCAAGTGTTATTTTAGTCTGCGAGGATGAAGGTACGCAATATCCTATTTATTATGTAAGTAAAATTTTGACGAGAGCAGAAATTCTCTACCCGCATCTGGAAAAATTGGCCTTAGCTCTCGTAGTCACCGCTAAGGCCTTATTTCCAATGTCACCCGATAACTATGGTGACCACTTTTCCCCTGCGGAATATTCTTCATAAACCCAAATTCTCTGCTAAGCTGTCCAAGTGGGACATCGAAATGAGCAAATTTGACATAGAATATAAACCCAGGACTGCAATTAAGTCACAAGTTTTGGCCGACTTTGTGGCCGATTTCAGCCCGGGACTTTTACCTTTGGCTACCAAATTAGCGGTAATGGTGTCGGAGTCGACATCTGGAGTTTGGACCTTGTTCACAGATAGAGCTTCCAATGTGAAAGGTTCCGAGCTCGGCATAGTGTTAACCACGCCCTCGGGAGAAACCCTAAGGTAGGCCATAAGAACTGTTCCTCTGACTAACACTGAAGTGGAGTATGGGGCTTTGATTGCAGGGCTCGAATTGGCCCAGGTACTGGACTCTGAGGTTATAGAAATCAAATGCGACTCCCAATTGGTAGTAAATCAGGTCTACGGTATCTTCGAAGCCAAAGAGGAACGCATACAATAATACGTAATGAAAGTCCAGGCTCTGCTCGCTCGATTTAGGGAATGGTCAATTACGCATATCCCGAGGGCAAAAAATGCGGAAGCATATGCACTAGTCAACCTTGGATCATCCACGGAAAAGAAGGGACCAGATCCCGATATGGTAGTACAACTTATGCAATCAGTATTGGACACGGACAACTATTACGAGGTAAACACGACCAATTTGATCTAGGACTGGAGAAACGAGATGATTGACTATCTCAAGCATGGAAAATTTCCTGAAGATCCTAAGGCATCTCGGGCACTGCGCACTAAAGTAGCTCGATACAACTTCAAAGGGGGTCAATTGTACAGACGATATTTCAAGGCTAGTTGGCCCGATGTTTGGGAGCCTCCGAAGCTAATTATGTTATGCGAGAACTCAATGAAGGGATCTGTGAAAATCAATCAAGTATGGATTTCTTAGTGTTAAAATTAGTTAGGGCATGATATTAATGGCCCCGGATGGAATAAGACGCCAAAGCTTATGTTCAAAAATGTGATAAATGTCAACGTTACGCACCGTTGGTATATCAACCGGAAGAGCCATTGTATTCGGTTTTGTCACCATGGTCGTTCATGAAGTGGGGAATGGATATGGTCGGACCACTGCCCCCGGCCCCTGGTAAGGTAAGCTATCTTTTGATTTTAACTGACTATTTTTCTAAGTGGGTTGAAGCAGGTCCTTATCAGAAGATCGGCGAATGTGAAGTGGTAGATTTCTTGTGGGAGAATATAATCTGTAGAGTTGGGATACCAAAATATATAGCCTACAACAACGGGCCACAATTTATAGGCACAAAGGTCACAAAATTCCTTGAAGACTAGAAAATCAAAAGGATCACATCATCACCCTATCATCCGAGCGCAAACGGTCAAGAAGAATCAACAAACAATGTGATTATACAAAATCTCAAAAAGAGATTGGAAGCAGCTAAAGGTAAATGTCCCGAAGAGTTGCCAGGAATACTATGGGAGTACCGAACAACGGCTAAATCGAGAATGGGGGAGACTCCTTTGTCTCTTGTGCACGGGGCAGAAGCCTTGATCCCGGTGGAAGTAGGAGAGCCTTCCCTGAGATATTTCCTGGCAAACGAAGAAGAAAACAATGAAGTAATGTTAGTCAATTTGGTGCATATAAGGATGGCAGCCCAAAAGCAGAGAATAGAGAGATATTACAATCGAATAGTCAACCTTCGTTATTTCAAAGTAGGAGACTTGGTTTTAAAGAAAGTAACTCAGAATACCCGGGAGCTCAATGCAAGGAAGCTAGGTCCAACATGGGAAAGCCCCTACCGGGTTTCAGCTATCACCGGGAAAGGGTCATACGAGTTAGAAAATCAAGATGGAAAAAAGTTGCCAAGCAACTGGAATGTGGCACACCTCAAGAGATACTATTGCTAATGAGCCTCGCCTGTACTGAGAGTATGTGCTGCACTCTTTTTTCCTTTGTACTGTTTTTGTCCCAATTGGGTTTTTCTTACAAGGTTTTCATAGATGCAGCAATGGAAAGCATACTATGAAGGAAGCTTCAGCAACAATAATAAGATCTTTAAATGACAAGGCACACAAGAAAAGAACCACTACAGAGCGGTTAGATAGTCTTTTGCTCGATAGCAAAGTTCCTACCGGGAAGTAAAGTTTGCTATCGAACAGAGATTACCCAACCGTTCACAAGTGCAAGCCACTGGGGATTGTTAGATAATGTTTGGCTCGATAGCATAAATTCCTAAGGGGAAGTGAAGTTTGCTATCGAACTGAAGATTATCTAGCAATTCACTAGTGGAATCCTCGAAGGTGCAAAACTTCTAGTATTCAAATACGTATTCTTCCCATTCGAACACTGGGGGGAATGATATAACGATACAGCAACAATGACTGCCACGTCGAACGGAATATGAAAACCGAAAACATAGTTGTATCATCGGTACCGGGGACTGCGCGGTCAACCCCGTAGAAATAAGTTATACAAGTTAGCCACAAGAAATGGCAATATCATTTTAGCAAAACGAATGCTTATGTACTTTTGAAAATGGAAGGAATAAAGTAAAGTCCATTTATTTCTATCTTGTTTTTTGTCTGAACGATGAATTGATTTTATCATTTGAAAGTTAAACAAGTACTTCAAATGCCAGTGGCGTAATGAACAGGAGACGTCTTCTTCAAGAGCACCGTAAACATAAGAGGGCCCTCTCTTATAAAAACCCTCATGTTAAAGGGTTGATTTCGGAAGAGCTTATGCCCGAAATCCAAATATTTTGGGGGAAAATACACCCGATGCCTTGTACAATTCGATGCAAAGAGTAAAACTTGCGCAAACACTTAAACAACAAAAAATATGCAAAAGAGCAAAACTTGCGCGAATGCTTAAACGAAAAGGACGCAAAGAGAAAAATTTGCACGATACTTGAACGAAAAGATACTTCTATTCACAATAAATGTGCCAAACAACACAAGTACAAAAGTGTGAAAAAGAAAGCAAAAAATAAGTTGCTGCATCACTGGAACACGGAGGAAGAGAAACATCTACGCCCCTAGGAGAAGTAGGTAGATCCGCTGCCGGTTTGATATCTCGGCCTTCATCATTTTGTCCTTCAGCATCATTACCTTCCAGTTCTTCTTCTGTTCCCGAGAACTCAGAACTAGAACCAGAACCAGAAGAATCGATAGTATCAGGCCAGGTCATAAGATCCATTTTGGCAATTGACACGAACTCACGGGCCTTAACAATTTTGACATTAAAGTCAATGACACCCGATTTGGCCTCTTCCAAGGTTTTTCTCCTCGTGCCATACATAACATATATTTTTTCAACAATGAGGGAAGCCGCTCGGCACTGAAGTTCTTCTTTAAGCTGGCCAACCTCAGTAGAAAGGTTGTCCCATGCGAATCTCATGGATCAGAGGATGACATCAAAGTCACTGGCAGTGGAGCTGTAATTTTATTATGCTCTATGGTCCTCTTATGCTTCTCCTCCAACCAGGCATAATTTTCCTCGGCATCAACAAGCTCCTCATCTTTGGAGTTTAAGGCTGCCTCCAAATTACTCAATCTTTCAGCAGAGGCAGCCTCTCGATCGGATGCAGCAAGAATGACATTATGAACTTCAGTCCATTTAGCCTTAGTTTTTTCAAATTATGCCCTTAACAGGGAAACCTACTGGCTAAGGGTTACAACATCTTGCTTGCTTTGCTGCAACTGAGTCTCCAATTCAACGGCCTCAGCAGCTTGTGGTTCCAGGTCTAAGAGGCGTGCAACATTCTAGTCTCGCTTGACCAAAAGTTGATCCCGTTCGGAGGTAAGTTCTTCCTTATCACGAATCAACCTTTGAAGGCCCTCGGAAGCAAAAAGGTTGGCCTACAAAACAAAAATGCAAATTAAAAATCCTACCATAACAAAGATAGAAGAAACAAAGGAGGAAACAAAGAATATACCGATGTTGCGTTATGAATGACGTTGTTCAACAAACAATCTCCCGAGAGAGTTTGTATCTTATCCCTATTTTTTCTAAAGCCAAAGGCTTCAGATAGTTAGCAAGTTGTCACGCCCCAAACCTGGGGAGGTGTGGCTGGTACCCGGTGACTTACTGGTCCAAGCAAACCACTCTGTAACCTATTTTCTTCTTCTGCAACTACCATGGGCCAACATGGCCCTAACTCGTAATGTATAACTATAAGTGGGGAACACTGTATCAATAAATTATCATTCTTAAAACATGAATGCATATAGGCCGTCAAGGCCTCTAACATACTGTACAAAATGAACCTCTGTCTACAAAGCCTCTAGGATTATTTGACATCAAATGGGACAGGGTACCGACCTACCCATAAGTTTGTAGAAAAACTCTGACACGATGACTCATAGACACGGTTGCACTCCGAATGAGGTGGAGTCTTACTGATCCTTCGCTGAATGCCAATCTCGTCTACTTTGATGGCTCGTCAAACAGATTATCTATACCTGCAGGCATGAATACAGCGTCCCCAATAAAAAGATGTCAGTACGAATAATGTACTGAGTATGTAAGACAGAACTGAAACATAATAGTAAGTCAACATTAATTAAAGACATATAAGAATCAACCTGAATCTCTGAAGTGCCACCGTATATGCATACTTATTATACTTACATATATACCGGTCATAGCTCGGTGGTAAATATGTAACTGCCCAACCGGTCGTAGCTCGGTGGTAAATGCATGACTGCCCGACTGGCCGTAGCTCGATGGTAAATATGTAACTGCCCAACCGGCCGTAGCTCGATGGTAAATGTGTAACTGCCCAACCGGCCGTAGCTCGGTTGTAAATGAATATGCATGTCTTCCCAACAGGTGGTAAATAATGATACATAACTGCCCAACAGGAGGTAACTGCACGACCGGCCATAGCATGGTGGCAAATGAATATGCATGAAGATGCGTGTATCACTATATTATAAATATTAACATAATATCTAACGGAATCAATGTTGTTAAACTTTCGAGGTGTAACATCCATCGCCCCTTTAGAACATTCGTCCTCGAATGTTAACTATCACAGATTTATAAAATTTTCACTAGGGTCTCCTCTGTATACTTAACTAAAATCCGACCTCTATCTGAGCTCTGGACTATTCACAACCTGTTATACTTGAGTATCTCATATCTTCTTCACCTTTACTTTACCTTACTTACTTTTCAATCTCTCATCGTATTTTCTGTCGCTTTCATAACCTCCTTTACACATAGGTAGAAATTACATCTACACCTTAAAGCTCTATTGTGATAGCACCTCTGGTGCATACAAACTCTAGCGAAAGCTTCATACAGATTTCTTACGACTCAGCTCTATGGCACGATTTGGAAACCAAAGAAGGGTAACATTTCCTAAATGGCCTATGGCCTCTTTATTATAAATGTGGCGCGCAACACACCCACAAGTGAGATTCTACTAGGCACGGCTTTGTAGACTCCCTAGGACACGACCCGCTCTGATACCACTTTGTCATGCCCTAAACCTAGGGAGGCGTGGTTGGCACCCGGTGCTTTACTGGCCAGAGCGAACCGCTCTGTAACTTATTTTCTTCTTCTGCAACTACCATGGGCCAACATGGCCTAACTCGTAATGTATAACTATAAGTGTGCAACACTGTATCAATAAAATATCGTTCTTCAAACATGAATACACATGGTCCGTCAAGGCCTCTAACATATGGTACAAAATGAACCTCTGTCTACAAAGCCTCTAGGATTATTTGACATCAAATGGGACAGGGTACCGACCTACCCATAAGTCTGTAGAAAAACTCTGACACGATGACTTATAGACTCGGCTGCACTCCGAATGAGGTGGAGTATTACTGATCCTTCACTGAATGCCAATCTCGTTTACTATGAGGGCTCGTCAAACTGATTATCTATACCTGCAGGCATGAATGCAGCGTCCCCAACAAAAGGATGTCAGTACGAATAATGTACTGAGTATGTAAGGCAGAATTGAAACATAACAGTAAGTCAACATTAATTAAAGAAATATAAGAATCAACCTGAATCTCTGAAGTGACACTATATATGCATATTTATTATACTTACATATATACAATGCTTCTCTTTGAGACTATTATCCATATCGTATGATGCATGACTGCCCAACTGATCAGTGGTAACTGCCCGACCGACCATAGCTCGGTAGTGAATATATAACTGCCCAACCGGTCATAACTTGGTGGTAAATGCATGACTGCCGAAGCGGCCATAGCTCGGTGGTAAATATGTAACAGCCCAACCGGCCATAGCTCGGTGGCAAATGTGTAACTGCCCAACCAGCCGTAGCTCGGTGGTAAATGAATATGCATGTCTGCCCATCCGACGGTAAATATTGATACATAACTACCCAACAGGTGGTAACTGCTCGACCGGCCGTAGCATGGTGGTAAATGAATATGCATGAAGATGCGTGTATCACTATATTATAAACATTAACATAATATCTAACGGTATCAGTTTTGTCAAAATTACGGGGTGTAACATCGTTCACCCCTTTAGAACATCCATCCTCGAATGTTAACTATCACAGATTTACAAAATTTTCACTAGGGTCTCCTCTGTATACTTAACTAAAATCCGAACTCTATCTAAGCTCTGGACTATTCACAACCTTTTGTACTTGGGTATCTCGTATCTTCTTCACCTTTACTTTACCTTACTTACTTTTCAATCTCGCATCGTATCTTCTGTCGCTTTCATAACCTCCTTTCCACATAGGTAGAAATAACATCTATGCCTTAAAGCTCTAATGTGATAGCACCCATGGTGCATACAAACTCTGGCGAAAGCTTCATACGGATTTCTTACGACTCAGCTCTATGGCACCATTTGGAAACAAAAGAAGGGTAACATTTCCTAAATGCCCTATAGCCTCTCAATTATAAATGTAGCACGCAACACACCCACCAGTAAGATTATACTAGGCACAGCTTTGTAGACTCCCTAGGACACGACCCGCTCTAATACCATTTTGTCATGCCCCAAACCTGGGAGGCGTGGTTGGCACCTGGTGCCTTACTGGCCCGAGCGAACCACTTTGTAACTCATTTTTCTCTTCTGCAACTATCATGGGCCAACATGGCCCTAACTCGTAATGTATAACTATAAGTGGTCAACACTGTATCAATAAACTACCAGTCTTAAAACAAGAATACATATGGGCCGTCATGGCCTCTAACATACTGTACAAAATGGACCTCTGTCAACAAAGCCTCTAGGATTATTTGACATCAAATGGGACAAGGTACCGACCTACCCATGTGTCTGTAAAAAAACTCTGACACGATGATTCATAGACTCAGCTTCACTCCGAATGAGGTGGAGTCTTTCCTATCCTTCGCTGAATGCCAATCTTGTCTACTATGAGGGCTCGTCAAACTGATTATCTATACCTGCAGGCATGAATGCAACGTCCTCAACAAAAAGATGCCAGTACGAATAATGTACTGAGTATGTAAGGCAGAACTGAAACATAACAGTAAGTCAACATTAATTAAAGACATAGAAGAATCAGCCTGAATCTCTGAAGTTCCACCGTATATGCATACTTATTATACTTACATATATACAATGCTTCTCTTTGAGACTATTATCCATATCGTATGATGCATGACTGCCCAACTGATCAGTGGTAACTGCCCGACCGGTCATTGCTCGATGGTAAATATGTAACTGCCCAACAGGTCGTAGCTCGGTGGTAAATGCATGACTGCCGAACCGGCCGTAGCTTTGTGGAAAATATGTAACTGCCCAACCGGCCATAGCTCGGTGGTAATTGTGTAATTGCCCAACCAGTCGTAGCTCGGTGGTATATGAATATGCATGTCTGCCCAACCGGCGGTAAATAATAATACATAACTGCCGAACAGGTGGTAATTGCCCGACCGGCCGTAGTACGGTGGTAAATGAATATGTATGAAGATGCGTGTATCACTATATTATAAACATTGACATAATATCTAACGGTATCAATTTTGTTAAACTTACGGGGTTTATCATCCTTCCCCCCTTTAGAACATTCGTCCTCAAATGTTAACTATCACAGATTTACAAAATGTTCACTAGGGTCTCCTCTGTATACTTAACTAAAATTCGACCTCTATTTGAGCGCTGGACTATTCACAACCTTTTGTATTTGACTATCTCGTACCTTCTTCACCTTTACTTTACCTTACTTACTTTTCAATCTCGCATCGTATCTTCAGTCGCTTTTATAACCTCCTTTCCACATAGGTAGAAATTACATCTACGCCTTAAATCTCTAATGTGATAGCACCTCTGGTGCATACAAACTCTGGCGAAAGCTTCATACAGATTTCTTACGACTCAGATCTATGGCACGATTTGGAAACAAAAGTAGGGTAACATTTCCTAAATGCCCTATAGCCTTTCAATTATAAATGTGGCGCGCAACACACCCATAAATGAGATTCTACTAGGCACGGCTTTGTAGACTCCCTAGGACACGACCCGCTCTGATACCACTTTGTCACGCCCCAAACCTGGGGAGGCGTGGTTGGCACCCGGTGCCGTACAGGCCCGAGCGAACCACTTTGTAATTCATGTTTTTCTTTTGCAACTATCATGGGCCAACATGACCCTAACTCGTAATGTGTAACTATAAGTGGAAAACACTGAAGCAATAAACTATTGTTCTTTAAACATGAATACATATGGGCCTTCAAGGCCTCTAACATAATGTACAAAATGAACCTCTATCTACAAAGCCTCTAGGATTATTTGATATCAAATGGGATAGGGTACCAGCCTACCCATATATCTATAGAAAAACTCTGACATGATGATTCATAGACTCGGCTACACTTCGAATGAGGTGGAGTCTTATCGATCCTTCGCTGAATGCCAATCTCGTCTACTATAAAGGGTCCTCAAACTGATTATCTATACCTGCAAGCATGAATACATCTTCCCCAACAAAAAGACATCTGTACGAATAATGTACTGAGTATGTATGGCAGAACTAAAACATAATAGTAAGTCATGATTAATTAAAGACATATAAGAATCAACCTGAATCTCTGAAGTTCCAACGTATATGCATACTTATTATACTTACATATATACAATGCTTCTCTTTGAGACTATTATCCATATCGTATGATACATGACTGCCCAACTGATCAGTGGTAACTCCCCGACCGGCCGTAGCTCGATGGTAAATATGTAACTGCCCAACCGACCGTAGCTCGATGGTAAATGCATGACTGCCCGACCGGCTGTAGCTCGGTGGTAAATATGTAACCGCCCATCCGGCCGTAGCTCGATGGTAAATGTATAACTACCTAACCGGCCATAATTCGGTGGTAAATAATGATACATAACTGCCCAACCGGCAATAAATAATGATACATAACTACCCAACCGGTGGTAACTGCCCGACCGGCCGTAGGACGGTGGTAAATGAATATGCATGAAGATGCGTGTATCACTATATTATAAACATTAACATAATATCTAATGGTATCAATGTTGTTAAACTAACGGGGTATAACATGCTTCCCCCCTTTAGAACATTCGTCCTCGAATGTTAACTATCACAGATTTATAAAATTTTCACTAGGGTCTCCTCTGTATACTTAACTAAAATCCGACCTCTATCTGAGCTATGGACTATTCATAACCTTTTGTACTTGAGTATCTCGTATCTTCTTCACCTTTACGTTACCTTACTTAATTTTCAATTTCGCATGGTATCTTCTATCGCTTTTATAACCTCATTTCCACATAGGTAGAAATTACATCTACGCCTTAAAGCTCTATTGTGATAGCACATCTGATGCATACAAACTCTGGCGAAAGCTTCATACAGATTTCTTATGACTCAATCTATGGCACGATTTGGAAACAAAAGAAGGGTAACATTTCCTAAATATCCTATCGTCTCTCAATTATAAATGTGGCACGCAACACACCCACAAGTGAGATTCTACTAGGCACGACTTTGTAGACTCCCTAGGACACGGCCCACTCTGATACCACTTTGTCACTCCCCCAACCTGGGGAGGCGTGGCTGGCACCCGGTGCCTTACTGGCCCGAGCGAACCACTTTGTAACTCATTATTTTCTTCTGCAACTATCATGGGCCAACATGGCCCTAACTCGTAATGTATAACTATAAGTGGGAAACACTGTATCAATAAACTATCGTTCTTAAAACATGAATACATATGGGCCGTCAAGGCCTCTAACATACTATACAAAATGAACCTCTATCAACAAAGCCTCTAGGATTATTTGAAATCAAATGGGACAGGGTACCGGCATACCCATATGTCTGTAAAAAAACTCTGACACGATAATTCATAGATTCGGCTGCACTCCGAATGAGGTGGAGTCTTACCGATCCTTTGCTGAATGTTAATGTCGTCTACTATGAGGGCTCGTCAAACTGATTATCTATACCTGCGGGCATGAATGCATTTTCCCCAACAAAAAAATGTCAGTACGAATAATGTACTGAGTATGTAAGGAAGAACTGAAACATAAGAGTAAGTCAACATTAATTAAAGACATATACGAATCAACCTGAATCTCTGAAGTTCCACCGTATAAGTATACTTATTACACTTACATATATACAATGCTTCTCTTTGAGACTATTATCCATATCGTATGATGCATGACTGCCTAACTAATCAGTGGTAACTGCCCGATTGGCCGTAGCTCGGTGGTAAATATGTAACTTCCCAACCGATCATAGCTCGGTGGTAAATGCATGACTGACCGACCGGCCATAGCTCGGTGGTAAATATGTAACTGCCCAACCGGTTGTAGCTCGGTGGTAAATGTGTAACTGCCCAACTGGCCGTAGCTCGGTGGTAAAAGAATATGCATGTCTGCCCAACCGTCGGTAAATAATGATACATAACTGCCCAACCGGTGGTAACTTCCCGACCAGCCGTAGGACGGTGGTAAATGAATATGCATGAAGATGCGTGTATCACTATATTATAAACATTAACATAATATCTAACGGTATCAATGTTGTTAAACTTAAGGGGTGTAACACAAGCTCTACCGGTCGGTATAACATATGGCATCTGGTAGAGACCGAGAGGGCAATATTCCTCCACCTTTGGGGATCTTCAGAGGGGATATCATAATTTTGCTCTAAATTCCCATGAACTGGGACTGGGTAAGAGGGACATCTACCTCTCGGGCAGCTAGGGTTGGTGGAGATAATGCAGCAGTTGCTTGTGGTGAAGGCAGAGTTAGAGAAGAGGGAGATGAAGCAGATGCCGTTTTAGGATGAGAAGCGGCTGTGGAAAATGCAGTACTAGTTGTTGGTTACTCGTCAACCGGAGACAGAAGGGACCCGGTACTCAGCCTCATAGTACATGGCGCGGTAACTGGGACTTGAAGCGAGAGTTAGCATCTTTCACCATATTGAACTCCCCTTTGAGTGTCGAAGCATCGTCCTTGATTGGTGTAACTAGCTCAACAAATTGAGTATTCTGTTGAGCTGATGAAGGTCGTCGTCTTCTATGTTGAGAAGCCCCCTCATCACTGGCTTCTCCATCATCGTCTATCACAAAGGTTTTTGGAATCGGCTTGGACGTCGCTCATCACCACGACATTTGGGGATGGCTCAGACGCTTCATTCTTTGCGTTTTTGTTCTTTCCTCACATCCGGGGATGGCTCAGGCGCTTCATTCTTTGCGTTTCTATTCTTTCCCCCGGCCGCGGAAGATCGTCCTCTTTTTGGTTGCTTGTTCTCCGGCCGGGGACTCCGAGAAGAAGCACTTGTACCAGAAGCTGCCCGGAGACACATGTTCGGGTAAAAGCCTCTTGCAGTAACCTCGACGCGTCAGTAGGATTAGCCAAAACATCTTCCTCGGGGACGACAATTGAGCCCTGGTGTAGACCTGAATTCAGCAAGAGATGCGTCAGCAGGATTAGCCAAAACGTCTTCCTCGGGGACGATAATTGAGCCCTGTGGTAGACCTGAATTCAGCAAGAGAAAAAGGGTTAATCATCTTACTTATACGAAATATAAAACAAGATGAGTTTAATCTACTATGATTTTTGGCCTTCCACCCATATTTAATGGCTAGTTCTTTCCACGTACGAGTCTCGGGCGTAGTAATATCCAACATCTTTTGGACCCAGCTATCCAAGCCTTCGACCCTCGGTGAAACCCACCGAGTTGCTGAAACAAGTGAAAGAAGAAGAATAACAGCATGGGATGATCTTTATCTAGAGGAAGAAACAAATGGTGAACTTATGAGTACGGTACCATAATTTCGGAAAGGATGACGCCGTGTCCGGAATGATGTCCCCGGTGATAAATACAACGAACCATTCCATCTACCCACAGTCATTGTCATCATCCAGGCTGGCTATCAGAGCATGGTGGGCACGTTTGCTGAAATTTATCATTCCCCCGCAAAATATCTTGGGGGAATAGAGGTTCATTAATCGAGCTAGGTTTAACTCCTCTCCCGTCTCTTGTCACAGACGCCAAAGACAAGTGACTGTCCTCCACACAGAAGGACTTACTTATGCCAGGCATACATGGTAACGGATACAGAACTCCACAATAACGGAGTCAAGCTCCCCACTAAAAGAGAACGACCCCAATGTGAAGGGATACATATAAAATACGTGAAACCCTTCTTGGGCAAAGTTATCCTCTCCGCCAAATCAGGAGCGATAATGTCTAAATCTTGGCAATGGCAGTCTTCCTTCACAGCATGAATAATGGAAGGACAGATGGAAGAAGGGTACACGCCAACGGCCCATGAATGAGGGTTAGCAAAAGGATACTTCTCTTTGAAGTCTTTAGTTGTGACAAGACTTCTTGGGATGATAGTGCTCACCGTAAGAGGAGCAGCATCATCAGCTTTACCTTTATTTTTTGAAGAACTAGGGTTTTGGAAGAAGAAGCCATTTTTATCAGAAAGGAAGGATTTCTCTGAAAAAGAAGGTTAAAGAAAGGTTGAAGACAAAGTACGAGTTAAGTAAAGAGAGTTTGAGAAAGTTTGGAGAATTATGAAGTGTAAATGAAGAAATTTGATGCGTATAAGTAAAGGAATAGGCGGCTAAAATCGTAGCCATAATTACCTCGATAACCGGCAAAAGTGATGCTAAATCGTGGTATGAAGCATGTTCGAGGCATTAAATGCGGAGAGACGTGCATCTAATCAACCGTCAGAAACTTTTCAGAAGGGGTCAAAGAATTTTCCGCCAAAAGAGGCATCTCTACCAACTTTCTGGTGACACAAAGTTATGCCACCAGAAATGAGGGGGACTATCTGTATGGGGTAAAATATGTTCATATTTGATGTTCGCCTAAGAAAGTAACACGTGGAGCCAAAGACAAAAGACAGTCGGGCCCGAGGGCAATGATCTCACTTGTTATCGGAGAGAATGATATTCATAAAGACGAAGTACATGCTTACCACCTGGTAACATTTAATGAAGAATATTCTATAGTATTAAGTGAGCGGCCTGTTGCAGAGAATAAGGCATTTACTGCCTACCGTTACACACTCTTCAATGGCCCGCATAATTGTCATATAAGAGGGGCTTGATCCTAGGACCTTGTTCCCTAGGTACAATTATAAATAGTGAGCTCTACCTTATTCCCTAGGTACAATTATAAATTGTAAGAGATGAATTTTCTGACAAGCATATACTACACTTTGTTCAAAGCTCAATAATATTTTACTTTCTTGCTTATTTATATTGTTCTTATTGCCTCCAGAAGCTCTGTTCCTGGGCTCAAGATCTTTATTGTCTTACATCGATTTTAACGCTAAGTCTTACATTTTTGTCTAATTCATTTATCATTTTAGGATCAAATCGATTCACTTGTTTATAAACCACGTATTAATTCAACTGTGCCATTTTACGGGTAAATAATTTTATAGATAACTGGATCTTGGAGTTGTAAACAGATAGACTAGTGGACCGATACGAATTTTATAATTATATTATTCCTGAGACTTCTGCTGATACAGAATGTCTATGTTTTAAAAGCTGAAATATTTGTTACCCAATTGACCTATATAGTACCATATTTTGGGGAAGCTAGCTAGTAATGATAATTCTGAGTAGCTCGAGTTTATTGGGTCCAGATTTCTTCCAGTGTACTGTAGACTTCAACGACTCTACAGCTTTCAAACTCCATGGCGGGTAATGCTATGCCAGAATCATTAGAATTGTCGTAACCCGCCAAAACTGATATTCTGATCTCATTCCTTTTAAAATGATCTTATGTATCATTAGAGATATGTACACTACCTGTTTTACTATTTAACTATATACATTAAAAAATATCACATGAATCATTTTTATTCTTTTTCTAAGAAGCAAATGTTGTTTGATGTTCTTGCTAAGGGTGGCATGTGGGCCGGGCCCGGTCCTAAATGGTCCCGGTCTTCTTGTTGAAACCGGCCCGGGACCGGGACCACGAACTAACGGTCCCGGGTTAAGTGGGCCGGTCGTGGGCCTAAGTGGGCCCAATGGATGCTTTCTATTTTTTAGTTTTTTTTATATAGAAGTTAGAGAAAAAAAATAGTAATAACAATATCTAAGGCAATTCCTTTTAAATTATATTATAGAATTGTGACATAAATGTTTTAATTCAAATTTAAAGACAAAAATATTTTAAAGAGATATTCAAAGCAATGCGTTATAATTCTTTTTAGCATTAAAAAAATATTAAAAAAGCTGCTAATACCACCATTGAGAAGAAAAATAAATTAATCAAGATATTCCAAAATATAAGTTATATATTAATTTTTGTTCATATAAGTTACATGGTATCTCTTACAAATTTTATAAATCCTTCAATGTCCGAAGGAATTTTCGTTGGTGGTAGCGGAAAAGAAGCTTGGTCATCACCGCTTCGGGGCGAAGCAACATCCTCCGCAAGTTCAACTAGCATTTCTTCATAAGCTTCGTCTACCTCTGGTTGTGATTCAGCAAGTCTAAAATTTTTTCTTTCCGAACGGATCCAATCTCTGAAAAGTACTGATTTTTCCAAGCTCTCCCTCATAGATGCTCTATAATCACCAAGTTGAAATCTTGCTTGACTGAAAGCGCTCTCTGATGCCACTGTGGATGCTTGAATAGTTAAAATCTCTCGGCCCATCCTTGAAAGAATCGGAAAGTATTTTTCTTTGTCCTTCCACCAATCCAAAATATTAAAGGAGTCGTCGGGATCCACTTCCTCAATTTCTTGTGAAAAATAAACTTCAAACTCATTTAGTTGTGAAAAATCACTAGTATTAGAACCTTGAGAATACCTGAACCCCGCCCAAGCACTAAGTGCTCTTACGCCTGCAGTTCTTTTAAATGATTGAGAACTAGAAGAAGAAGGAGTTGGAACATTTGGTCTAACATGATCTAATGCAACTTGATAAGCATTATAAATAGTTAGAACATTTATTTTAATTAAGGTTATTGCGTCTGGATGTTTAGATAACTCCTCATCTTCAAGTACTAAACCATTATAAATAGTTTCTTACTAAAATTGAGGACCTCCTAATTTCATAGTAGGTTTTAACAATGCAGCAACACCATAAATAGGGTGAATAGGGAAAAAATATTTTTTAAACTTTTTTCTCATAGAATCAATAACAAGTTGATAAATTTCCCCACCCTCTGAAAAATGATCAAATAAATTTGCAAGTTCTGCAATATAAACTAAACAGTTAGAAATAGTAGGATAATATTGCCCGAAAAATTTATTTGTAGCAATAGAAATTTTTTCTAAAAACTCTACAAGCATTTTAACATTATCCCAATTTGTATTTGTAAGGTTATCATTATCATCACTTACATGAGCATTAAATGTTGAGTTTATGGGGTTTCTATATTCATATGCAACAACTAAACTTTCATACATGTAATTCCATCTAGATGGACAAGGTTTAGGAACCTTTATTTCTCTTAGGCCAAATTCATCGCATCTTTTAAAATATTCTCTAAGTCTACTTCTACGGTTTGAATAAAAAAGCCAATTAAGAGCCATTTTAACCTTTTCAATTTCAACATTTAAAATTCGCATACCATCACCCACAATTAAATGGTAAATATGACAAATACATATAACATGAAAAATTTTACTAAATGCTGGACTTAGTGTAGTGGTAAGCAAGGCTACATCATTTGTGTTACTAGTAGCATTATAAATTGAATCTGACATTATTTTATCACTAATGCAAAAATATCTACAAATATCCGTAACCGTGCTAGAAATAAACTGCCTTGTGTGACGTGAATTAATTATTCTATAAGCAATAATGCACTTTTGCATTATCCAATCCTCATCAATCCAATAACTGGTAACAGTAAGGTAATCACAGTCATTACCACTTTTACCAATATCAATTGTAATAGCAACACGACAATTTATATGAGTGAATAAATAGCGCAAATATTGTTCATATTCATGATTATATTTATAAATATCGCTCGTTACGGTTGTGCGAGAAAAACTCTCATAAGTAGAATTATAAACTTTTCTAATATAATGAACAAAGTGAGGGTTAGAAGAAAAACTATAGGGTAAGCACATAAGAGTAGACATTTTTGCCAATTCTTTCCGATCTTTTTTTGGATCATGATATAATATACCACCGGTAACAGTGTTAATTTTCGGTTGAAATTGATTTGACCCGGTACTAAGGTCAGCCTGACTAGGAGTACTTGTCCCCTCGGCCAAAGCTTTATATGAAAATATCTAGCTTTATCTTGAGGGTGTAGCAATATGTGTCTAGTCAAACTCTTCCCCCCTCCCCCCTCCAACATATTTAAAAACTAACTATTTGCCACAAATTTTACACTTAGCCCTATTTTTTCTCTTAGTTGAGTAAAAAATGGCCAAACAACAGATGTTTCTGCCTGTTTAGAAGGCTGTCTAGAAAAAGTAGGGGCAGTAATAGGAGGGTTAACTTCAGGAGCAGGACTAGTGGGTGTATCATCATCCTGTTTCGTTTCATCAAAATCTATTTCTTCGTCATCATTTTCATCAATAGTAGAATTACCATAAAGAGCATTCATATATTCATGGTTTAATTGTTCACCGGGTGCAATATTATGGAATCATTGACTCTCGGTAAATTGTAATAAACTATTATCGCTATGAGAAATAGGAGGTGTAGGACGGATAACAGGTTTGGGTCTGGGAGCCGGGGGGAAGTGGAGGATGAACAGATTGGCCACTAGATTCACCACTTTTGGATTCTTTCTTATTTTTACTAAACACTTTTTTTAAGGAATAATCCATCTTAATTAATCAATCAATACAAAGTAAATAAAAAAAACAAAACTATAATATTAAAACTTAAGAGTTGGAACGAGTTTACTGAATTGACGAATAACTTGTTGAAAATTAATTACCGTTGAAGACTTGAAGACTTCAATTCACCAACTTCACAATTTTGCACAAATTGTAACAATAAAGTAAGCAATTATAGAAGAACAATAGAGAGAGATTGATGATTTTGTGAGAAAAATGAAAGAATGAGGGGGTATTTATAGTTGAAAATAGGGAAAAAGTGTAATTATAAAAAGTTTGGGATTAAAATAAAGTTGGGAGGTTAAATTACTATTTTATAAATAGCCAACGACTATTTTACCAGGTAAAACGGCCATAATATAAATGCCATAACGACTATTAATCAGAAAATACAAAAAGTTCCTTAGAAGTGATTAATGGCAAACAAGTGGGTCCCATTTTTTTGGAAGGCAAAATCCTTTCTATTGCCAATCCAACTCCAGTTGTTTTTTTCCTTTCCTTTTTTTTTAGTTTTTCGATGTTTCCACTCCTTTCTATGGCAGATTTTTTTTTCTAAAAATTTAGCCGTTGGGCCCGGATAGGCCCGTTTAGGACCATTTGAACTGGCCCACTTTCCAGCCGGTCCCGGTCTCGCGGGCCTCGCCTATGGGACCGGCACACTACCTAGCCCACCTCCCCACGGTCCCGGTCCTATCCGATTAGGATCGTTTAGGCCCACCGCCCATTTGGGCTTGCGGTCCTGGGCCGGTCCTAACCGGCCCACATGCCACCCTTAGGTGGAGCAGTGAAACTCTGGAAGAAAAAGGTCCCAAACCCTTCTTTTTTCTTTTGATGCACTTATTGTCTAATTATATTTTATAGTTGATTATTTCTATATATTTGAGTGATTCATTTAACTATTTTATTACTTCAATATGTTTCCATGTCCGAATAAAAAAGATCAAAAAATGCAAGAATGTCAGTTTTTATTTATTTATTTATCGGTTGGCTTTTTATAATGAAAATACCTAAGAACTATTGAACTCCAACTTGTATGTATAAGATTCCCTTTGAATATATGTAACGACTCGACCGACTGTTTTACTTTCTAGAATCTCGTTCTCTTAAATAAGACTCCTCGCATGTACTTTTACAGTTTTATGACTTGCGGGGATGGTTACTTTGGGCTTCGAAGGGTTCGAGTTGAAATTGGAACATTTAGTTCCTTAATATTGGCTTAAAAGGGGTAAATTTGACTTTGATTAACATTTGTTGTAAACGACCTCAGAACTGGGATTTGACAGTCCCAAGAGGTTCGTATCATGATTTTGGACTTGGGCGTATGCTCGGATCGGGTTTTGAATGACCCGAGAGAGTTTCGACACTTAATATTGATGGTTGGCACATTGAAGGGTTTTCAAGTTCTTTAAATTTGGTATGGAGTAAGTTTTTGTGTTATCGAGGTCCGTTTGTGATTCCAAGCCTGAGAATAGTTTTGTATCATGATTTAAGACTTGCACGTAAAATTTGGTGTCATTATGAGTAGTTTAAGTATGATTCGGCGCGTTCGGAGTAAGTTGGAAGAACTTCAAATTCCTAAGTTGATTCTATTTGGTTTTGGGTTGTGATTCTTAGTTTTGATGTTGTTTTTCGCGATTCGGGGGTGCGAGTGAGTTCGTTTTATGTTTAGGAACTTGTTGGTATATTTGGTCGAGGCTTCGGTGCACCCATATAAGATTCGGAGGGTCGACAGAGCTTGATTACTCCTTGGAGAAGAGCTGATGGTGGCTGGCATCCGGTGCTTTCGCACCTGCGGTAGGAATAACCGCAGGGGAGGCACTGCAGCTGCGGTATCTTGCTCGCAGAAGTGGAAAGAGGAGGGGTCAGCGTGTCCATAGAAGCGAAGCTTCTTCCATAGAAGCGGACTCACTTTTGCAATAAGCTGATTGCAGGCACGGAGAAGGTTAGTGTGGGCAAGGTCACAGGTGCGAGAAGAGAGCCATAAACGCGGGCTCGAAGGTGCAGTGCCTTTCCATAGGTGTGCCCAGTGCTGGGCTATATGTGTTCCGCAGGAGCAGACCTTTGCCCGTAGAAGCGGCATCGCGGGTGCGACCCGAGGTCCGGAGAAGCGGAATTTGCTGTGAGAACTTTTAATGTCGGAACTTAGGCAATTTTAGCTCATTTTTTTCATTTGTCAGGCGATTTTAGAGCTCTTTGAAAAGAGGTTTTCACCTAGCACATTGAGGTAAGTAATTTCTACATGAAATGAGTTTAATACATGTATATTTGGGTAGATTCTTAGCATATAAATTGTAGAAATTGTGGATTTAGTTGAAAAACCTAGTTTTGATAAAGATGAGATTTAACCACAAAAATGATTATGGAATTGGGTGGAAATTTTATATTTGAGTTCGTGAGGTTATGGGTAACAATTATCTTCAAAATATTTCAGAATCCGGGCCCGTGTTCGTGAGGTTATGGGTAACAATTATCTTCAAAACATTTGAGAATCCGGGCACGTGGGCCCGGTGGTGAATTTTAGGAATCTTCCAATTTGGGTTGGGTAATTATTCTAATAGCTAAATTATTAACTTTTGAGTGTACATTGATTAATTTATATAACATTTGGCTAGCTTCGGATTGATCGGCACCAAGTTGAGGCCTTATAGTGAATTTGTCGGCCGAAAAGTGACATCTGAGACGAGGTAAGTCTCTTGTCTAACCTTGTAAGAGGGAATTCACCCCATAAGTGTTTAAAGTTATAATTTGCTTCTAATTATGGGGGCTACGCACGCACAGTGACGGGAGTCCATGCGTAGCTACTAATTCTACTTAAGTCCGGATAGTTTTAGGATCCAAACCATAAAATACGTGTATTGTTTACACTCTACTTATTAATTTAAGGGCCTAAATTATATTGAAACTTGATGAAAGATTCGTAATGGCCGAATTTCATTACTTTGAGTTTTGGCGGGTTACTTGACCGTTAATAGAAATTGTGCTTCCTTGTGTATTAGGCTTGCAATATCTTTTAAATCGGATGTTCATAGAAGATTCTCTTTTCTTGTGGAGCGGGCCGAATGCCTCTAAAGTATAATAGATGCATCTATGGTTCGTGTCGCTTGACCTTTGGCAGTGTACACAGTATTCTGGATCGGGTCGTACGACCTCGGCATAAATCGTGCATGCTAATGCTTGGAGCCCGAACACACTTGTTATTATTTTAATGAATTGAGAGATTATATTTATTTAATTGACTGAGATTTACTTGGAATTAGTATGTGTTAGTGGATGGCTTTTGGAATATACTATTAGTTAAAGAATTATTTAATCACTGTTGTTATTGTGTTAATATTATTATCCACATTTTCTATGCTTATTTAGCATTCATGTATTTCATCACTATAGCATTCATGCTTAATCACTGTTTTCTATGCTTATTTAGCATTCATGTTAGCCCATTGTAAGTGTTGATGTCGACCCCTCGTCACTACTTCTTCGAGGTTAGACTGGATATTTACTGGGTACATGTTATTTATGTACTCACGCTAAAATTCTGCACTAATCGTGCAGGATCTGGTACAAGTGCATCTGGCATTCATTCCGGTGCGCACCCTCGATACCCCGAGGCTTAGTAGTGAGTTGATTTCTTAGTCCGTCTTGCAGCACCCGGAGTCTCTCTTTTGCTTTTTATTTTCTGTCTACTCTATTTCTGACAGTAACTTAGTCTTTTGTATATTCTACTAGTTGCTCATACACATGTGACACCAGGTGTTGGAACACATGCTAGTAGAATTTATGCTTTTTGAGCATTTATCTCACTCCATTTTCTCTTAGATATTGGGCGCCATCACGGCCTAAAAGAGAAATTGGATCGTGACAACATGGTATCAGAGCACTAGGTTCACGTAGGTCTCACAAGTTATGGGCAGGCCTAATATAGTCTTCTATATCGGTGTGGTGACGTTCGTACTTATCTTCGAGAGGCTATAGGGTGGTAGGAATCTACTCTTTCTTCATCTCCTATCGTGCAGTTGATGTTGTGCTAAGTATCCCTCTCTTATTTTCTCACAGATGGTGAGGACGCGCACAACGGTTGTACCCGAACGTGGAGGAGCTACTCTCCTTGTTGCCAGAGGAAGAGACAGGGCTGAGGGAGGGATCCAACTCGTATTAGAGGAAGAGGGCATCCTAGAGTTGCTCTAGTTATGCCACCAGAGTATCCAGTTGAGGATCCTATTATTGAGGAGCAGGACGAGGTGTCTGCAACGGAGCCAGCCCAAGTGGATTTCATGTCAAAGCCAGGATTCCAGGAGGTCATGGGCCGTATGTTGCGGTTCATGGACTCTATGACTCAGGCTAGTTTATTTTCAGCAGACCCAGCCATATCTCAGGCGGGAGGGTGAGAACATACCCTACCACTCAGGCTCCAGGGATTGCATCTGCCGTATATCAGACCCCGTGCTCCTCAATATCCATGGGCGGTGCTTAGCCAGTTGCAGAAGCTATACTTGAATCCAGACTAGCTGCGAGTGCCGAGCTGCAGAAGCTATTGGATAGATGGACCAAGCTACACTATCCTGTCTTTGGAGGTGAGCGACATGAGGACCCCCAGGACTTTATTGATCGTTGCAGGGACAAACTGCACAACATGAGGATATTGGAGTCCCACGAGGTAGACTTCACCAGCTTTCAACTGGAGGGCAGGGCCCGTAGATGGTGGTAGTTCTATCTTCTCGGCAGACCAGCACGTTCTCCTCCCATGACTTGGGACCAGTTCACACGCCTCTTACTGGATAGATATATTCCAACCTCTCAGAGGGAAGAGTTGCGATTTCAGTACGAGCAGCTCCAGTAGGGCCAGATGTCGGTGACCGACTATGAGGCGAGATTCTATGAGTTGTCTCGCCATGCACTTATGATACTACCTACTGATGCAGAGAGAGTGTGAGGTTCGTTGCGGGTTTGCACTATGGTATCCAGGCCACTATAGACCAAAAGGTTGAGATGGGGACCTCGTATGAGCTAGTGGTGGATATAGCTCGGAGGATCGATGGTGTTCGTCAACGGAGGGTTCAGTGGTTCTCTGGCTGGCGGCAGAGGTCAGTCTAGCAGGTCCACATATCTAGCATCGCCGCCTCCTCGGGGTACTCTAGTGCGGCCCTATTTGAATGCCATCCCAGATAGCTCCTACCGTCCACCAGCTATTCAGGGTTTCTCCAGTGGGCCTTCACGCCATCAGGGTCAGACATCAGGTCTACAGTCCACCGTACCGACAAGTTGTTTCGAGTACGGGGATCTTGGTCATGTGAGAAGGTTCTGCCCCAGTCTTCGGGGCAAGGCAGTACAGCAGGGTCAACAACCTATGCTTTCAGAACCAGCTACCACACCAGCTGTCCGATCGCCCCAAAGGTGGAGGGCAGGTGGGTAGGGGTCATCCAAGAGGTGGAGGTCAATCAGGTGGCGCTCCATCCAGGATCTATTCCTTTCCAGCCAGACCAGATGCAGTAGCCTCAAATGTCGTGATCACATGTATTATTTTTGTGTGCAGTAGAGATACTTCGGTACTCTTTGATTCAGGGTCTACATATTCATATGTTCCATCTCTGTTTGCTCCTTTTTTGGGTTTTCCTCGTGAGTCCTTGGGTACACCTGTTTATGTGTATACACCAGTGGGCGATTCTGTTGTTGTGGATCAGATCTATTAGTCATGTATCATGACATTTTGTGTTTATAAGGCTAGAGAAGATCTTTTATTACTCTATATGACCGACTTTGAGATCATCTTGAGCATGGACTGGTTTTCTCCATATCTCGCCATCCTTGATTGCCATGCCAATACTGTTACCTTGGCGATGCCAGAGTTGCCTAGATTGGAGTGGAAGTGTTCGTCTATCACTACATCTAGTTGAGTTATCTCTTTTCTCGACATATGGCCGAGAGGGGTTATTTGGCTTATCTAGCTTATGTTCGGGATACTACTATAGAGACTCCAACGATTGATTCAGTGATCATGATCCGGGAGTTCTCCGATGAGGTTCCTTCTGATCTGCTAGGCATGCCACCAGATCGTGATATCATATTCTGTATTGATTTGGCTCCAAGTTCCCAGCCTATCTCTATTCCACCGTACCACATGGCTTCGAAAGAGTTGAAGGAGTTGAAAGATTAGCTTGAGGAGTTTCTAGCAAAGGGGTTCGTTAGACCGGGTGCGTCGCCTTGGGGTGCACCAGTGTTATTCGTGAAGAAAAAAGTTGGGACTGTGCAGATGTGCATTGATTACCACTGGTTGAATAAATCTACCATTAAGAACAAGTACCCGTTGCCGCATATTGATGATTTTCTTGACCAGTTGCAGGGTGCAAGAGTGTTTTCTAAGATCGACTTTAGATCAGGGTACCACCAGTTGAAGATTCATGATTCGGATGTTCCGAAGATGGCTTTCCGGACTAGATATGGCCACTATGAGTTTCTAGTGATGTCCTTCGGTTTGACTAACGCCCCGACGACGTTTATGGATTTGATGAACCAGGTGTTCATGTCGTATATTGATTCGTTTGTCACTGTCATTATTGATGACATTTTGATCTACTCGCATAGCATAAAGGAACATGAGCATCATTTGAGAGTGGTGTTTCAGACTCACACTTGAAGAACATCAAGATTCTGTGGCATTCTTGGGGCATGTTATATCAGGCGATGGTATTAAGGTAGATCCTAAGAAGAACGAGGAAGTTCAGAGTTGGCCTCGTCCTACCACAGCGATCGAGATTTGGAGTTTATTGGGGTTAGCAGGTTATTATCGCCGGTTTGTGGAGGGCTTCTCATCTATGGCAACACCTTTGACTAGATTGACCTAGAAGGGTGCTCCGTTCTGATGGTCTGATGATTGCTAGGCGAGCTTTCAGAAGCTAAAGACCGCATTGACTTCAGCACCTGTGTTAGTGTTGCCTTCCGGTTCAGGGATGTATACTGTGTATTGTGATGCTTCACGCGTTTGTTTGGGTTGTGTATTGATGCAGGAGGGGCAAGATATTGCATATGCTTCACGTCAGCTGAAGCCCCACGAGAAGAATTACCCCGTCCATGATTTGGAGTTGGCCGCGATAGTTCATGCTCTTAAGAACTAGAGGCATTATCTTTATGGGGTGTCCTATGAATTTTACACCGATTGTCGTAGCTTGCAGCATTTGTTCAAGGAGAGGGATCTCAATTTGAGGCAGCGCAAGTAGCTTGAGTTATTAAAATATTATGATATTACCATCCTTTATCATCCGAGCAAGGCGAATATAGTTGCAGATGCCTTGAGCAGAAAGGCGTAGAGTATGGGTAGTTTGGCATTCATTTCAGCAGAGGAGAGGCCACTAGCTTTGGACATTCAATCCTTGGCTAACAGACTTGTGAGTTTGGATATTTCAGAGCCCAACCAAGTTCTTGCATGCGTCGACGCCTAGTATTCACTAATTGAGTAGATCAAGGCTCGTCAGTATGACGACGCGCACTTATTGGTTCTCAGAGAGACGGTACTACAAGGTGGTGCCAAAGAGGTTACTATCGGTGAGGATGATGTTCTGTGACTCCAGGGTTGTCTATGTGTTCCTAACGTTGATGGATTGAGGGAAACGATTCTAGAGAAGGCACACAGTTCTCGATATTCTATTCATCCAGGTGCTACGAAGATGTATCGCGACCTGAGGCAGCATTATTAGTGGCGGCGGATGAAGAAGGACATAGTTGAGTATGTAGTGAGGTGCCTAAATTTCTACCAGGTTAAGTTTGAGCATCAGAGCCCATGTGGCCTACTCCAGCAGATGGTTATACCTGAATGGAAATGAGAGTGCATTACTATGGACTTCGTAGTTGGGTTGCCGTAGACCTTGAGGACATTTGATGAAGTTTGGGTCATTATCGACAGGTTGACTAAGTCAGCATAATTCATTCTAGTTGTGACCACGTATTCTTTAGAGAGATTCAAGAGATTGTTTAGTTATATGGTGTGCCTATTTCCACATATCATATAGAGGCCCTCGGTTTACTTTGCATTTCTGGAGGGCAGTACAAAGTGAGTTGGAGACCCGGGTAGAGTTCAGCATAACCTTTCATCCGCAGACCGACGGGCAGTCAGAGCGGATGTTTCAGATCTTGAAGGATATGCTCAGAGCATGTGTGATTGACTTTAGAGTGCAGTGGGATCGATTCATGCCTTTGTCCTAGCTTTCTTACAATAATAGTTATCAGTCCCGCATCGATATGGCTCTATTTGAGGCTTTATATGGCCGGCGATGTCGTTCACCCATCGGATGGTTTGAGCCCAGTGAGGCTAAGTTATATGGTACTGATTTGGTGAAAGATGTGTTGGAAAAGGTAAAGTTGATTTAGGAGCGACTTCGCACAGCACAGTCCAGACATAAGAGTTACGCGAATTAGAAGGCGTGTGATTTATCATTTATGGTGGGCGAGAAGGTTCTCTTGAAAGTATCGCCAATGAAGGGAATCATGAGTTTCAGGATGAAGGGCAAGTTGAGCCCAATGTTTATAGGTCCATTTGAGGTGTTGAGACAAGTTGGGGAGGTTGCTTATGAGCTTGCGTTGCCTCCCAGTTTATCGGGAGTTCATCCAGTATTCCATATGTCTATGCTCTGGAAGTATCATGCCGACAAGTCGCATGTGTTAGACTACATCACGGTTCAGTTAGATGAGAGCATGGGTTATAAGGAGGAGCAAGTTGCCATTATTGACATGCAAGTTCACCAGTTGAGGTCCAAGAAGATTTCTGCTGTAACGTTCAATGGAGGGGTCAACTAGTCGAGAAAGAAACTTAGGAGACCGAGGAGTACATGCAAAGAAGATATCCACACTTATTCGGCACTTCAGGTATGATTCTAGACCTATTCGAGGTCGAACATTTGTTTAAGAGGTAGAGAATGTAATGACTCGACCGGTCGTTTTGCTTTCTAGAACCCCGTTCCCTTAAATAAGACTTCCAGTATGTGCTTTTACTATTTTATGACTTGCGGGAATGGTTAGTTCGGGTTTGAAAGGGTTCGGGTTGAGATCAGAATATTTAGTTCCTTAATATTGGCTTAAAAGGGGTAAGTTTAACTTTTGTCAACATTTGTTGTAAAAGACCTTGGAGCCAAGATTTGATGGTCCTAATAAGTTCGTATGATGATTTTGGACTTGGGCGTATGTTCAGATCGGGTTTTGGATGACCCGAGAGCGTTTCAGCGCTTAATATTGAAGGTTGGCACATTGAAGATTTTTCAAGTTCTTTAAATTATGTATGGAGTAGGTTTTGGTGTTATCGAGGTTAGTTTGGGATTCTGAGCCCGAAAATAGTTTTGTATAGTGATTTAGACTTGCACGTAAATTTTTGTGTCATTCCGAGTAGTTTAAGTATGATTCGGCGCGTTCGGAGTAGGTTGGAAGAACTTGAAGTTCATAAGTTGATTCTATTTGGTTTTGGGTTGTGATTTTTAGTTTTCTGAGATTCGGGGGTGCGAGCAAGTCTGTTTTATGTTTACACACTTTTTGGTATGTTTGATCGAGGCCTCGGGGGGTAAAATATTCGGAGGGTCGACGGAGATTGATTGCTCTTTGGAGAAGAGCTGATGGTGGCTGGCATCTGGTGCGTTCGCACCTGCGGTGGGAATGGCCGCAGGAGTGGCACCACAGGTGTGGTATCTCACTCGCAGAAGCTTAAAGGAAAGGGTCAGCGTGTACGCATAAGTGGACTCGCATCTGCGATGAGGTAATCTCAGGCGCGGAGAAGGCCAGTGTGGGCAAGGTCGCAGGTGCGAGAAGAGAGCCGCAGAAGCGGGCTCGCAGGTGCGGTGCCTTTCCGCAGGTGGGTCCAGTGCTGGGTTATGTGTGTTCCGCAGGAGCGAACTTTTGCCCATAGAAGCAGCATCACGGGTGCGACCCAAGGTCTGCAGTAGCAGAATTTGTTGGAGGTAGTGAGGGCTTTTAGTGTCGGGACCTAAGTAAATTTAGCTCATTTCTTTCATCTCTTGGGGGATTTTGGAGCTCTTTGAAGAGGGATTTTCACCTAGCACATTGAGGTAACTAATTTCTATATGAGATGAGTTTAATACATGTAGTTTTGGGTAGATTCTTAGCATATAAAGTGAAGACATTGTGGGTTTAGATGAAAAACCTAAATTTTGATAAAAATATGATTTAACCACGAAAATGATTATGAAATTGGGTGAAAATTTTATATTTGAGTTCGGGAGGTTATGGGTAATAATTATCTTCAAAGTATTTCAGAATCCGGGTACTTGGGCCCGGGGTGCATTTTAAAAATCTTCCCATTTGGGTTGGGTAATTACTCTAATAGCTAAATTAGTAACTTTTGAATGTACATTGAATAATTTATATAATATTTGGCTAGTTTCGGATTGCTCGGCACCAAGTTGAGGCCCTATAGTGAATTTGTGGGCCGGAAAGTGAGCTTTGAGTGAGGTAAGTCTCTTGCCTAACCTTGTAAGAGGGAATTAACCACATAGGTATTTAAAGTTATTATTTTTTTCTAATTGTGGGGGCTACGCACACACAAGGTGACGGGAGTGTGTGCGTACCTACTAATTCTGCTTTAAGTCCGGGTAATTTTAGGATCCAAATCATGAAATACTTGTATTGTTTGCGCTCTACTTATTAATGTAAGTGCCTAAGTTATATTGAAACTTGATAAAAGATTCGTAATAGACGAATTTCACTTAGTTTGAGTTTTGGCGGGTTACTTGACCGTTAATAGAAATTGTGCTTCCTTGTGTATTAGGCTTGTAATATCTTTTAAATCGGATGTTCATAGAGTATTCTCTCTTCTTGTGGAGCGGGTCGAACAACTCGGCAGTATAATAAATGCATCTATGGTTCGTGCCGCTCGATCCTCGACAGTGTACACATTATTATAGATCGGGTCGAACGGCCTCGACATAAATCGTGCGTGTTAATGCTTTGAGCCTATACACACTTGTTATTATTTTCATAAATTGAGAGGTTAAAATTACTTAATTGCCTGAGATATACTTGGAATTAGTATGTGTTAGTGGAAGGGTTTTGGAATGTACTATTAGTTAAAGAATCATTTAATCACTATTTCTATTGTGTTAATATTATTATCCTCATTTTCTATGCTTATTTAGTATTCCTGTATTTTATTGTTAGCCCATAGTAAGTGTTGATGTCGATTCCTCGTCACTACTTAGACTGGATAGTTATTGGGTAAATATTGTTTATGTACTCACGCTACACTTCTGTACTAATCGTGCATGATCTGAGGTAGGTGCATTTGGCATTCATTCCGGCGCGTACCCCCAATACCCTGAGGCTTAGCGGTGAGCTGCTTCCTGAGTCCGTCCTGCAACACCCAGAATCTCTCTTTTGTATTTTATTTTCTGTCTACTCTATTTCATACTGTAGCTTAGTCTTTTGTATATTTTACTAGTTGCTCATACACTTGTGACACCAGATCTTGGAACACATGCTAGTCGACATTATAGTTTTGGAGCATTTATCAAACTGCATTTGCTCTTACATTGGTTTTCGCTTTATTTCTTTAAATTTTATGCTCCTTATTTTCTTAATTAATGAAATTCAACTACTTTGAAATTATTAAAAGGAACAATTACGTGGTTAGATCATTATTGGCTTGCCTAGCGATAACGTTGGGTGTCATCGCGGCCTATAAGACAAATTGGGCCGTGACAATATAAAACTGTTTAATTTTTTTGTTCTTTTATACTTGTTTACCGTTTACCGTTTTAGTTAGTCTAATATTATAATATGTGTTTATCTTTTCGTTTAAAGTGTAATGGACGACTCTGGGATAAGCATGAACGATACTACCCCTGAAGTAGATTTACAAAATGAGCTTGATCTTGTAGATCTTGAACCGAAATTTGTATAGCAAGAATGTAAACAGGAAAAATGGAATCCGAGATTTATAAGAGAACACATACGTTTAATCAAAAAATAATTTTTGTTGTCAAAACAAAAAAAAAGAATAATTCGGGTTTCTAATAACCAATTTTGTTTTATTTTTTCTAATATAAAAGAATAAAGAATAATGGAAAGCAAGACTTAGAGAATAAGGAAAAAGAATCTTATTGATAAATGCACCTTTCTCCCAATAGGAAAGTACAAGATCTTCCAATTACTTAGAATAGTAAGAATATTGACAATTGATAGTATTACTTTGTGATTTTTCCGGTGGGGATACAAGATATAGTAAGTGAATTTAAATAAGGGTACAATTTGTAACTGCTTCGCCCTAGTTAATTCCTACATGTTACTAGCATTTATTACATTAATTACACGTTACATGGGTAATTCAAAACGGTTAAGGAAATAACGACCAAGCGCGCATAATCAGGGATTATGGTATTTTTTTTCCATATTCGCCGCTATTAATAATCCTTCTATCTTCGTGGCCTTTATTGTCCTTAATTATCCGCTTTGTTCCTATTTCTTCTTTTACAACTAATAGACACGGTATCCTTGTAATCGATCCTGTGGGTGTTACATATGCCTTCTCTGTTCTTCATTCTTCTTTATTGCTTCAATTTATATGCCATATGTCACCATATTATTGATCAATGCTGGAGTTTATTTTTCACCAATACAACATAATTGTATATTATTGAGCAGAATATCTAGAAGAAGATTAAGTTTCTTCTTTTACTGCCACGCCCCGAACTTGGGCCTGGATGTAACACGGCACCCGGTGCCTGACTACATATGACCGAGCGAACCAACTGGCTGGCTGAATCAACATGTGATATCATAACATATTGAATGCGAAAGATAAACTAGCACATACTGATATACTGAAAGTGTGAATGATATAAATCAAAAAGAGGAATCACTAATATAATATCTATAGCAAACATTGCTCAACATGAAAAGCTTGTGACTCTGTCTACTCTAATCTATGAAGCCTTTAATAAAGTACTGAAAATACTGACTATCTATAAATTCTGAAAGACTACAAAGTAATGATAATACCCCGAAAGAACTGGGGATTACCAAATAGCTGGTATGAGAATCCTAGCGATCTGAATCGTCAACTTGTAAATCATTACCTGTATCGTGGGATGCAGGCCCCAGGCAAAAGGGAGTCAGTACATTTGAATTGCACTGGTATATAAACCAACCGAAAGAAAGAACTATAAGTGCCGAAACTGATACTAAGCTGATAACTGAGAATTGATAATTGATAACTGAAATTATAACAGTTGAAAGTGAAATTAAAATGATAACTGATAACGGATAACTGATAAATGAAATGATAACTGATAACTGATAACTGAACTGAATAAAGGAAGTAATGATATGAATACTCTTACTTCTGAATGATGAACAACTTGTTTATTTGAATAAATAAACTGTGGCCTCAGGCTCAATATATATGTCCACAAACTGCGGCCTCGGGCCCAAGTATACGTATACATAACTGCGGCCTCATGACCAAAGATGCATAAAGCATAAACTGCGATCTCAGGCCCAAGTATACGTATACATAACTGCGGCCTCCGGCCCAAAGATGCATAAAGCATAAACTGCGATCTCAAGCCTAAAGATGCATAAAACATTAATTGCGACCTTAGGCCCAAACATGCATAAAGCATAAACTACGGCCTCATACCCGAATACAGGTGTTCAACATTCATGTATTTAAAAACAGGAACTGAGAATCGTAGTGTAATACATGATACTGAAATACTGAACCATAATGAGTTACATGATATTTGAATATTGAATGTAACTAGATTGATATAACTGATTATGAGAACTTATGCTTCAACTATTTATGACATGCTGGTAATCTAGACCGATAATCGTGTGAATTAAACGCAAGTCTAAATTGATTACGCACTGAGCTCACAACATTCAGAATGAAAGTCATGAATGAATTATGAAGCTAGAGAATAGAAGTTCTGCAACTATTAAGGGAACTAGGCTTAACTATATTTTTGATGCAACTAGTAATGTCGTAAAAAAAAAGGTAATGTAGGGAGAATCATTAAAATTCCCAAATATAGAGAGTTAGACTAACATACCTTAAATTCCTACTCTTGAGCGTAATACAATATTCGTCAACCCTTTCAACTTTAATCTATATCAATACAAGTCAAAGGGATTCCATATTAGCAATAATACTCATGTTTTGGTCACTTAGGCATTTTCATCAAACACTTTTTGGGCCTAATGCCAATAACCCTCATTACTGATGTTTCTATACCCAACAACGCATTCTCTTGCTCCAAGATAAATTCTAAAATCTCAAATTATTATAATCAACATCATTCTTCATCACCCATAAGATAAACAACACCCTTAATCAATAATCAAGAACCAACAACCCAAATCTATAACTGTTCTTTCTTTTATATCAAACTCATCAACTCATATCTCATGACTTAGAGTCTATAATTATTAATCCAATACTATAATTAATTAGAGGGTGAAAATATTATCTTTTGACGTTCAATCCTCTTGAATTCGAGTTCTTGGGTTTTTTAACACAACAATGATGTCTCGATCATATATCTAACGCTTTGGAGGGTTTACCCATGTTAATAAGGCATTAGGGAATTAAAATTAACTTAGAATCTCCATTAGAAATTACCTTCGATGGTGGAGGGACCTTTGAGGAGTTAGGTTCTTGAGAGTTTTCCTTTCTAGAGAAAGTTTTTTTGCTTTGGGGTGTGGGGATGAAGTAGAGAAAGAGCACGGCCACAAGTGCACGACCGCGCACAGGACCATCCGGGCGCACACCTGATTGCGCATACTGCACATTTCCAGTAAAACGTACATATTGTTTTGCACAAATATCGGTTCATGCTCAACAATATATCGTTGGAAAGATATTTCAAAGGGATACAACTTTCATGTTTTGAATTTTCTCCAATTCCTAAAATAAATCCATGAAAGCAGGCTGAAAGACAGACCTTTCATAAAGTTAGTCGATTTTATCGAATCTTATGCACCTCAATCTCCGTATTGATTCCAAACGACTATTTACACCGATAGTCATCCCGATAGGACTTCATATGTCTAAAATATAATATTAATACTCATTTAATATGTCCATACCTAGTCTGGATTTATGGAGTGTTACATTATCTCCCCTTGGGATCATTCGTCCTCGAATGATTGTCCTGACTATAACTATGGCTAGCATTGGACCTTAAACGGGTCTGGTGGAAACATGTGAAGACTTACATACTAAACTGAATGAATACATGATTACTGAACTACTGAGATACTGAACTGAATGACTACTACATTGACTGAATATTGAGTTGACTGAATACTGAAGGACATGGAGATTATAATATAAGATCTGAATGAAAAGGTTAGTTACCTTTAACATTTCTCCAAAACACCCGCCAACTATCATAGCATAACACAAGCCTCATAAGGCATCATAATGCACATAACATGAAATATATATGTTAATATTGTTCTGCTATTTATACGTGAATACTGAACTAACATGGATATATGAAATTTGAACTGGCACGAATAATTGAGTATTTCTCTGGCATCAATATCTGAGTACTGGACTGACATGAGTATCTGAGTATTGAACTGGCGTAAGTATCTGAGACCTAACTGACATCAGTATTTGAGTACTGGAAACTTGAATGTCATAACACGACACATGAAGTACTGGGTGTACAACCGCTAATTCTGGTGGTAACTACAACTCATAAGCTATTTGTCTGATCTTTCGCAAGGTTCTATATGGCCCAATATAGCAGGGGCTAAGCTTCCCCGTCTTCCAAAGTTTCATAACACCTTTCATAGGAGAAACTTTTAAAAACACCCAATCATCAACTTGGAACTCTAATTCTCTACGCAGCACGTCCGAATAGGACTTTCGGCGAATCTGAGCTGTCTTCAAATGCTCTTGAATCAACTTGACTTTCTCTATAGCCTGATAGACCAAATATGGTCCTAATAACTCTGCTTCCCCAACTTTGAATAAACTAATTGGTGATCTATACATATACAGAGCTTCGTACGATTCCATCTTGATACTAGAATGGTAGCTGTTATTATTAGAAAACTCAATAAGAGGTATGTGATCATCCCAATTACCTTTAACATCAAGGACATATCCTCAAGTGTCTGCATAATGCACTCTGCCTGGCCATCTTTCTGAGGATAAAAACGCTTGTGCCTAATCCTTTCTTAAAGGATTTCTAAAAGTTTATTTTAAACTAAGCACTACGGTCGACGGACAATGGAGTCCCATGCAATCAGACGATTTTCTGAATGTACAACTTGGCATAATCTTCTGTTGAATCTGTGGTGTGTAATGGAAAGAAGTGGGCTGACTTGTTAAGTTGATTTACAATCACCCAATCAAGTCATGCTTTCAAATTGAGCAAGACAATCCTGTTAAAAATTTCATATTTACCATCTCCACTCAAAAATATATGTATTATGTGGTAAAATACTAGGCTTTTTGTTGCTCGACTTTCACTTGCTGATAATTTGGACACTTGGATACAAAGTCTGCGACGTTCTTTTTCATGCCGCTCCATCAATAAATCTCCTTAAGACCATGATACATCTTTGTGGAACCTGAGTAAACAAAATACCTAAACTTCTGGGATTCAGACATAATCCACTCTCTGAGCCCATCTATGTCTAGAATACACAGTCCATCTTGGTACCTCAAAGTACTATCATCTCCCTTTGTACAAAAGCCATTTATCTTATGCTTATGAATCATATCTTTCACCTGCAACAAGTAGGGATCATCAAACTATTTTTCCTTCACTTAGGCTACTAAAAAGAGGAATAAATCTTGTTCGGACAACAACTCCACCATCTTCGGTGTCCGAAAGTCAAAATCCTAGCTAGGCTAAGTGTGGAACTTCTTTCACCATAGTTCTCTTGTCTACCTCAATCATGTTCTATATTTCCCATACTTGATTATCTTTTTGAGGTACTTCTTGAAAATACTTATAGCGCTATTGTGAGCTAAGTCTTTGACCAGTACTTTGAATATTAGAATCTCATGTAATGGAACTACCCTCATGATATATAACTGGGCATGATTTTATAGTTTTCATATCTCATGATAACTATGCGGGTTTCAAATATTTAACTAGACTTATTGACGATTTTTACATCTTCCTTAGACCAAAGGTTAAGGTCTTGCACTTGCAGTTTCTTCTCTTATTGCCTAGCTGATTTTTTTCTCACTATCACTGTACTTTGGGTTTAACTTAAATTATTTGGGTTCTAACACACGTTCGGTATTTCAAATTGTTGCCTACTCACTAGTGTTAACCTAGCTAAGTAAATCAAATCATACCTCTACTAGCTCTGCTGAAATTGCTAATTCACTGTATCTACTCAAAACTTACTTACTTACTATTCTTTTACTAACCACCTGCTAGCATCATGTTTTCTAGCTCTAATTTGAATAACTAAAGTGAAGCATAAGGTTATTCCTAACTTCCCTCACCATTTTACCATGTTCTATGGTCGCATACTATCTTTCTTTCTTTTTTAACTATGTCCATGGATCACACTTGGGGAAAATTTATCTTTCTTAAACAAAATTGGAATGTCTAACCTCAAACTTTCTCTACACTTAAAAATTATAACAGACTATAAATATCTAGCCTAAACACATAGTCACATCACCTAAAGGGGAACTGTCATATCTTTTATCTCACAATAATAGCCGCTTCTTATAGAAATTCACTAACATGGTACTTTCTAGTCCTGATTTGAATAAATCTGAACAACTTAAAATAATCCTCTGAAATTCAGTATCGGCTGCTCTTGGCTCTCATTTCATACATCGTATCTTCTTAGTCACCTGCATGAGTCGTACAAAAAAATGCATCGTTGTTAATAACCAATGTTTTGATTCCTAGGTATTTTGCCCTTAGACCCGTTTCTATCCAAAACTATATGCCCTCTACGGTTCAATTCTTAATCTGTTATAATGTGGGTGTCTGATATCTAAACTACCATCATCCCACACGTGCCTCAATTTCCAAGAATTAAAATGCGTTGCGAAGAGAGATCGAAGATGAAGATTTTCTGATGCTAAAAGAAATTATTTTGTGGGGTAAAACACATACAACTACCATATAAAAATGTATCCTTCAAAGTATACCATCATCTGATAAATCACTTCTTGCACCATCCAACGAGTCTTGGGTCTTCATCCAGACCTAAAATATGTGAAGATTTCGCTATTATAACTGTTACTTATATTTTCTTTTTGTACCCATAGGCATCACTGTTTACTCACAAGTCACCTTTATTTGGATGCATTGAAAATTGGAGTGAATAACTAAATACTAGCATACTAAATAACCATAAGCCTGCTAAGTGAAAGATTGTACAACTGATAACTGAGGTAAACTGATAACCATAAAATGTGATATCTGCTTTTGTACTTTCTGATAAGGTTATTCTCTAATCTGTATTGCTATTCATTTCATCCCACTTTCAACATCTTCTCAAGTCTCCATTGTTACCAATCTATACTCCATAATTATACCCCAATGGGAGATCATCCTCTCTAGGACCTTGGGTTTTTCCTGCCCATTGCTTGGGTATTCGATACGTCTGGAATTCGATATCATGCACGATCTAAAGAGAAAGTTACCTATTGCACGAAGCTTTATGGCACGATCTAAAGTAGAAAAAAATGAGACAATCCTGAATGTCTTGGTAGTTAACCGTTTATATGCGTGGCCGGCACACACGGCTTCACTGAAAGGAAACTTCACTGAACACGACTTCATAGACTCCCTAGGACACTTGAACCTAGTGCTCTGATACCAAGCTTTGTCATGTCCCGATCCTGGGCCTGGATGTAACATGGCATCCGGTTCCTGACTACATGTGACTGAGTGAATGAACTGGCTGGCTGAATCAACATGTGATATCGTAACATACTGAATTCGGAAGATAAACAAGCACATGATGATATACTAAATGTCTGAATGATATAAATCAAAAAGCGGAAACACTAATATAATTCTGGAAGATATCTGTAGCAAATATTTCTTAACATGAAAAGCCTTCGACTTTGTCTAACTGTTACTCTAATCTATGAAGCCTCTAATGAAGTACTGAAACTACTGACTATTTATAAATACTGAAAGAATAAAAAGTAATGATAATACCCCGAAAGAACTAGGGATCACCAAATAGCTGGTACGAGAATCCTAGAGCTCTGAATCGTCAACCTGTAAATCATTACCTGCATCGTGAGATGCAAGCCTTGGGCTAAAAGGACTTCAGTACATTTGAATTGCACTGGTATGTAAATCTACTAAGAGAAAGAACTATAAATACCGAAACTGATACTAAGTTGATAACTGAGAATTGATAATTGATAACTGAAATGATAACTGTTGAAACTGAAACTAAAATAATAACTGATAACTGATAACTGAAATGATAATTGATAAATGAACTGAACAAAGGAAGTAAAGATATGAATACTCCCTCTTCTGAATAATGAACAACCTGTTTATCTGAATAAAAAAATTACGGCATCAGGCCCAATATATATATGCACAAACTGCGGCCTCGGGCCCAAGTATACGTATATATAACTGCGGCATCACGCCCAATAGTGCATAAAGCATAAACTTCGACCTCATACCCAAGTATACATATACATAACTACAACCCCAGGCCCAAAAATGCATAAATCATAAACTGCGGCCTCATGCCCAAAGATGCATAGAGCATTAACTGCGGCCTCAGGTTCAAACATGCATAAAGCATAAACTTCAGCCTTAGGCTATAATACAGGTATTCAACATTCAGGTATTTAAAAACAGGAACTCAGAATCGTAGTGTATTACATGATACTGAAATATTAAATTATACTGAGTTACATGATACTTGAATGTTGAATAGAACTGGATTGAGACATATATTCATGAACTGATTATGAGAACTTATGTTTCAACTATTTATGATATGCTGGTAATCTAGACTGAGACTCATGGGAATTAAACGCAAGTCTAAATTGATTACGCACTGAGCTCACAATGTTCGGAATAAAAGTCATGAACGAATTAGGAAGCTAGAGAATAGAAGTTCTACAACTATTCAGGGAACTAGGCTTAACTATATTTCTAAGGAAACTAGTAACGTCGTAAAAGAAACGTAGTGTAGGGAAAATCATTAACATTCCCAAACATAGAGAGTTAGCCTCATATGCCTTAACTTCCTGCTATTGGACGTAATACAATATTCGCCAACCCTTTCAACTTTAATCTATATCAATACAAGTCAAAGGGATTCCATATTTGCAATAATACTCATGTTTTGGTCAATAAGATATTTCATCAAACACTTTATGGGCAAAAAATCTCATAACCCTCATTAATGATGTTTCTACACCCAACAAACCATTTTCTTGCTCCAAGATAAATTTTAAAATCTCAAATTATTATAATCAACATCATTCTTTATCACCCATAAGATACACAACACCCTTAATCAATAATCAGCCAACAAATGCCGACCACACAAGAAGTTAATCTGATTAGTTGGATTAATTTCTTTGCTTAATTTGGCTATAGGCTCAAAATACAACTGAAAAATTAATGCTCTCTAATCAAAAATAGTATAGTAAAATTATTGTTTTCACATGGGTTGAATTTAAATATTGTTCAAATAATTTCTAGTCAACTGCTATCTATGATGATTAACACTTTGGTTTGAAATGATAAAGAACTAAGATTAACTATTAAATTAAAGCAAGTGACAATTGATCATGGAGAACTAGAGATTAGCAGTATTGGATTGTTATCAGCGCGAGAAATAAGAGTCGTGACATGATAGGTGCAAAACTGCTATTCTGGATTTGACACTATTAAATTTTACGGTTAATTTTCTATTGATTATAACGAATTCAACAGGTTATTATATTATTATTCTAATTCATATTCCTCTCTTTATTAAATCTAAACCGTTCAAATAAGATAATATGAAGTACAGTAAAACTTGAATCTACTAGTAAGAATAGTCTAAAAGAAACTTCTTACGAAAATTTCTCAATCTTAATTCAAACAGTAGATCACAAAACTCTTTCGATTACGTTAAAGAAACACCATAATAATTTAAGACATGCGTTGCAACAAAATTTAATATTATGCACATCTTCCGATTAAACACAATAATGAATAAAATCACAAATAGAGTTAAAGCTCTTCCAATAAATCAAGCAATGAAACAATAATCAATTCCATGGATAATAATCAAGTCATCAACCATGTGAAGCTCTAAGGTAAACTACTTCATAATCACGGAGAAAGTCATCACAAATAAGTTTAAGAACATAAGAAACATAAATCCAACTTTACAATCCAAACTCACGTATTGAATTGGTGAAGAATAATGAAATTTTGTATCTTGAAGCCTCCAACACTCTCTCAATTTTCCGTAGGTCAAAAGTTCCCTCAAAATTATATTTTCGGAGTACTTATACCCTATAAGAAGGGATCCAACTAAAACTATCCTCTCTGAACCGAAGTAGGAAAAGTTGGACCGAAAATTGTACAGGTGCACCGCTTCATGCACTGCGTTAGTGCACTATATCAGAGGCTTTGTATTTTGTCCGAAACAACAACAGTTGCACAGCCGCAGCGCGCCATGCGGCGCGTTAGTGCAATTTTCCGCGCTACTCAATTTTCTTTAATTTTTAGCATCCAAACTTGGTCCTCGAACCCTAAACACAATCCCAGTTAATTCCTTGGGTTTCTACTCAGATTTCTAAGCTTCAAATTATCCGATTTAGCTTGAAAAATATGTCATAGCTCAGAATTACACCCAACACGAAAATCACATAATGAGTATAAAATCTTCACATTTAAGCTCAATCACAACTAAAGTGTAGTAAATAATAGGTACAATATAGCCAAAAACCTATATTTCTAGTCTACCATCAACATTCCACACTTAGACAATTGCTCGTCCTCAAGCAATCAAACTACACTTCAAATAGGGACGACCTTTTTAACTAACTCTCCTAACTCGTCATGCCAAAAATATTTAAAATAGACTAATCTCCCTACTGTAACATCTCAGCCTCAAGACTTGACTCAAAATTTTTAACTAACTCTCCTAACTCGTCATGCCAAAAATATTTAAAATAGACTAATCACCCTACTGTAACATCTCAGCCTCAAGACTTGACTCAAAATTACCAATCATTATTTCAAAACCTGCTCAATTACTCTAACCTAGAATCCAAAGACATTACCTTTCACTCGCAAGTCATGTGCCTCTCACAACAAACAATAAAGAGTAATCTCTAACTCATAAAAATCAAGAACAAATCGGGACACATAATAGCAAGAATTAACTCACTCTAAGAAATAAAAGTCATGTGCCACACAAGATGTACCATAGGCTTGCCTGTGGTGTAATATGATCCACGTCCAAACCATACTCAATAGTGAATGGAAACGGTCGTTGGAAAAATAGTACCCAAAAAGAGTCGGGGTTGATTTCTACAGGGAGTTACTAGGGGTGTTATGAGTATACACTTGACCAAAGCGAAAGGAATAACTAAATTGCACTTCCACAAAAGGTTTTGAGTTCTAATTCTAATTTTACTCTGGCAATTATACGCTAAGAAAAGAAATGAAGTGAATTAGTATTTTTGGTATTTTTCCAAATAATTTAAAAGCCTAGGGATGTGACCATAACCTAGGTGTTCGCCTAATTAATTAAATACGTTAATACTTGTTTTATTGATTGAGGTATATTATAGCTCACACCTCTACGTTACCTACTCAATACATATCGGTCTAAGAGTGATTTTGTCCAATTTGAATTTCTCAAGTCCAAATGGATATAAAACAAAATAGTTGATATGAGATCAAGTCGAGTTCTCACTATCTCTAGTTTGAACCCTTTAGTTGGGTTAATCAAACCCTCAATTAGCCCAATTCCTGGTTAGCCAAGTTATCCTAGACTAGGTCCCTCTTTCTCAAGGTAGAGACTAAGTCAAAAAGGCATGAATCAATATTTGCAACCATTAATTCTAAAATTGAAGCATAAACTAAGCTAAATAATCAACACTCAATCATAAATAAGCATTAAATTAAATACCCATAAAGTTTACACACTAGGGTTGGGACACAACCATAGTAAGAATCTAGCTACTCATAGTGAGAATTGAAGAAAAAAAAAAAGAAAAAATGCTAATTAAACTCATAATCTAAGAATAAAATGATACAATATAATGTTTAAACACTAAAATAGTCACAAACTTCCTAAAACGGAAAAATGTAATGGCTACAGTAGTTCAAACTTTGAAAGTTGACCTTAAAATGTGAAACTTCGGGAGGTTTTGCGGTCGCACAAATTCATGTGCGGTCCACAGATTTTTTCAGTTGGCAAGATCTTGGATTTTGCAATCGCACAATTCTGGATTGCGGTTGCGAAGCATCTTCTGCGGCCGCACAATTCTTGTGTGGTCTGCACTTCAGCAAGGCTTTAAGACTTGGTCTTTTGCACTATCTCTGAACTTTGAATCATTTGTCAGTGCAGACCTTGTTCTGCGGCCACACATTGGCCAAATTGTTGCTGGGCTCTTTCACTTGATCTGCGGCCGCAGATGTAATTCTACGGTCCGCACTTTCTTCTGCGGCAGCAGAAATCCTTCTGCGGACCGTACTTCTTTAGTTATGCGCCATTTCTTGCCTTGTGATTCAGAACACTCATTTTTTAGTAGGATTTTATCATGGGAGATCAAACTTCCAACATTCCTGTAATTTGTACACTTTTATTAGTTTCGGGAACATAAATCAATACTTTCGGACTAAAACAAAAGTAAAAAGGTGCTAATATGTCAAAATCCCCACTTATCAACTCCCCCAAACTTAAGTCGTTGCTTGTTCTCAAGCAAATAAATTAGTTCCCACCTCCTAGAGTTAAGTGTCATTTCAGCAGGTGAAAGGTGAGCCAATCACACATCAGTTGGGACCAACAATTATCAATACTACTCATGCATTATCAATAAGGTGACTAGTCAAATATTCATGCACATATAGTTCTAATATGACATTTGAGTTTCAAGAATTGACTTTACTCATCAAGAACTCTTGTTCTATCATGTAGGTCATGGTGGACTCCAAACTCTTCCTCCTCTACTTTCCATTTGCTAAGCTCACTTAAGAAATTAGTACTCAATCTTAAGATTCATGAAAGGTTCACTTATCTCTCACAAGAGAATGTCACAAGTACAACTTTAGGTACCATAGGCTTGCTCCTCATGTAGATCGCCACTAATGTAAGCTCACTCGGTTTAATCAAGTAGGACTTCTTTTACGTTGTAACGAAGGTTTTTGGATTAGGGTAGGATATCATATGGGTAAGTGATTACACCTTTCCTTATGCACTCCACACTTTCATTTATCGGCTCGCAATTGCCAATTCTTAGAGGCATTTTCTTTTTATTTGGGACTAGAGAGACTTAACATCACTCTTTCTTTTTTATTTCATTCTTTTTCTCCCCTTTTGATTGCTCATGCTAGGGATCATTACCTCTTTTTGAATCCATCAACCCTTCCACTTATTCACGTTTTGTATTTTTTATTTTTGTTTTTTTTCTTTTCTTGACTTCTCTTTTCATAGAGATCATTTCTTTTATCTTTTTGTGCCTTGATACTTTTTTCAAATTTCTCATCTCTCCCCCAAACTTATTTTTTAATACACTTATTTCACAAGAGTGTTAAGAAAAGTTCGGGTGCCAAGAGAGGTCACGGCAAAACGGGTAAAGGTTTATTATATGGTTATCAAATCAGAAAGGCTAGAGGCTCAAAGGGGATGACTAAGGATAGCGACATTGGTTGGCAATATAAAGCACAAACGGGCCAATGAAAGCCTAAAATGTTACATCACATACTTTAATATTAGGATAAGTCGTAATAATCCATATGAGCTTGAAGGGATTAAAACCATTCATGAGATTATAGAGAATTTGTCACTATGTTATTATAAGGCCGCGTAAGTTTAGTAACCTTGATACCGTTATATACATTTGATATGATATTTTGAGTGAAATATTTTTGTAAAACAGTTTGAAAAATATGTTTTTATATAATTATTAATATTACTACTTTCAATTATACTCATAATATGAGAAAGTTTATGAGATTTTCTTTATTGTAAAGATATAAATTATTTTCTAACGAGAAAAGAAGGATATCTTTTTACCATTTTAAGAATTAATCGTACGAAAATTTGTACTCTTTATATGAGATTATGAAAATTAGAAGTTGAGAAAATATATATATTTTTACATAGATGTTTAATGAAATAATAGTGTATGTATTGATTTTATATGGTACCACATGACCATGATAGTAGGGTATATATAAAGTGTGTTAAACGTGGATAGTATTTTAAGTAATTTGAGATAATTGATTGATTAATGATTTTTGTAGAATATTAGTTAGTTAATTATAAATTTTGGATAATTCTTGAGCCCCAACGTGGCAACTATATAGGATTAACTAAATAACTCATAAATCTAGTTAAATAGGTGGAAAGATCTAAGAATGTGTGCACCAACTTATCTCATTTTGTTGAAGAAAGGTTATTAAGAAACGTTGTACGGCATTTTATGGATTGCTTTTCTTATGGTAAGCATTATAGTAATTCCTTCTCTGAGGATATTGTTTATTGGTTTCACTTTAAACTTTGCCTCGTGTCTTCATTTACGTGTGGAGTCATCCTTAAGCTCAGTGAATAGCAACAATAAAAGTACAGGAACAATCATATATTTCCATCTTTGGAGGAGATATAACGTCAATCTATATTGTACTAGCAGCAATGTGAGTGGTATTTTATGGAAGAACAATATAATATTTCTGAACAATATCATGCGAATTTTTCCCTATTTCGATCCGCCGTTACGTGTTTTCGCAAAAGACGTGTATTAGATGGATTGTCAAGAGAGTCATGTCAGGTATGTTAATACTAATCCTTCTCTCTTTTGGCACGATCCAAGCAACGATACGTAAATGTAATGCTATTCCATAAGTAGTTCTACTCTTAGCAGTTAAGGATGTCTATATTATTCATTCCCGTAAAGTGAATTTCAAGCATGTCCAAGTATGTCTCTAAGTCCCTATTGAGGTATACGATAGAGATGTTAATGTTTATAATATAGTGATACACGCATCTTCATGCATATTTATTTACCACCGAGGTACGGCCGGTTGGGCAGTTACATATTTACCACCGTGCTATGACCGGTTGGGCAGTCATGCATCTTTATTTACCATCGAGTTACGGTCGGTCGGGCAGTTACCACCGGTTGGGCAGTTATGTATCATTATTTACCACCGGTTTGGTAGTCATGCATATTCATTTACCACCGAGTTATGGCCGGTTGGGAATTTACCCAACTACCACTGAATTACGACCGGTCGGGCAGTTATGTATTTACTATCGAGCTACGGTCGGTTGGGCAGTTACACATTTACCACCGAGATACGGCCGGTTGGGCAGTTACACATTTACCACCGAGCTACGGCCGGTTGGGCAGTTACATATTTACCACCGAGCTACGGCCGGTCGGGCAGTTATCACTGATCAGTTGGGCAGTCATGCATCATACAATATAGATAGTAGTCTCAAAGATAAGCATTATATATATATATAAGTATAATAAGTATGCATATACGGTGGCACTTAGGAGATTCATATTGACTCTTATATGTCTTTAAATAAATGTTGACTTATTGTTATGTTTTAGTTTCGCCTTACATACTCGGTACATTATTCGTACTGTGTCTTTTTGTTGGGGACGCTGCATTCATGAATGCCGGTATAGATAATTAGTTTGATGAGCCCTCATAGTAGACGAGGTTAGCATTCAGAGAAGGATCGGTAAGAGTCTACCTCATTTGGAGTGCAACCGAGTCTATGAATCACCGTGTCAGGGTTTTGCTACATACTTATGGGTAGGCCGGTACCCTGCTCCCTTTGATGTCAAATAATCTTAGAGGCTTTGTATATAGAGGTTTATTTTGTACAGTATGTCAGAGGCCTTAACGACCCATATATATTCATGTCTTAAGAAAGATGGTTCACTGATACAGTGTTTAGCCACTTACATTTGTACATTATGAGTGGTGGCCATGTGGTCCCATGATAGTTACAAAAGGAATGAGTTCAGCTAACCGACCTAAGTATATTCTAGTTTTGGTTGAACGATCATGAGTTACAGAGTGGTTCGCTCGGGCCAGCACGACACTAGGTGCCAGCCACGCCTCCCCAGGTTGGGGCGTGATATAAAATTACTTCTCAAACCAAGCAAAACTTAGGATTTTGCCTTGAAACACATCCGGGGCAAGTTCTAGCAATAATTAATCTCACCCCTCACGCAACTTGATTGTAAAAAATGATATAGTCGAGAGCCTACAACAACCATATTCAAGTTTAAACATCATTATGGTCCAATTTAACCACTCGATGATTACTTGTAACGACCCGACCAGTCATTTTGATAAGTTATACATCGCTCGGTAGTTTGGGGGCATGAACAGCTCTGTATGGTATATTATGAATTGTGTGAATAGTAGGTGTTGATTTTCAAGTAATTCGTAATCGTTTTGGAAAAATAAATTTCATCGTTGAAACTTTAAGTTGGAACAATTAACGAAGTTGACTTTTGTGAATTTAAACCTAGAATGGAGTTTTGATTGTTCCGTTAGGTCCAGATGGTGATTTTGGACTTAGGCATATGCTCGAATTTTTATTTGGATGATCCTAGAAGGATTCGACACAAATTAACGAAAGTTGAAAATTTGAAGATTTGGAAAATTCATAAGTTTAACCAGAAGTTGACTTTTTGGATATCGAATTCAGATTGTGGTTCTGGGAATTGAAATAGCTTCGTTATGTCATTTGGGGATTGCGTGCAAATATTTAGGTTTATTTCGGGTTGATATGATATGTTTCGGTGCGAGTTTTAGAAGTTGAAAGTTCAAAGTTCATTTAAGTTTGATTTGAGGTGCGATTTGTCGTTTCGATGTTGTTATGTGTGATTTGAGGCCTCGAGTAGGTCCATGTTATGTTATGGGTCTTATTGGTATATTTGGACGGGTCCCGAGGGGCTCGAGTAAGTTTCGGACGTGATTCAGATCATTTTTCTCTCATGCTACATTGCTGAAGGAGTGCTGGTTCTGGTGTTGCGCACATGCAGTTGGTTTTGCGCAGGTGCGCTGATCGCAGAAGCGGTAATGCGGTCACACCCACGAAAAGGGGCGGAGTTTGGAGTCTTCGCAGGTGTAGAATTTAGGGACTTCGGCGCAAAAACGTGTTTGGCTTCGCATCTGCAGTTGCACAGAAGCGGATAGAGATCCACATGTGCGAGGGGTTAGATGGCTAGTCGAGTCCGCAAAAGAAAAGTTTGTGTCGCAGACGCAATGCCGCAAAAGCGGCTCATGTGTTTGCAAAAGCAAAATGACTGGGCAGAAGCTTTAAATCGAGGGTTTGGTCATTTTATTCATATTTGGATCTATAAACCTCAGATTGAGATGGTTCTTGAAGTGATTTTCACCACATGGATTGGGGTAAGTGTTCCACGCTCTAATTTGATTATATTTCGTGATTCTATCTTCATTTTTGGTAAATGGGTTATGAGTTTTAAAGAGATAATTGGTTATTTTAGCCTATAGTTTCATAGAGTGTGTTTCTGAGTTTTGAATATCGATTCGGAGTCGGAATTGGGTAAAAATAGTATGGTTGGACTCGTAATTGACTAGGTTATCGGAGTTTTGTAATGTTTTTTCGGGTTCCGACGTGTGGGCTCGGGTTTGACTTTTGAATTGATTTTGGGATTTTTATTAAGGATTCAACCTTTATCACTTGGAATTGTTTCCTTAGGCATTAATTGACGTATTTGAGTCGCTTTTGGCTAATTTCGAGTCGTTCAAAGGCCGGTACACGCGGGATGACATTTTTGGAGCATTGCTTGGCTTGCTCGGTATTGGATTTGGCTTGTTCGAGATAAGTAGCACTTCTAAACTTTATACTGAGGGTATGCAATCCCGAATTACGTGTTATGTGATTGATGTTGAGATGATGTGCATGCTAGGTGATGGGCGTGTGGGCGTGCACCGTGTAAATTGTGATTTAGTCGATTCCGTGGAATTTTGTAGCTATCTTATCTGAACATTTTTACTGTACTCTATGTGTAAGGGCACTTGAGTTGTTATCCATGCTAGAAATCATATTTAGGTTATATACTAGTACCACCGGGACCCACAATAGTCGTTCTTTGTTGATAAGTTATTTCCTTAATTGCAGTTATGTACTCAGTCGCATCCATCATTACATATTGTATCTCAATCTCTATTATTGTATATTGTCACATCTCATATCATTGATTGGGCTTACTAGCATGAGTGTTCTGAACCAGAGAGACTCGAGAGATTGATGACTGAGTGAGGCCAAGTGCCTGTTGTGAGTGATATTTATGGGATCGGGTTGCACATTCATGCTAGGATTTGGCATATTATAGCACTTGGGCTGGATCGTCCCCTTCGGAGTTTGCACACCCACAGTGGGCGCAATTACTAGCAATCATTTACATTTGAGCTGGATCTGCACTGGTTCATTTGCATTGGGCTGGATCTGCCCTGGTTTATTTGCATTTTGGTTCATTTGCATTGAGCTGGGTCTGCCTTGGTTTATTTGCATGTGGGCTGGATCTACCTTGTACAATACTTAGTGACTGAGTGTGCTGAGTATTAAGCATGATCAGTGAGAATACAAGACAATGAGATTGAGTACTCTGAGAGTGTGAGTACATGAGTTTATCATTGAGATGCATTGTATTTCACATTCGTACTTGAGATATAGACTTAGAGATGCATTTCCTTATGCTACCCGATTTTGGTGACATTCATGATTTCACCTATATATTGACATGTGGGCATAAAGATGTATTTTCCTCGTGCTATCTGAAAAATAAAACATCTTGTTTATTGTTGAAAGTTTTTTGGGGAAAATCACTGTTTTCAAACTTATTTATATATTTTTGAGGCTTTCGGCGAAAGGTGTGGGATCTACTGTTATACTTGAAAAGCATGCTTATTTTCCGTAACTGTGAACTGGCTGAATTATTTCTTGTACTATATTTATCATATTGTTATGAACTATTGCTGGTTATTGGAGTTGGACCCTGACCTTTGTCCCAGCTCGTCACTACTTTCAATATAAGATTAGGTTTGTTACTTATTGAATACATTGGGTCGGTTGTACTCGTACTACACTTCTACACCTTGTGTACAGATGTTGGATGCTGATGTAACTGCGTACGGTGGGAGCTGGATCTGAAGATGTACCTGCATTCCAGTCCTGCCTCTTGATCTTGGTAGCTTTAATATTTCAGATATGTTCATGTATATTTCAAGCATATGGTGTATTTTATTTCAAATTTGCTTTGTAAACTCTATATCTTAGTAGTTCATGATTTGTACTACCAGTCCTTGGAAAGTTGTATAAATTCATTTATCTCATCGTTGACTTACATCAGTGTTATTATATTATGTTATTTTGTTAATTCGCTTACCTAGCGGGTTAGGTTAGGTGCCATCACGACGGTTTGTATTTTGGGTCGTGACAAGTTGGTATCAGAGCTTTAGGTTCATGGGTTCTACAAGTCATGAGCAACTGTCTAGTAGAGTCTTGTGCATCTATATGATGACGTCCATACCTATCTTCGAGAGGCTACAAGGCATTTAGGATTAAAATCCCATCTTTCTTTCCTTATCGTGCGGTATTGATTCATCTTGAAGCGTAACTTTTTGAGTTTCCTTCCACACATTCATAGATGCATATGAGCGCTCGGTATCAGTTGTGCATCGACGACTTGTGGATCCCATGGATGAGGTACGGGATGTGTTTTTTGTGTGTTGGTGATGGGTCAGTATGGAGGACTTGATGCCGGGTTTTGAGCATTGCTTGAGCACGGGGATTTCGTTTGTGTGAGTACGTTCTTTTGGACTTATATGTATGGTAGCGTCCCTATGAGAAAAATTTGTGACTTGATGAGTGGATGGATGGCCATATGATGAGTATGATAGGACTGTGGGATGTGTTCAGATGGTTTGAATGTGACGGGAAGAGTTTGATTGGGATGTGAAAAGGACTATTGGGTGATTGATTGCTGTCTTGATGTGACGTATAGTCTCGAGGTATGAGTTTGTTTAAAGATTTTTCACGTGGTATAATTGTGGAATGGAGTAGATTTTCATTTATTGTTGTGAGTTCAGACTCAAGATTAAGTGATGGCGTAGTAATCGTGGCTGCAAAAGGGTATTGCATGATACCAATTTGAGGCTAAACAAGTGGGTTACATATTGCAGAGTAATCTACGGTGGTGTGATCCTTATAATATTGTGTGGAGAGTATCTTTTCTACCAGCGAGGTATATATGTTGAGATTTGAAGTTGAATTTGGTTGAGAAAGTTGACCTGATCGTCATATAGATGTATGCGAGCTTAGTAGATGATTTGAGATACAATATGGTTTATGTTATGTGAGCTTATGAAGGATTTAGTTGAATCTCCCTGCGGTATTATGGCAGTAATAGAGTATGGGTATGATGAGTTATTAGATGTTCTATTCTATGGTATTGAGCTAAGTCAGGGAGTCTGTTATCGATGATTTGATTGCATGATTACATGTTGTATTGGTTTTGGTCTGAGGCATACTTGTGGATTGGTTATGACTTGAAGAGGATGAGATCGAGGATGACTCGAGTAAAGGAATTTTTGGATACGGGTTATGTTACACTTTATGAGTATATGGGAATCATGGGATGATTGAGTTGTTATTCGTGAAAGATGCAGTGCGCGTGAACTAGGATATTGCTCGATTGCTTAAATGTGTGGATTGCTACTTTGGGTGTTATATTGCTAGTGGGCACAAGTCGTTTGACCCGTTTGGGTGACGCAATTGAGATGGGAGCAGGATGGATGACTCTCGAGAAAGATCTAATGGATTTAGGATTTATATGTAGCAATTGTGAGTTTTTTCGGATTAACATATGACTAGGATCTGAGATTTATATTGGATGGTTTCGAGACTCACGGTATTTCTATGTCATTATGGATTTTATATTTTGATTTCAGTAAGGTGAAGGAAAACGACTTTAGATTCACGGAAGGTCTCTTCAAAATAGGATCTCGGTTATGGTACTTTTGGGGTACTTAAGAGGGAATACAGTGACTTATGGGCCTTAGGGTGGTGCATTTTTATTTTAGGATCTCGCGGGGTGAGTTTTGGTTAATGATCGTGGTGTTCTAGCAATAAGAGGTGTCACCTTCAAGGTAATTCAGAAGGAGCTCAGAGAAATAGTTCAACTTGGTAGTAGGTTGGATCAACAATGTAATAGATATGATCGGTTCTTTGGGTACATATGATGTGGTGAGTCTCTACAGGTGCTCGACTGCATTTCTCTTGGATTTGACGACCTGCACGACTTGGTTGATTTAGATAGATTCAGTTCTGATGCCTTTATTGTGTGCTAATGGGTTTCAAAATGCTCTCGAGGATTTCTACCATGGTTAGAGGTGTACATTTCCTACCGGCACGAGGAAACATGTTGCGTATTGTGATTTTCTCCTGGATGAGATCAAATGGAAGGTCCCTGACCAATTGAGTATGCAGTTTGCTTGCGACTCAGAGTTCATTATGAGGTTCTCATACCAGTTTCTACGATGGCATGATAGATGTGGTGTGTTAAGTGGGATTGAGATTTCATGTGCAAGGTCACAGTCTGTATTTGGAAGGGAAGGTCATGAATTTTGGACAGCATGGATAGTTTTAGATATTTAGATGAATGTTTTAACTACTTGCTAATTACTGAGAAGCGTGTGCATTTTATAAGGTGTACTGTGTTCAGACTTACGGATGCTTCATTGGTATTGCGGTACTCGCCTGGTTGATTAACAACTGATATTCAGATTTTGCTATGTGGCACGGAAGAATTATAGAAGTATTCCTCCTGGGATGATTGTGTATGAGAGATGTGTTAGACATTCAGGCGGTCGGGTTTGGATCAGATACGACGATTCATGTGTTTTATGGACGTGGAGATCAGGAGTTCTCAACAACAGATTGTTTTGTGGATGTGGAATGTAAAGATGGGGCCAAAGCTAGTCAGATGATAGTATGTGTTATGGATCAACAATTGTGGACTTTCGGAGGGTTATGTATCTATTTGTAGGTGACCAGAGTGGATTTGGGGTCCATTGGCAGGCCCAATGAGGATGTGTATTCTACATTGAGCCAGATTGGTTGACTCTGTACTGTTATTGTCGAGGGATATGCCATTCGGTAGATTTGAACTTATTCATGTTCTGATATGATCTATGTGTTACTCCTCTATGCTACGAGGGGTTGTGATTTGTTTGTTATAAGCACACATGGTGCGGTTCTGTTTGGGTCTTGTAGCGGGATTTGAGCGAGATGGTTATTGGGGTGTCGAAAGGTTGATTGTGCCTTGGTTATGTTCTCTCTGGACTGTGGTATATCGTGCTATTTGCTTCTCCGTGGTTATGGTCATACACTTTGTGTATTTGAGGTCGAATTACGTGTAGTTGTTGATTTTGGCATAGTGGCTTGAGGTATTTTATATGGACCCGTATTTGGATGCGGGCACGCATTGCAACTGGGTTATGTCGGGATATGATTCTTTTGTTAGATTCGCGTGTCTTGATTCTACTATGTAAGATGGGTTTGTAGCATTGCGATTGTGGTGGTACTTGTATAACTTGCGGGATGGTTCTCTCGTTTGAATCATTTTCCATGATTAGGTACATTTGGGTTTTTCTTATTGGTGCGCGAATTGTGTGGGTTGTGTTTTTAGGTTGTATTGTTGTGGCATGTCACTAGAGTGATTGTGTGATGAGATGAGGTCATCGGACCTTGAACGGGTGCTATCGGATTTTTTTGCGGTATATTTGGAAGGATAATGTCGTTGATGGTCTTAAAAATTGGTTATAGTGCTCGTTAAAGGAGAGGGAGCTCCATGACTTGTTGATCTGATAAGTGGTTATGTGTTTCTGCGTGCTTCTTTCATCATTGGCAGTGTACAATGGTTTTAGAATAAGGTTTTGTTTGATATGAGGTTTGTTACCGGTACCGGGTTTGCTTCGAGCAGTTATTGTGGTAAACACTTATTGCTATGAGTATTTGAGTTATATGGTATATCATGTGATCACATCTTGGTCTATGGTTATGGATTGATACAACTTTTTCAGACTTATACAGTGTGTGCATTCGAGATTCGGGTCTTATAGGGAATTCTGGATGTTGGAAATTGGGTTCCAAGGTTTATGGGCTAAGGTTGGAATAAAGATCTTCAGTTTGGTGGTGTCGTTAGGCTTATAGGAATTATGGTGACATGGGATCACCCCCAGGTATGTTCATGGTAAGGTTACACGGCGATTTGATGGGTTTGGGACGACTCTTGGCACGTTCGAGGATGACCGTATGTTTAAGTGGTGGAGGATGTAACGACTCGTCCAGGCGTTTTGAGCATTTACGTTTCGCTCGGTAGTTTGGGGGAACGAGTAGATCCGTATAATGTATTATGATTTGTGCGAATCATCGGTTTTGGTTTTCAGGTTATTCGGAATCGATTTGGAAGAAAGAATTTCATCATTGAAACTTTAAGTTGGAAGAGATGACCAAGTTTGACTTTTGTGAATTTGACCCCGAAATGGAGTTTTGATGGTTTCGTTAGGTCCGAATGGTGATTTTGGATTCGGGCGTATGCCCGGATTTACATTTGGATGTTCCTAGAAAGATCCGGCACTAATTGGCGAAAGTTGGAAATTCGAAGGTTTGGAAAGTTCATAAGTTTGACTCAAAGTTCACTTTGTTTATATCAGATTCATATTGTGGTTCCGGGAATTGGAATAGCTTCGTTATGTCATCTGGGGCTTGTGTGCAAAAAATGGGTTTATTTTGGGTTGATTTGATATGTTTCGGCACGAGTTTTGGAAGTTGAATGTTCAAAGTTCATTCAAGTTTGATTTGAGGTAAGATTCATCATTTCAATGTTGTTATGTGTGATTTGAGGCCTCAAGTAGGTCTGTGTTATGTTATGGGTATTATTGGTATATTTGGATGGGTCTCAAGGGGCTCGGGTTAGTTTCGGACATGGTTTAGATAAATTTTGTCTTCTGCTATATTGCTGAAGGAGTGTTGGTTATGGTGTTGCGTGCCTACGGTTGGTTTTGCGCTAGTGCAGTGTTCACAAAAGCGGTAATGATGTCGCACCCACGAAAAGGGGCGGAGTTTGGAGTATTCACAGGTGCAAAAATTAAGGTACATCTGCGGCCCCGCAGAAGCGATGAACTTGGGCGCAGAAGCGAGCTGTAGCGCAAAAATGTGTTTCCCTTCGCACCTGCGATTGTGCAGAAGCGGATGAAGATCCACAGGTGTGAGGGGTCAGCTGGCTAGTGGAGTACACAAAAGAGGTGTTTGTGTCGCAGAAACGACGCTGCTGAAGCGGTTCATGTGTTCGCAAAAGCGAAAACAGCTGGGCATAAGCTTTAAATTGAGGGTTTGGTCACTTTATTCGTATTTGGAGCTATAGACCTAGGATTGAGACGATTCTTGAAGAGATTTTCACCACATGGATTGGGGTAAGTGTTTTACACTCGGTTTTGATTATATTTCGTGATTCTATCTTCATTTTTAGGAATTCGGTTATGAGTTTTAAAGAGAAAATTGGGGATTTTAGCCTAGAGTTTCATAGAGTGAGTTTTTGAGTTTTGAACATCGATTCGGAGTCGGAATTGGGTGAAACTAGTATGGTTGGACTTTTAATTGACTGCGTTGTCGGATTTTTGAAATTGTTTGTCTGGTTCTGAGCTGCGGGCCCGGGTTTGAATTTTGAGTTGATTTTGGGATTTTAATAAGGATTCGACCTTTATCATTTGGAATTGTTTCCTTAGGCATTAATTGTTGTGTTTGAATTGCTTTTGGCTAGTTTCGAGCAATTCAGAGGTCGGTACGCACGAATGGCATTTTTCGAGAATTGCTTGGCTTGCTCGGTGTTGGATTTGGCTTGTTCGAGGTAAGTAACACTTCTAAACATGGTGCTGAGGGTATGAAACCCTGAATTACGTGTTATTTGATTGATGTTGAGGTGACGTGCATGCTCGGTGACAGACGTGTGGGCGTGCACCGTATAAATTATGATTTAGTCGATTCCGTGGAATTGTGTAGCTATCTTATCAAAACATTTTTGTTGTACTCTATGTGTTAGGGAAGTTGAGTTGTGATTCATGCTAGAAATCATGTTTAGGCTATATACTGGTACCACTGGGACCCACAATGATCGTTCTTTAATGATAAGTTATTTGCTTAATTGCAGTTATGTACTCAGTCACATTCATCATTACATATCGTATCTCAGTCTCTGTTATTTTATATTGTCACATCTCATATCATTGATTGGGCTGCTTAGCATGAGTGTTGTGAGCCCGAGAGACTGGAGAGATTGATGACTGAGTGCTGCTTAGGATCGAGATGCATGTTGCACCATGCTTTAAATATTCATGCTAGGATTTGGCTTAATATAGCGCTTGGGCTGGATCGGCTCCTTCGGAGTCTGCACACCCACAGTGGCCACAATTACTAGCAATCATTTACATTTGGGCTGGATTTGCCCTGGTTTATTTGAATTTTGGTTCATTTACATTGGGCTGGATCAACCATGTTTTTATTTTTTTGCATTTTGGGCTAAATTTGCCTTGGTTTATTTGCATGTGTGCTGGATCTGCCCTGTACAATACTGAGTGACTGAGTGTGCTGAGTATTGAGAATGATGAGTGAGAATACAAGACAGTGAGATTGAGTACTCTGAGAGTGTCAGTACATGAGTTCATCATTGAGATGCATTGGATTTGACATGCGTACTTGAGATATTGACTTAGAGATGCATTTCCTCATGCTACCCGGTTTTCCTCGTGCTATCTGAAAAATGAAACATCATGTTTATTGTTGAAAGGTTTTTGGGAAAATCACAGTTTTCAAACTTATTCATATATGTTTGAGGTTTTCGGAGAAAGGTCTGGGATCTACTATTATACTTGAAAAGCATGCCTATTTTTCGTAACTGTGAACAAGCTGAATTATTTTCTATACTATCTTTATTCATATTTGGATTGCGGGATGTTTAGATGGTTTGAATCTGACAGGAAGAGTTTTCTTGGGATGTGAAAAGGACTATTGGGTGCTTGATTGTTGTCTTGATGTGACGTATAGTCTCGAGGTATGCGTTTGTTAAAAGATTTTTCATGTTGTTTAATTGTGGAAGGAAGTAGTTTTTCATGTCTTAATGTGAGTTCAGACTCAAGATTAAGTGATGGCGTAGTAATCGTGGCTGCGAAAGGGTATAACAAGATGCCAATTTGAGGCTAAGTAGATGGGTTATCTCTTGCGGAGTAATCTACAGAGGTGTGATCCTTATAATGTTGTGTGGATAGTTTCTTTTCTACCAGCATGGTATATGTGTTGAGATTTGAAGTTGAGTTTGGTTGAGAAAGTTGACCAGACCATCATAGATGTATGCGAGTTTAGTAGATGATTTGAGGTACTATATGGTTTGCGTTATGTGAGCTTATGAAGTATTTAGTTGAATCTCACTGCGATATTATGGCAGTAATAGAGTATGGGTATGGTGAGTTATTAGATGTTCTATTCTATGGCATTAAGCTAAGTCAGGGAGTCTGCTATCGACGATTTGATTGCATGGTTACGTGTTGTATTAGTGTTGGTCTGAGGCATACTTGTGGATTGGTTATGACTTGCATAGGATGAGATCGAGGATGACTCGAGTAAAGAAATTTCTAGATACGGGTTATGTTACACTTTATGAGTATATGGGAATCATGGGATGATTGAGTTGTTATTCGTGAAGGATGCAGTGCGCGTGAAGTAGGAAATTGCTCAGTTACTTTAAGGTGTGGATTGCTTCTTTGGGTGTTGTTGTGCTAATGGGGCACAAGTCGTTTGGCCCGTTTGGGCGACGCAATTGAGATTGGAGCAGAATTGATGACTCTTGAGAAGGATCAAATGGATTCAGGATTTATATGCAGCAATTGTGAGTTTTTCCAGATTAACATATGGCTAGGATCTGAGATTTACATTGGATGGTGTCGAGACTTACAGTATTTCTTTGTCATTATGGATTTTTTATTTTGGTATCTGGAAGGTGAAGGAAAACGACATTAGATTCACAGAAGGTCTCTTCAAAATGGGTATCTCGGTTGTGGTACTTTTAGGGTACTTAAGAGGGAATACAACTTATTTTTTTTTCTACTAGGTTATTCCCCGAGTAGCTGCTATAAATATATAATAAGCCCCAAACATGGGCAAAGTTACACCATATTCAAGTAAAAGAAAAACAATGAAACAATGAAAGCCAATGGCTATTGCTACCAAATACAATGTAGAAGCAACATAATGATAGATGAAAATTACTAAGCTACAAATTTGAAACATCCAATTGTTGCCGACGATAATGAAACTCACACACCAGTTGCAAACAATTCCTTGTAGCACCTACAAAGCTCTCACCAGGCGCCATTTGTTGCAATCTAAAGGAGTAGGTATGTATAAATCCACAAGATATAGAGCAAAGAAGTTCAGACATCTTCACGTTGGGGCTATAGAATTTAAGCAGTAGTGTTGACACTGCACATAAATCATTTGATACTTCCTGGCCAGAATGTGTAGTATTGATTGAGACTACGACTGTAAAATCACAGCTCCAGACAGTTGTTCTACTGGACCAAGTTCTCCTGTGCAACAATAGATCACAGGTGAGTTTGATGTCGTGGAAGCCACACTGGAGCACTGGAGCAGGTGAAACAAATAGCATTTGCTCAATCTGTGAAATGACAACGCAAGCAGTCCTAGAAAATATAAGGATCAAATTCGCACCAGCAGTAGTTGATATGCACAAAACAGTTCAGTTGTTCAAATTTTGGTGCTGCAGAAACCAACAAGTACTGAGGTTTGTCAGTGCTGTAATTCCCAACTCCCATCAATAAATTCCTTGTGGATTGATACTAGATCAACTGAACTGAATCTTCCATCTTTGAAAAGTCCATTATTTTAACGAATTTGAATAAGAGTAGAAGCAGGCACCATGTATTGCAATCCGAATGAATAGGTCTGTGTAAATCCATAGCAGGGACAACAAAACCGTTTGGATATGTTCAGTGCATGGTGGAAGAAGTTAAACTGTAGAATATTTGTTGAAATGGAATACTAATATATGATATTATTGTGCATGAATTCTCCATGTAGTTGTAAAAATCAACCAAACAACTAATTTCGAACCAATCTCTAGTTGCCTGAATAAGTACAACAGTTGCTTCCAATGTGTTGATAAACCATACCCACAATGAGCATTAAAAGAAAAATGCTAATACCACTAGAAAATGGCACATCTCCATATTGTCAGTAAATAGTCCTACGCTGTTCAATGCACGTAATGAGAGTAATTCCATACTTTCGGTGAATGTATGAGAGTAATTCCATACTTCAAATGAAGATAAATGCCTCATTAATATGAGCGTATCTCTGGAATAAATTCCACTGGGAATTGATACGTGAACAAGCAAACACTGAACAATAAGAAATTGGATGTCTTCATATTTGGCATGTTGGACTGGAGCTGTAAAATGTATTTGTATAAGATCTGTCCATGCCATTGCATCTGTTTGCTGAACCTGTCTTAGGAACCTGCAAAATGTAGCAAACATGTTAGGAAGGGAGTTTGTGCTCCCAGGTTCTTGTGTGGTTTGGGAGCATTGTAGAAGCTTGGTTTGTAAGTGAGGTAAGAGGGCTTTGACTACTGCTAGGTTTGTATATTGTTGTTGTATGTCGTTAAACTACACCCAGAATGAGAATGAAGTCATGCTAATACCACTGGAAAATAATGAGATAACACATACCATGCCATACCATCCTAAGAATAGCAGTAAAATCAAATCTGTGTGAGTGTAGGCTGCTTATTATATTGATGGTCATAATATGGATGTAAGCTCTGTAGCAATGAAGAAGTAGTAGCTCCAATACATAGTTATTGGTTTGCTCAAAGGCGGCTATGTCCAACCAATCTGCTACACCCAATCAGCTACACCCTACAAAGAATTGCCTGTGGTATTGCATATGCAAAGGCAACTAACAATGCTAATAACAATGTGAGTAAGACAAGAGTGTAAGATCAAGTTGTTGGTCATTGGTTGCAGCAGCTGTATGCTTATGATGACATGTTGTTGAAGAATCTAGAGTTGTGAGAAACTGGTGGGTGATTGTTTTAGGAATGTTGATTGTATGTTGCATTTGGTGGTGTTGAAGTGAAGAGAGTTGTGGTTTCCTTGCCTGGTTGGCTTAAAATGCTTGTCTTGCCTGCTAGGAATGAAGAAATATGAGTCAACGAGAGGCAAAGCATTATATGTTTTGATCATCAATCAGGTTCTCTTCTCTTTGCAATCCTAATCCGAAGGTTGGAAATTTGTGATTTGTCTATGTTAATCAGTTTTTTTGCTACAATTGGTAATTCATGAAACGACTGAAATGTGAGTGTACCTACAAAAGTGAAAGCTAGGTTAGCAAAAAAATCCGCAACAGTGTTCCCTTCCCTTAGTACATGCTGAAAGAGAACATTGTAGTTGTTCTTTATCTTCTTGAGTTTCCTCACTTGAACACTTATACACCATGGAGTTTCCCATTCCCCATCAATAATCTTCCTCATTACCAAGGAATCAGTGGATGTAATTTCCTTTCAACACAGCATTCTTACCCCTCACAAATAGCCTTTGCTTCTGCCACTATATTGGCTGCCTCTCATATTTCACTTGCTTTAGCAAAAACCAAATCACCCACATGATTTTACACACAAAAGACATAAGAGCTTGGTCTAAGATTACCTCTTGATGCACTATTTGTGTTGCACTTGAACCATCTTTCATAAGGAAGCTGCCATGTCACTTTATTAGTCACAACGAATGGCTCGTAACCCTAAAAGAACCATATTGCACCTTCATATTTTATTGTATTTCTCCTCTTTCAAAGTTCCCATGTGATCACCGCTAGAACTGCTTAAAATAATGGCTTTAGTTTAGGACAACATTGTGCATTCCACCATGCTCTTATTACTTGATGAACCTGTATCAGATTTACTACCAACCCTGCTTCCTGAAGGAAAGTCTTCCACACCTTGTTTGTAGTTTCACTCTTTAAGAACAAATACTGGAATAAGTCTTCTTATGGTTGTGAACAGCACCGGCACTTGGACACTATCATGTACCCACCTCTCCTCCATAAGTCATATGTGGGAATCTTCCCTTTCCACAATATCCATGGAAAGAAAGAGATTCTAAATGGTAAACCTTGAGTCCACATCTTAATGTAATCAGTATTAGTAGGTCTCTATTGCTCAGAATTTTCCAAGCACTACTAACTTAAAAATTTCCTGAAGGTGTAGGCATCCATCTAGGAAAATCCCAGCGATCGTCACTAGTGTCAAATAGAACTTCTTGTCTGATATGGTGAGCAATGTCTATAGGAAATGACTGATCTAGGATTTTCTCATCTCAGGCATCATCCACTCTCAAGTCAACTACTTCTTGTATATCTTCATTGATTGGGTAGTCTCTTGGAACAACATGGTACAAATCTCCCATTCCAGTCCAATTCTCATGCCAAATATTAGTTGATCCTCTTTTAATTTTTCATAATATTGCATGCTCCACCTCTTCCCTGGCCTCTAACATTTTTCACCATACATGAGATCCCCCTCAAAATTTGACCACTGTTGGCAGCTCCTTTTTATAGTATTTGTTACACATGAAATTAGACCATAAGGACTTCTATGTCCTAAATTTCTGCCATAATTTGGAAAATAAAGCTCTAGAGACATCGTACAGAGATCTAAAACCTACCCCCCTTCTTCCTTTGGTAGGCAAAGATTTTGCCATTTTGTCCAATGTCTACTTCTACCTTCATCCTTGTTACTCTAGAAGAATCTAGAAAAGGTTTTATGAAGGTGTTCAAGCACATTGTTAGATGGATCAAGGATAGAAAGTACGTGTGTAGGCATGATTTGTAGGAGACTAGTGATTAATGTACCCCCCCCCCCCCCCGTAGTATAGTAGTTTCTCTTTCTAATAATACATCTTTGCCTTCACATTTTTAATCAAGTCATTGTAATAATCCTTAGTTCTTTTGTAGAATATTGGACTTCCAAGATAAGTGAATGGAAACTCATGCCTTGAGAATCCAGTAATAGAACATATAGAGCTGAACAGTCTTGCAGACATAGTAGAGTGCATATAAAAGGAACTCTTTGTCTTGTTGATCATTTGGCAAGAAGTGTGCTCGTACTTGTACAAGACTTATATAATCTTCTTTAAAGAGTATGAATCAGTTGAAGCAAAGATTATAGTGTCGTTTACATAGGCTAAATGATACAATGGATCAATCCACTTGGGCATGCCAAAGCCCTAGAATCTCTGATCTTCAAATAGCTTATTCAAAGACCTATACAGTACCTCTGCAGAGAGTATGAACAGGGATGGGGAGAGAGGATCCCCTCGCTTGACACTTCTTGTTGAGTGAAAGAAACCTGAAGCTTGACCATTAATCAGAACAGAATACCAGTTGTTGGATAGTAGATTCCACACCATGTTGATGAAGAATTCTACAAATCCCATTTTCCTCAAAACATGCATTAAATACTTCCAAGAGACCCTATATATTCCTTTGCCATGTGATGTTTGATAACTACATTGGCAGGTTTTCCCCTTAACCTTATGTCAGTAACAAACTCCCGAGTTAATAAGATGTTTTCAAATATACTACTTCCCTTGACAAATCCTGACTGGTTGGAAGAGATCATAGAAGGTAGTATCTTTTTCAGCCTATCATGAACAACTCTAGATATCACTTTATTTATAAAATTACTTAAGTTTATAGGTGTGAGATCAGTGAATGTTTGAATCTGGGCTTTTTTTGGAAGCAAGACAAGGACTGTGTGCGTTATAGACTTAGGCAAAGGACTTCCTCCATAAAACAGTTTCAGATTTTCATCTATATCTTCTCCTATTATATCCCAACATTCTTGAAAGAAAATGCCTGTAAAACCATCTGGATCACCTGCACTCTCAGTATTCAATGCAAATACTGCTGCTTTTACCTCCTTGATTGTAGAAATTCTACAAAGCTCTAAGTTCTGATCACTAGACACCATTGTAGGTACATTGTTTAGGAGCTTAGATCATGTAGGGTCATCTTCTTATGAAAACTAATTCAGGTAAAATTCTACTACTGCATCAGCCAACTGATCTTGTGACTCAATCCAAGCACCATCATGATTCTGTATTCTCTTAAGTTGGAGCTTTTGCCTTTTACCATTGACATGGTTGTGGAAAAATCTAATATTTCTATCTCCTTATGCAAACCAGGACATTCTTGCTTTTTGTTTCAAATACTGCTCTTCTATGCTCAGATATCTCTTTAACTCAGATTGTGCTTTCTGAAGTACAATTCTATTTTCTACTGTTGGTTCTTCTTCAAATAACATTTCCTTTACTCTGACCACATCTTCTCTTAAAGCTAGTTGTTTAGAGATGTCCCCATAAGTGAGCTTACTCTATTTTGAAAGTGCAATCTTAACTCTTTTTATTTTCTGTTTGAACATCAAGAAAGGGTCACCTATGAAATCAGCCAGCTAATTTTGTCTAACTACCTCCATAAAAGAGGCATGTTTTGCTAGAAATTCAGAAATTCAGAAATTTGAAGGTTTGGCAATTCGAGTGGTCTGCTTACCACTACTCATCAGTAGTGGTGCATGGTCAGAACCTGTTCTGATGTGGTGCTCCACTTATGTACTAGGGAATAAAGTCTGGAATGGCACATTGACAAAAATTCTCTCTAACCTTTTGAATATGTGTTCTGAGTTTGCTCTCCCGTTCCACCATGTGAATGGACTTCCTTTGTACCCCATTTCAAATAGCCCATAGGAGTTTACATAGAAGGCAAAATCTTTATATTCTTGAGGGTAAACTGGTAGTCCACCAATCTTCTCTTCTTCATTAAAACTCACATTGACGTCCCCTCCAACCGCCCAAGGTAATTCCATGTCTCTAGCAAGGTAGTATAATTATCCCATAATTCTAATCTTTCCAGAATGATGTGCTTCTCAATATCTTGATGATAAACCATGCTAGTAAGTTATTGGTCAGTGTCAATCACCACATCCCACCGGACCACAACATCAAGAAATAGCCATATCTTGCCATTGATATTAGATATTGTTGCTTCCATGCCTAGCCTCCTCCTATAGTTCTAAATAAACCTCTGCTTGTGGAAAGGCTCCATGAGTTCTATAATGAAAAAACTATGTTCCTTTTGCATGTTGATAACTCTCTGAAAGGCCTGCTGAGTTTTAGACCTTATGTTCCACATGAGTGTCTTAATTGTCATCTAGTGGTGGAGGCTACCCTCTTGGGAAGTATTAAAGTAGGAAGTTATTGTTCCTTGTGATGAGTTTGCTTCCTTCCTTTCTTACCATGTTTAGCTACAGTCCTATGTGACAAATCTCCTTCCCTTGCCACATACATGAAATTCCCAGCTGTAGATTCATCAGCACCTTCATCTTTTAGTTGTTCATTAGTGCCCAAGGCTTTATGAATTTTCAAAGGCAGTTCCTTGTGTGCAATAATGTCATGTATAATTTGAGCAGGAGATTGCAGTGGTATATTGATTTGAATCTCCATTGGAGATCCAGTGGCTGATGCAATTGCCATAGGCAGTGTATCAATTATTGCTGACTCCCTAGGAATTATGGATGACCGTACCTGCTCATACACAATTGTTGGATCCTTCCCATCTACTTTTTGAGAGGATGACCTAAGTATCTGGTGATATATCTCTGCATCAGCATTACTGACCTTCTCCCTGCCTAGTAATATTACCATTGTACCTTCAACGTTGATTACTAGTTCCCTAGTTTTGTTGGTGTCCAAAGCCTTCCTGGGTACCTCTATATTAACTTATGCTGGCATTGAATTAACTCTTTGATCATCAAGTCTTAGTCTTGTATCTGCCTCTGAACTTACTTCACCTCTCCTAGTTGAATAGAGCCTGTAGTTTTTCCATTGTAATTAGGTGAGTCCACAAATGTCTGAGATGGTATTTCCTGACATGAGTGGTTGAGGGTCACATTAAGTGTTTCCTTATGCATTACAAAGCTCCTTTGAACCCAGTCAATGGTATTTTCTTTTGTCCCTGAAGCATTTTGCCCAGTATCAATGGAGATAAAGTTTATGGTCAGCTCTACAGCTTTAGGATTGGAATTTGATTTTTCAGCCATTCTTAGATATTGGTTATCTAGATATTCCAAAATTTGATGCTTCTGATGTTGTTCTTTGAGCTTGTCCCTGCCTTTACTATCAGATTCATAAGTCACATTATTGACAATTCCAGCATCCCTATTTTTCTGTGTGCTTGCCTGATTTGCAGTAGTGGATGGTTGGTTTACCATGCTGGTGTTACCACCTACCTGAGCAGACTCATGAACTACCTGAGGAACTGTTATTCCAGTAAAGTGACCCGTCTCATTAGGTGGTTCCTGTGCACTAATCTATCCTCCATTACAAGCATCAGCACTATCAGCAGTATTATGAATGGCCTCTTGTACACTCTCCAGTGGCTTTGGTAGAGCACATTGTGATTTGCTCATTATACCTGAGGGCTGGGAGGGTATGGATAACTGTGTCTCAAGTGCTTGTTGTTGTGGCTGTGTTTGTTTCTTTTGCTTGTTTTTCTGGTTTATTCCCTTGAAATTCTTTTGTTTTTGAGATTGCCATTGATCGTTGGAATAGTTATCCTTTTTTGGTTTTTGCGCAGTTACTTTTATGATTTATTCTTCCTTGTTGCTCCTCAATTTTGCATTGTTCCTCAATTTTTTGGTCGCAAGTCTAATTATTTTGCTAACCCTGTACCATTTGCTCCTGTGGTGTTGCAGTTGCTCCCTCTAGCTTGTTTGTAAGGTGATTGTTAGCAGTGTGAGCAGTTGCTGCTGCTTTCTGCTTCTCTTGTTATTCCCTTTTTCTGATAGTGCAGTTGTACTCTTCATGACCCAAGTGCCTGCAGTGTAAGCAGTAATATGGTAGATCTTTATATACTAGTTCCAGTCACTGGTTATCCTTATTCATATTCTGATCTTTATCACATCCTAGCCAAATATGATGAGGCGTGTCCTTAGTCAAATCCACTTGCATCTTGACTTTTGCAACACTTCCCCTGTAGTAGAAATTCCATGGAAAATCTGGAATGACTACCCATACAGGGATAATAGGATTGTCCTCATTTGGATTGAAATTGGGTGTCCAAGCTTGCAATTCCATTCTTTGACCTTGGATGAACATGAATGATTTTGTCCAAACAGTAATGTGATGATACTCATTGTCTAAGTCAATGTAGATTGTTCTTGCATTGAAATGAGTAATTTAACCTCCTCCTCTGAGTTCTATTTGTGCTATGAATATTCTCCTTATTTGTTCCATTCTAAGCATTGTGTTAAGTAATTTGCCCACAATTGTATATTGGCATCTTTTAGCCAATGTGACCATATAATCTGTCCAGGTAAAAATAACAGTTGGTTGGTCCTGTTTGGTAGTGATTCTGGAAGGTGTGAACTCTATTGGTGTTATCTCTTAAACATGCCTAGCTCTTAACTTTGTAGCTAGATATTAAGTGATAGTAGGTGGTGGAGGATCAGGGTAGTTACTAGTTTTATTTTGTTAGGCACTCATAGCTATAAGCTTGGGATGGGTATCTGTTATAATGTAGTGAGGTTGGGTACTTTGGTTAAACGTTGCTGGTAGTTTATAGGTGTTAGAGTTTTTTAGTTGAGTTAAGTTGGATGAGTTCTTTGTGTTTGTGTATGCAGGTGCTGTAGAGATTGCTTGATTTTGGGGTTTTTCTTGAAGGGTAATTTCTTTTGGCTTTAAGCTAGGTTTGCTGGTGTTCTGGTGCTGGCTTGTAGCTAACATTTGGTAATGAGTACATGGAAGTTTGTCCAAGTTAGTAGATATTTTAGGAAAGGTTGATGAAGGTGTTATCTAAGCAAGTTGAGGGTGTGCTTGAGTAGTTAAAGACTGGTTTTCATTGGTCAGATGAGCTATAGAGACATTACCTGAATGAATTAATGTTGTTGAAGAAGGGGTTGGATGTAGCTGATCACTAGGAGTTGGTTTGACAGCTTTGTCTTTGTTATCAGAAAACTGCTCAAGTGACCTTTGTTCAGTTGAATGGACAGGAACATTACATTCATTTAACATCACAACATCAGGGGCAATATTTGGTCGCGCAGCAAGGTTCTCAACATGCTATTAAAATTGAACATGCTGATGACTTCCACGAACTGGCATTGAATCTTTTCCATCCAATTCAATCACAGCTTGCACATCAGTATTAGTAGGGGCAACATGTGCTGGCAATGTGGTTGCTACTATAGGTGTCAATTTTGTTTCAACCTCTTTTTGTGTTTGTTTTATTGCATTTTCATGACGACTAAGCTCAACATGACTTTGTGAAGCACAACCATTCATCTGTTCATTAAAATTGATATCAAAACTGACCTTGGCATTTGGTCGAACATATGGCATATGCGATTCTGCGTATACTGGGCTATATCATTTTGTAACGAATTGCTCATCGTGGTTGTTGTTTGAGGGGTTGGGATCAATATCCAGATCAATTGTAAAGGATTGGCATTGGTTTTGACTAACTTGGTCATCTGTAGATCCATTCGAGACCAACCACTATTTGTCGTTATTGTTCTCCTATTCTAAATTGAGGTTTCCTGTTGTGATGTAGTCTGAGACTTTGTGGGTTGATTGTAAATGATGTGTTGAGTAATCTCCATTGATTTCAATCAGTCGGACGTAGCAGTGTATCTTTACTATCTCCTGGCAATTGTTTGGTAAGCATCCATTTCTACCATTGTTGATTTCTTCAGTAGATGGGGAAGAAACGATAGGGGAGCCTACCTAGGGTTTGTGCGTAGTGTTGTTACACGTTTGTTGGGTGTGGTCCGGTGGATTTTTACCACCGGACAAAAGAGACGTTACCATTTTTGTCTGTTTAGTTACTGTTCTTATTTGTTGCCTACGTAGTGAGCAGTTTTCATACAACATCTTATGGGCCTTAGGGTGGTACGATTTTATTTTAGGATCTCTCGGGGTGAGTTTTGGTTAAGGATCGTGAAGTTCTGGCAACAAGAAGTGTCACTATTAGGGTAATTCAGAAGGAACTCAGATAAATAGTACAATTTGGTAGTAGGTTGGTTCAGCAAGGTAATATATATGGTCGGTTCTTTGGGTACATATGATTTGGTGAGTCTCTACAGGTTCTCGGCGAAAATACTCTTGTATTTGGCGACCTGCATGTCTTTGTTGAGTTACATAGATTCAGTTCTGACGGCTTCATTGTGTTCTAATGGGTTTCAAAATGCTGTCGAGGATTTATACCATGGTTAGAGGTGTACATTTCCTACCAGCATGAAGAAACATGTTGCGTATTGTGATTTTCTCTTGGATGAGATAAAATGGAAGGTCCCTGACCAATTGGGTATGCAGTTTGCTTGCGACTCAGAGTTGATTTTGAGGTTCTCATACCGTTTCTACGATGGCATGATATATGTGGTATGTTAAGTGGGATTGAGATTTCATGTGCAAGGTCACAGTCTGTATTTGGAAGGGAAGGTTATGAATTTTTGACAGCTTAGACAGTTTTAGATATTTAGATGAATGTTATAACTACTTGCTAATTACTGAGAAGCGTGCGCATTTCAGAATGTGTATTGTGTACAGACTTACTGATGCTTCATTGGTATTGCGGTACTCGCCTGGTTGATCGACAACTGATATTTAGATGTTTCTACGTGGCATAGACGAATTATAGACGTATTCCATGTGGGATGATTGTGTATGAAAGATGTGTTAGACATTCGGGCGGTGGGGTTCAGATCAGATACGGTGATTCATGTGTTCTATGGAGTTGGAGATCAGGAGTTCTCAACAACAGATTGTTTTGTGGCTGTGAAATGTGAAGATGTGGCCAAAGCTAGTCAGATGATAGTATGTGTTATGGATCAACCATTGTGGATTTTCGGAGGGTTATATATCTATTTGTGGGTGACTAGAGTGGATTTGGGGTCCATTGGCAGGTCCAATGAGGATGTATATTCTACACCAGGCCGGATTGTTTGACTCCGTACTGTTATTGTCCAAGGATGTGCCATTCGGTAGAGTTGAGCTTATTCATGTTCTGATATGATCTATGTGTTACTCCTCTATGCTACGAGGGATTGTGATTTGTCCGTTATAAGCACACATGGTGAGGTTCTGTTTGGGTATTGTAGCGGTATTTGAGCGAGATGGTTATTGGGGTGTCGAATGGTTGATTGTGCCTTGGTTATTTTCTCTCCGGACAGTGGTATATTGCACTATTTGCTTCTCCGTGGTTATAGTCATACACTTCGTGTATTTGATATTGAATTGTGTGTAGTTGTTGATTTTGGGCATGGTGGCTTGAGGTATTTCATATGGACCCGTGTTCTTATGGCGTCACACATTGCAACTGGGTTATGTCGGGATATGATCCTTTGTGTTAGATTCGCGTGTCTTGATTCTACTATGTAAGATGGGTTTGTAGAATTACGGTTGTGGCGGAACTTGTTGAACTTGCGGGATGGTTCTCTAGTTTGATTTATTTTCCATAATTAGGTACATTTGGGTTTTGCTTATTGGTGCACGGATTGCGTGGGTTGTGGTATTAGGTTGTATTGATATGGCATATCACTAGAGTGATTGTGTGATGAGATGAGGTCATCGGACCTAGAACGGTGCTATCACATTTGTTTGCAGTATCTTCAGAAGGATAATGTCGTTGATCGTCTTAGAAATTGGCTAAAATTCTTATCGAAGGAGAGGGAGTTCCATAACTTCTTTGATATAAGGTTTATTACCGGTACCGGGTTTGCTTCGAGCAAATATTGTGGTCGATCATTATTTCTTTGAGTATTTGAGTTATGTGGTATATCATGTGATCATATCTTGGGCTATGGTTATGGATTGATACAGCTTGTTCAGACTTATATAGTGTATGCATTCGAGATTCGGGCCTTGTAGGGAATTTTGGATGTTGGAAATTGGGTTCCAAGGTTTATGGCCTAAGGTTGGATTAAGGATCTTCAGTTTGGTGGTGTCGTCAGGCTTATATGAATTAGGGTGACGTGGGATCACTCCTGGGTATGTGCATGGTAAGGTTACACGGTGATTTAATGGCTTTAGAATGACTCTTGGCACGTTCGAGGACGAACGTATGATTAAGTGGGGGAGGATGTAACGACTTGATCCGTCATTTTGAGCAGTTGCATTTCGCTCGGTAGTCTGGGGGCATGCGTAGCTCCGCATAATGTATTATGACTTGTGTGAATCGTCAGTTTTGGATTTTAGGTTATTTAGAATCGATTTGGAAGAATAAATTTCATCGTTGAAGCTTTAAGTTAGAGAAGTTGACCAAGTTTTCCTTTTGTGAATTTGAGCCCAAAATGGAGTTTTGATGGTTTTGTTAGGTCCGGATGGTGATTTTGGACTCGGGCGCATGCCCAGATTTGTATTTGGATGTTCCTAGAAAGATCTGGCACTAATTGGCAAAAGCTGGAAATTTGTGGATATCGAATTCGGATTTTGGTTCCGGGAATTGGAATAGCTTTGCTATGTCATTTGGGGCTTGTGTGCAAATATTTGAGTTTATTCTGGTTGATTTGATCTATTTCGGCACGAGTTTTGGAAGTTGAATGTTCAAAGTTAATTCAAGTTTGATTTGAGGTGCGATTCATCGTTTCGATGTTGTTATGTGTGATTTGAGGCCTCGAGTAGGTTCGTGTTATGTTTTGGGTCTTATTGGTATATTTGGACCGGGTCTCAAGGGGCTCGGGTAAGTTTCGGACATGGTTCGGATTAATTTTGTCTCATGCTACATTGCTGAAGGAGTGTTGGTTCTGGTGTTGCGCACCTGCGGTTGGTTTTGCGCAGGTGTGGTGATCGCAGAAGCAGCAATGCAATCGCACCCGCGAAAAGGGGTGGAGTTTGGAGTCTTCATAGGTGTGGAAATTGTGGCACATCTTCGGCCCTGCAGAAGTGAGGGTCTTTGGCATAGAAGCGAGCTGGAGCGCAGAAGCATGTTTGGCTTCACACCTGCGATTGCGCAGAAGCGGATGGAGATCCGTAGGTGCGAGGGGTCAGCTAACTAGTGGAGTCCGTAGAAGCGGAGTTCGAGTCGCATAAGCGGCTCATGTGTTCGCAAAAGCGAAACTGGATGGGCATAAGCTTTAAATCGAGGGTTTGGTCATTTTATTCATATTTGGAGCTATAGATCTCGGAATGAGACGATTCTTGCAGCGATATTCACCACATGGATTGGGTTCGCAAAAGTGTTCGCAAAATTGTTCTACACTCGTTTTGATTATATTTCGTGATTCTATCTTTATTTTTGGTAATTGGGTTATGCGTTTTATAGAGAAAATTAGGGATTTTAGCCTAGAGTTACATAGAGTGAGTTTTTGAGTTGCGAACATCGATCCAGAGTCGGAATTGGGTGAAACTTGTATGATTGGACTCATAATTGACTGGGTTGTCGGATTTTTGTAAGTGTTTGTCGGGTTCCGAGGGGCGGGCCCAGGTTTGACTTTTGAGTTGATTTTGGGCTTTTGCTTAAGGTTCTACCTTTATCATTTGGAAGTGTTTCCTTAGGCATTAATTGATGTATTTGAATTGCTTTTGGCTAGTTTTGAGCCGTTCAGAGGTCGGTATGCGCTGGATTGCATTCTTGGAGCATTGCTTGGCTTGCTCGGTATTGGATTTGTTTTTTTCAAGGTAAGTGACACTTCTAAAATGATGATGAGGGTATGAAACCCCGAATTGCGTGTTATGTGATTGATGTTGACGTGACGTGCAAGCTAGGTGACGGACATTTGGCCGTGCACCGTTTAATTTGTGATTTAGTCGATTCTGTGGAATTTTGTAGCTATCTTATTTGAACATGTTTATTGTACTCTATGTGTAAGGGCCCTTGAGCTATGATTCATGCTAGAAATCATGTTTAGCCTATATGCTGGTACCACTGGAACCCACATTGGTCGTTCTTAACTGATAAGCTATTTTCTTAATTGCAGTTATGTACTCAGTCACATTCATCATTACATATCATATCTCAGTCTCTATTATTGTATATTGTCACATCTCATATCATTGATTGGGCAGCTTGTCATAAGTGTTGTGAGCCCGAGAGACTGGAGAGATTGATGAATGAGTGAGGACGAGGGCTTGTTGTGAGTGATATTTATTGGATCAGGTTGCACGCCACAACAAGCTTTATTGATTCAAGCTAGGATTTGGCTTATTATAGCACTTGGGCTGGATCGGCCCCTCCGGAGTCTGCACACCCACAACGGGCGCAATTGCTAGCAATCACTTACATTTGGGCTGGATGTGCCATGGTTCATTTTCATTGGGCAGGATTTGCACTGGTTTATTTGCATTTTGGTTCATTTGCATTGGGCTGGATCTGCCCAGGTTTTATTTTTTCGCATCTTGGGCTGGATCTGCCTTGGTTTATTTGCATGTGGGATGGATCTACCCTGTACAGTACTGAGTGACTGCGTGTTCTGAGTATTAAGCATGATGAGTGAGAATACAAGACAATGAGATTGAGTACTCCGAGAGTGTGAGTACATGAGTTCATAATTGATATGCATTGCATTTGACATGTGTACTTGAGATATAGACTTAAATATGCATTTCCTCATGCTACCCAGTTTTGGTGACATTCATGATTTCACCTATATATTGACATGTGGGCATAGATATGTATTTTCCTTGTGCTATCTGAAAAATGAAACATTTTTTTTATTGTTGAAAGGTGTTTAGGAAAATCACAGTTTTCAACCTTATTCATATATTTTTGAGGTTTTCGGTGAAAGGTCTAGGATCTACTGTTATACTTGAAAAGCACGCCTATTTTTAGTAACTGTGAACCAAATGAATTATTTCTTGTACTATCTTTATCATATTGTTATGAACTATTGCTAGTTATTGGAGTTGGACCTAGACCCTTGTCCCAGCTCGTCACTACTTTCAACTTAAGGTTAGGTTTGTTAGTTATTGAGTATGTGGGCTCGATTGTACACATACTACACTTCTGCACCCTGCGTGCAGATGTTGGATGCTGATGTAGCTGCGTACGGTGGGAGATGGATCTAAAGATGTACCTATGTTCCAGTCATAGCTCCCTCTTGATCTTGGTAGATTTAGTATTTCAGATATGTTCATGTATATTTCAAATAGATGATGTATTTTATTTCAAACCAGCTTTGTAAACTCTATATCTTAGTAGCTCACGATTTGTACTACCAGTCTTTGGGAAGTTGTATAAATTCATTTATCTCATATTTGATTTACATCAGTATTATTATATTATGTTATTTTGTTAATTGGCTTACCTGGCGGGTTGGGTTAGGTGCCATCACGACGTTTTGGATTTTGGGTCATGACATTACCAAAGTCAACTCAAGAGTCTCAAAGTCACTAACTAGAGATATTTCTTTCAAAAACCTTGTCTATAACCACAAACATGTAGATAAGTGTGTTAGTACTAATTGATGCATTCCTTTAAGAAGGTTGGCATACCATCCATCGTTGGGATGAGTCACCCGGTTCAGACAACAACTGCCTCTGGAAAGAACCGTGGCATTAAGAAAACCAAAGGCTTATTATCTGCTAAAGCATAAAAAGAAGCTACTTATCAAAACAAAGGCTAATATTGAAAAATAACGTAGCTAATAAGAAAAAACTACTCAAGAGAGATAATTATACATAAGAGAAGAGAGAGAAGCTAGAAAAATGCAAACAAGAAGAGAAAGATTATCATCAAATTATTACAGACCAAATGTATCAAAGTGTACCAATGTGTCAACTAAACTCCACCCCCCAAATAAAAGTAAGCATAGTCCCCAATGCTTAGCAAAATAAGAGTAAAAGAGGAGAGGGTGAAAAAAACTCCATATGGATCCTTGGACATCTCTGTATCCCCAACAATGTCATCTCCCTCAAGATCAGCCAATTGAATTTCATCATCATCAAATCTAAGTATGGCTGGGTTGGCGAACATCTCGCGCATTGCCTCAGCAGTGTCGACAACAAGGTCTGGCTCGTCAGAGTGGCCAGCTAGTGCTACCGATGCAGATGGTGATTAAGGATCTGGGGCAGACTGGTATGGGTTAAGAAGCATGTAAAAGGGAAGGTCGCCAGCTGTAGCAAGTCTAGTCACCTCCCTCTGGAGCATGTCCACTGATTTATTGCTGACCTAGGACTTTCTCATCTTTTTTACTTCCTTTCCCAGCTCCTCAATCATTGACCCGTTTTGTACCAAGGTATCTATGATCGTATTCTAGTTCTCCAAAACCTTCTTCAGTGTCTCATCAATGTCAGAAGAAGCCTGTGGTGCCTGAGAGGTAGACTGCGATGCAACAGTACTAGACATGTCAGAAAACTTAGAAGTAGATGTTTGTATCCAGTTTTTGAAACTCGCCAATGTCTAGGAGACTCGCAGAGTAGATAGGGGAACTGTGGGCACATGCACTATTTTTAGAGCAACTCTACAGGTTATGGTAGGAGCTGAAGATGATGGTAGAGGCATAGCGGTGGCACTAGTAGAAGGATCGGCATAGGTGGATGGAAGATCAGCTGCTCAGAAGCTACCACTATTTGCTCATCATACTGGATTATGGTGGTAGAAGGCTGGTCTTTCTTCTTTGGGTTGCTCGCATCCATCAGTGAATACCAATCGAAGGGATTATTTGCCTTCACCTTTGTGTCAAAATCCCTCGGCTCTACCTTTGCATCGGTGAGGTACTTTGTGATAGGGTTGGGATATGGGTAGGTTGAGTTATTAGTGGTGCAATCACTGAAATGTTGGCCGACATCACGGCGCCCACATTGATTGGGTAACCGGCCATGATGGAATCCACAAGCACTACCCGAGGGATAAGAAGGTAAGCCTCATTCTGGTTCGAATCCAATCTGCTGAAGACAAAGGTTTACCACCCCTTTGTCTCAAAACTCAGAGTGTTCTAGTGGATGGGAACCCCAGCAACGATCCATGGTGGTGGTCGCCTTGGTGGTGCTAGAGACTCAGCCAACCAAGGTTGGACTTCATCCTTCAGTGCGTATTCAAAGCCCAAATACGCATTTAGCTTATGCTGATCAAACCTCGCCTTGAGGTTACGCACTTTGGTCACCTTCATCCCTTTCTTGATATGAGCAACATTGATATAAAATTCTTGGACAATGTATTCTTTAGCATCCTCCACTCTCTCGGTGAACCACATCCTCCCTTTTCGTGCCCTGAACTATCTCAATATACCTGGGTTGTACTTCTCCAAATTCTTAAACAGAAACTGTTACTCAAGATTTAGCGACCTCACTGACCACCACATACGGAAACTAGTAAAGGCGGCCAGGCTAACAAAGCGATCCTCCCAAACCTCTTTATTCTTTGATCGCTCAAGGCCTATAGCTGTAGCATCTCCCCCTCTCGCATCATCGGGTATATCATGTGTAACCTGTACCTCAGGGACTGGTGTAGCCGATGGTTTAGAAGTCTGACTAGCACCCTCTGATCCCTCGCAATTGTTGTGAGATGAAGAAGGCTCTTCCTTACGCTGGTATCTTCCATGCAGCCTCAACTGTATGGCCGGATTTTCCTCTTGAACAGAGGCTGCGATTCCCTCTGACACCTCCCTAGATGGGACATAGTAGCTAGACTCGGAGAGGTCTGCACCTCTCCCTCTGCCGGTTGTTGTTTTCTTTCTTATTATGTTGGGCTGGCCAAGTGGGAAGGCACTTTTGCCTCGACCCTGAGAACATTCACCTCTCCCTTTTGAAGTGTCGCCTCGTCCTCTTGATTGAACCATTATGTGTATCAAGTAGAGGAGATTGTCAATTGCAATTCAATGTTCAAACACATAAAGGAGACATATAGGTAAAAGAGAAACCATATGACACAGTGGGGTTGTACAGTTTAGTCATGCCTGCAGGATAAGGGATCTGTGGTCCGTACAATTTGACCTGCGGCCACAGATGGGAACTCACGTGTAACGACCCGACCGGTCATTTTGAACATTTGCACTTCGCTCGGTTGTTTGAGGGCATGAGTAGCTCCGTATGATGTACTTTGACTTTTTAGCATTTGACCTCCGATTGCAATTATGATGGTTCCATTAGCTTTGTTAGGTGAATTTGGACTTAGGAGCGCCTCCATAATGTGATTTGGAGGTACGTAGTAGAATTAGGCTTGAATTGGCGAAAGTTGGAAATTTGGCGATTTTGTCCGGCAGTTGATAATTTGATATCGGGGTCGGAATGGAATTGCGAATGTTGGAGTAGGTTCATAGTGTCATTTGTGACATGTGTGATAAATTTGAGGTCATTCGGACGTGGTTTGGTTGGTTACAGCATCGGTTGTCGAATTTGGAAGTTTTAGAAGTTCTTAGGCTTAAATCCGAGGGTAATTTGGTGTTTTGATGTTGTTTTGAGTGATTTGGAGGTTCGACTAAGTTTGTATATTGATATATGACTTGTTGATAGTTTTGGTTGAGGTCCCGAGGGCCTCGAGGTTATTCCAGGTGGTTAACGGATTTGTCGAAGTTGGAAATGCAGCTAAAGTTGCTGCTACTAATATTTCCGCACCTGCGGAAGGGGGAGACGCGGGTGCGAGGTCACTGGTGCATTTGGGGAAGCCGCAGATGAGGAAATGGAAGGCCAAGGCTAGGAACGCAGGTGTGAAGGATTGGCCGCATCTGCGAGCCCGCAGGTGCGAGGCCTTGAGTGCAGATGTGGAAAGGAAGAGTTGAGTCAATTCCGCAGAAGCGGAAGTGTTGCGCAGGTGCGCGCCTGAAGGTGCGGAACCTAGGGCGCTTGTGCAGAATTTGAGGACTTAAGTCGTTCTTGTAGGTGCGAGGATTCGACCGTAGGAGCGGTTCCGCAGGAGCGGACATTTGGCCGTATGTGCGAATGTGTTGGACATTTGACCGCATTTGGATTTGAAAAACTCGGGAGAGAAGCGAATTTTCGAAGGCTTTCAAGGAGAAACGTTGAGGTAAGTGATGCTAATCCATAATGGTATAAATTTCGTGAATCTATGGCTTTGTTCATTCCATTTTCTTGTGGAATTCATTCCATTTTCATATATCGATGGTATTGTACTGATTGTGAATATATTCGGAGCATTTGGAGTCTAAATCGGTGGACAAGAGCATCGCGGAGTAGGGACTTGATCGGTTTGAGGTAAGTAACGATTGTAAATCCAGTCCTAAAAGTATAAAACCCCGGATGTTTTTGTATCATTCTACTATTTCTAAGTGACGCACATGCTAGGTGACGGGCGTGTGGGCGTGCACTGTTGGGGATCGTGACTTGATCCATCCCGTATAAACTGTAAAGTTGCATATTTTGTTGAAACTATATGATACTTATATGTTTTAGAAAGAGTTTCTGTAAATCGGGTTGAATGCCATGTTTTGGGCCTCGTGCCAGTGCTATCCTCTCGCTGTTTTCGATTAAAAATCTATAATCAGTCATGGTTATACTTGTTTACTGCAAAACTCAGTTTTTCCTACTCTATTTTGATGCATATAAATGTTGTTTTAGGCTAAGTACCATGTTTTTACTAAAATGCCCGAGTGGCTTGAGAGGTTTATGACTGAGTGAGGCCGAGGGCCTGATTTGTGAGGATATTTATGGGATCGGGCTGCACTCTACCGCATTTTTTATAAAGACCGAGGTCTTGAGTGATTTATGCCATGATTTGGCTTGATATAGCACTTGGGCTGAAGGAGCCCCTCCGGAGTCTGTACACACCCCTAGTGAGCGCAGGTACCTAATGAGTGCGAGTGCCGAGTGCTGAGTGACTGGGAGGCATGAGTGATTGTGAGATATACCCGAGTGGTATGAGTGATTGTAAGGTATGCCCGAACGGCATGAGTGATTGTGAGGTATGCCCGAGATGCATGAGTGACTGTGAGGTTTGCCCGAGGGGTTGTATATGAGTGATATATTTCCCTATGGGCTGTTTATGATTTCATCATTTTTGCTCATCTTTGCATTGAGCCTCTGTTTGAAAAACTGTTCAAAAATATCCTTAAATGATTTTACTGGAATTGGATTTAAACGAGATGTTTTGATTTAAACCCTGATTTTAAAAGAATGTGGTATTTTATTGAGATTTCATGATATGAACTTTATATGCTTTATTGCTCGTCACTACTACTCAGTCTTTATTTATTGTTATTACTTACTGAGTTGGCGTACTCATGTTACTCCCTACACCTTGTGTGCAGATCCAGGTGTAGCTGGACACGGTAGCGGTTGTTGATTATTCTGGTTGCAGATTTTCTCGGGGATAGCTAAGTAGCTGCTTGGCGATCGCAGCCCCTGCTCTTCTCCCTCTTATCTTCCTTTAGTTGTATTTAGCCATTTTCCAAACTATGTTAGTCTCGATATTGTTAGACAAATTATAGTATATGCTCATGACTAGTGACACCCCGATGTCGGGCTTTTCTTTCCGCACTTTTGTTTTGATTTGAACCCCTTTTACAAAGGTTTTTATGTAAAATGGCCTTGAAATTATATTTGAAATAAAAATATCGGTTTGTTTTGGAAATGAGTCGGCTTGCCTAGTTCAACGATAGGCGTTATCACGATAGGGTTAGTTTGGGTCGTGACATATTGGTATCAAAGCCTAGGTTACATAGGCCTCACGAGTCATGAGCGGGTTTAGAAGAGTCTTGCGTATCATTACAGAGACGTTTGTACTTATCTTCGAGAGGCTGCAGAACCTTTAGGAAAGTTTCACTTTCTTGTAATCTATCGTGCGGAATTGATTCAGCTTGGAACATAACTCCTTGAATTCCTTTCACGCATTTGTATGCGCATATGAGCGGTCGATATCGGTTGTGCATCGCCGGCTTGTGATTCTATGAACAAGGTTGAAATGTGTATTCTGTGTTTGTGGTGGTGGGCTAGTCTGAAGGACTTGAGGCCATGGTTAGACCGCAGCTTAGGCTCGGTAGCTTCAGTTATAACCTATACATTTGGACTCATATGTCCAATAATGTCCTTACGAGTGGAATTTGTCGCTCGATGAGTGGTGGAATGGCTTTGTGGTGAGTATGACGTAACTACAGGAGGTGTTAAGACGATGTGAATGTGACGAGAAGTGTTTTCTTGAAATGTAAAGGAAGGCCATTGGGTGCTTTATTTTTGTTTTGATGTGACGTACGTTCTGGAGTGTGAGTATTTTGAAGGATCTTTCACGTTGTTAAATTTTGGGGCAAATTAAATTCACATGTCTGTCAATGAGTTTGGACTCAAGAAGGGTAAGTGGTTGTGTAGTAATGGTGGTTATGAATGGGTACTTTGATGTTGATGGCTCGAGAAAGATAATATTCGAAGAGACATAGAGTCGGTAACCTTCTATTGGTTCTGGTACGACAGAGATGCATTTTGTGTTGATCCAACAATTGGGCAGAAAAGTATGAGGGAAGACATGACGGGAAGAGTTTCGCGGTGGTTGAAGTAATATCGGGTCAAGTAGCAGAAGTAGAGGTTGAGAAGTTTCTTAAGGGAGGTGATTTAACCGAAGTAAGAGTGGAAGATTAGCATATGAATTCACTGGTAGGGTTGTCGTGCGCCTTGAGAAAATGTAGAATGGTTTGGAATCGTGTTAGTATGTGATTTGGCCTGCAGACTCTATTTGGAGTGATGGTTACTGTACAAAGGAAGATTTAATATGGCAGAAAGGAGTGTGTTTGAAATGAAGAGAGGCGTGAAGATCTGATTATCGTGTCAGGTGCAATATGACTTGAGTTCGGAAGGTATTGTTGAACGTACAATTGCTGTCAATAGGGAAAGTACAGATATATACAAATGGTGGGCGAGCATGAACTCAGGAGAATTTACAGATTTTGTGGTCGTTGCACTCACTACAGTGTCATTGGGAGATGTCAGTAAGGAATTCCACAGGTGGGTTATCTCCTGTGTGCAGCTAGCAGTGGCGTGATGTTGATGAAGCTTTTGTGAGGAATATTACTTTCTACCCGGTAGGAGGTCGCATGTGTGATTATGGCTGGCGATTCAGAATGTTCATGAAAATCTTAATAAAAGATTTCGAGAAGTCTAGCGGGTTAACAATGCGAGATCTTGGTAATTGAGAAGGAGAAATCCTTGCGGGTTCTAATTTTATATAATTACAGCTTAAGGCTAAGTGGGGGAGTCTTCTATCGATGATTTGATTGCACGGTTATGTGTCGTATCAGTTTCGATTCGGGGTATACTGGTGAATCGGTTATGACTTGTAGAGGTCAAGATCAAGGATGACTCGGGTAAAGGAATTTCTGGACACAAGTTGTATTACACTCTATGGTTATAGGAGGACCATAAAATAATGGAGTGGTTATTCACGAAGAATGTAGTGTACATGGAGCGGGAATTTGCTCGGTTGCGTAGGAGTGTAGGTTACTCCTTATTTCCCTTGGGTGTTGGTGTGCTAATGGGGCACAGGTCGTTTCGGTCCATTTGGCCGGTTAATTAGAGATTTGAGTAAAGTGGATGACTCCCAAGAATGGTTCTAATGGATTCAAGATTTATATGTAGCGATTTGGAATTTTTAAGATTTTTATATATGGCTAGAAAATTGGGAGTTGCATTGAACGGTGTCGAGATTCATGGCATTTTATATCATTGTGAATTATGCATTTCAGTATCAAGAAGGTGAAGGAAAGAGTTTTAGGTTCACATAAAATCTCTTCGGAGTAAGAATTTTTGGTTGTGGTACCTTTGGGATACATAAAAAGGGAATTCAACGGCTTATAATCCTTAGGGCGGTGTGATTCTATGCTAGAGTTCGCGGGGCAAGTTTTAGTTAAGGATAGTAGTGTTTTAAAAAGGAAAAAGTAGCAATTTGGAAAGGACTTGGAGAAATATGACAGCTTGGTAGGAGGTTGGTTTAGCACGTTAATGGGTATGATTGGTTCATTGGGTACTTATGATGTGGCTAGTATCTACAGGTGTTTTGTGGCAATGCTTTCGGATTTGGCAACATGTGTGGCTTGGTGGAGTTAGAGGAATTCACTTCAGATAGCTTTTTTATGTGCAAATGGATTTCAGAGTGTTCATGATGGTTTCTACCATGGTTTGAACCGAATATTTTCTACCGATGTATGAAACGTGTTGTGTGTTATGATTTCCTCCTAAAGGGAAGCAAGAAAGCGATTTCTGACTAATAAGGTATGTAATTTGCTAGTGACTTAGAATTGATAATGGAATTCTTATACTTGTCACACGATGGCATAATAGATGTGGTGTGTTGTGTGGGAATAGGATTTACATGTACAAGGTGACAGTTCAGTTTTGAAGGGAAGGACATAAATTCTTAGGCAGCATGGACGGTTTTAGATGACTAGATAAATGATATTACTATTTGGTATGGCTTGATGAGAGTGTACATTGCATAAGGGACAATGTGTTTTGATTTATGGGTACTTCACTGGTATTGCGGCACTCTCCCGGTTGATCGACTATTGATATTCAAATATTGGCCAGGAGGCACGGAAGAATTTTTAAAGTATTTCTCGTGGGATGATCGTGTATGAGAGAGGCGTTAGGCATTCGGGTGGTGGAGGTAGAATCGAATATAGTGATTCGTGTGTTCTATGGAATTGGAGATTGGTTCAGGAGCAGATTGTTTCATGGTTGTGGACTGTGAAGTTGTGGCCGGGGCTAGCCAGATGATAGAATGTGTTATGACTCAGTCATTGTGGACTTTCATAGGTTATTTATCTATTGGTGGCTGATCAGAGTTGATTTGGGGCCCATTGGTAGGCCCAATTAGGATGTGTATTCTACACCGAGCCAGATTGCTTGGCTCCATACTGCTATTGTTGAAGAATGTGCCATTCGGTTGATGTGAAGCTTATTCGTGTTCTGAAATGATTTGTGAGTTACTCTTCTATGCTACGAGGAGTTGTGATTTGTTGGTTACATGCACATATGGTGCGGTTCTATTGTGGCCTTATAGCGGAATTTGAGCGAGAATAGTATTGGATATTGCTTGGTTGATGGCGTATTGGCCATATTCTTTCAGGTTTTGTATGGCATGCTGTCGTTTTCTTCTCCGTGGCTATGGTAATGCACTTTGGGTACTTGGTGTCGAATTGCGCATGGTTATTGATTTTAGTAGGGTGGCTTGAGGTGTTTCATATGGACCAGTATTTGGATAGGGTCGCGTATTGTAGCAGAGTTATGTGGAAATATGATCCTTTGTGTAAGATTCGTATGTTATAGTTCTGCGGTGTGTGATGGGTTCTTAGCATTGCGTCGGGGTGGTACCCGTCGAGCCTGCGGAACGGTTCACCTGTTTAGGTCATTATTACGATTGGGTACATTTGGAATGTTGCTATCTGGTGCACGGATTGCACGGGTTGTGGCTTTAGATTGTATTGATATGTGATGTCACTAGAGTGGTCGTGTTGGATGAGACAAGGTCATTGGGCCTAGAAAGGATGCTATCGGATTTGATTGAGGTATAATTGGGCGGATAATATCAGAAGTCGGCTTTGAAATTGGCTATAGTTCTTGTAGAAGGTACGGGAGCTCCATGACCTGTTGGTCTAATGAATGATTATGAATTCGGTATGTTTCTTTCATCATCGGCAGTGTACGAAGGTTTTAGAATGAGGTTTTGTCTGATATGAGGTTTATTATCGGCACTGGGTTGATTTGAGCCGATACTGTGATTAGAAATCATTTCTTCGAGCATTCGAGCTATGCGGTATTTGAATTTGAGTATTTGAGTTATGGTTACGGCTTTTGGTATAGCTTGTTCAGACTTATACGGTATGTAGATGCGAACTTTTGATCTTATAGGAAATTTAGGATGTTGGAAATTTGATTCGAAGGCTTGTGGGCTAGGTTGAATTGTGAAATTTCAATTATGTTGTGCTATCGGACCCGTATGGGATAAGGTGACGTGATATCACCCCCGGGTATGTGCATGGGAAAGCTACACAATGATTTGATAGATTTTGGAATAACTCTGGGCACATTCGAGGACGAACGTATGTTTAAGTGGGGGAGGATGTAATGACCCGACCGGTCATTTTGAATATTTGCACTTCGCTCGGTTGTTTAAGGGCATGAGTAGCTCCGTATGATGTACTTTGACTTTTTAGCATTTGACCTCAGATTGGAATTCTGATGGTTCCATTAGATTCGTTAGGTGATTTTGGAGTTAGGAGCGCGTCTGGAATGTGATTTGGAGGTCCGTAGTAGAATTAGGCTTGAATTGGCAAATTTGGAAATTTGGCAATTTTGGGCGGCAGTGAAAAATTTGATATCGGGGTCGGAATGGAATTACGGATGTTGGTGTAGGTTCGTAGTGTCATTTGTGACGTGTGTGCTCAATTTGAGGTCATTGGGACGTGGTTTGGTTGGTCTCGGCATCGGTTGTCGAATTTGGAAGTTTTAGAAGTTCTTAGGCTTGAATCCGAGGGTAATTTTGTGTTTTGATGTTGTTTTTAGTGATTCGGAGGTTCGCCTAAGTTTGTATGTTGATATATGACTTGTTGGTATTTTAGGTTGAGGTCCCGAGGGCCTCGGGATTATTTCGGGTGGTTAACGGATTTATCGAAGTTGGAAAATGCAGCTGAAGCTGTTGCTACTGATATTTCTGCACCTGCGAAAGGGGAGTCGCAGGTGCGAGGTCGCTGGTGCGTTTGGGCAAGCCGCAGATGCGGAAATGGAAGGCCAAGGCTTGGAACGCAGGTGCGAAGGATTGGCCGCATCTGCGAGCCCGCAGGTGCGAGGCCTTGAGCGCATATTCAAAAAGGAAGAGTTGAGCCGATTCCGCAGAAGTGGAAGTGTTGCGCAGGTGCGCGCCCGTAGGTGCAGAACCTGGGGCGCAAATGAGGAATTTGAGGACTTAAGTGGTTCTCGCAAGTGGGCGGATTCGACTGCAGGAGCGGACAATTGGCCGCAGGTGCGAATGTGTTGGGCAGAAATTCCCCAGCTCATGGTTTTGTCTTCATTATTCAATTTTTTGATTTGAGAAACTCGGGAGAGAGGCGATTTTTCGAAGGCTTTCAAGGAGAAAAGTTGGGGTAAGTAATCCTAACCCATAATGGTATAAATATCGTAAATATATGGCTTTGTTCATCTTTAATTAGTAGGATTTTGGAGTGAAAATGAGGGGTTAGGGCTTGGGATTTTAGAAAATTTAATTTAAGGATTTGAGGGACCAAACGATGTAGGATTTTGATAAATTTTGTATGTATGGACTCGTGAGTGGATGTGCTTCCTAGTTTTTAAAATTTTGTTCAATTTTGAGGCGTGGGCCTGGGGGCCGGGTTGAGCCAATTTCGGGTTTTGGGCTAATTTGATAGTTTTTCTTGTGGAATTCATTCCATTTTCATATATTGACGGTATTGTACTAATTGTGAATATATTCGGAGTATTTGGAGGCTAAATCGAGGGTCAAGAGCATCGCGGAGTAGGGACTTGATTGGTTTGAGGTAAGTAACGATTGTAAATCTAGTCCTGAGGGTATGAAACCCCGAATATTTTCGTATCATTCTACTATTTCTAAGTGACGCACATACTAGGTGACAGGCGTGTGGGAGTGCACTATTAGGGATCGTGACTTGGTCCATCCTGTATCAACTGTAAAGTTGCATATTTTGTTGAAACTATATGATACTTATATAATCTAGAAAGAGTTTCTGTAAATCGGACTGAATGCCATGTTTTGGGCCTTGTGCCAGTGCTGTTTGGACCCTTAGGGGCCTATTCTTACTATCCTATCGTTGTTTTTGATTAAAAATCTATACTCAGTCATGGTTATACTTGTTTACTCCATAACTCAATTTTTCTTACTCTATTTTGATGCATATAAATGTTGTTTTGGGCTGAGTACCCTGTTTTTACTGAAATGCCCGAGTGACATGAGAGGTTTATGACTGAGTGAGGCCGAGGGCCTGATTTGTGAGTATATTTATGGTATCGGTCTGCACGCCGAAGCATGTTTGATAGAGGCCGAGGGCCTGAGTGATTTATGCCATGATTTGGGTTCAAATAGCGCTTGGGATGTAGGATCCCCTTCGGAGTCTGTACACACCCTAGTGAGCGCAGGTACCTACTAAGTGCGAGTGCCGAGTGCTAAGTGACTGGGAGGCATGAGTGATTGTCATGTACGCCCGAGTGGCATGAGTGATTGTCAGGTACGCCCGAGTGGTATGAGTGATTGTGAGGTATGCCTGAGAGGCATGAGTGACTGTTAGGTTTGCCCGAGGGGCTGTACATGAGTGATGTTTTGCCCGAGGGGCTATTTATGATTTCATCATTTTTGCTCATCTTTTCATTGAGACTCTGTTTGAAAAACTGTTGAAAAATATCTTTAAATGATTTTATTGGAACTGGGTTTAAACGAGTTGTTTGATTCAAACCCTGATTTTAAACGCATGTGATATTTTACTGAGATTTCATTATATGAAATTTATATGATTTATTGAGCGTCACTACTGCTTAGTCTTTATTTATTGTTGTTACTTACTAAGTTGGTGTACTCATGTTACTCCCTGCACCTTGTGTGCAGATCCAGGTGTAGCTGGACTCGGTAGCGGTTGTTGATTATTCTGGTAGCAGTTGTTGATTATTCTGGTAGCGGTTGTTTTGATTTGAACTCCTTTACGAAGGTTTTTATGTAAAATGGCCTTGAAATTATCTTTGAAATAAAAATATTGGTTTGGTTTGGAAATGAGTCGGCTTGCCTAGTTCCATGATAGGCGCCATCACGACAGGGTTAGTTTGGGTCGTGACATCGCGGTTCGTGCGTTTCTGTTGTGCGGCCGCAAAAGGGAAGTGCGGTCTGCTTTGTCAACTTTAATTCCATTCCTTGATATTTTGTGTCCAAGGAAAATACCTTTATCAACCATGAAATGGCATTTCTCCCAATTGAGCACCAAATTCGTTTCTTCACATCTAGCCAACACTTTGTCCAAATTTGCAAGACAATCATCAAAAGAATCTCCAACCACTGAGAAATAATCCATGAAAACTTCAAGGTAGTCCTCCACCATGTCCGTGAAAATTGCCATCATACACCTTTGAAAAGTCGCCGGTGCATTGCACAAACCAAATGGCATCCGCTTGAAAGCAAAAGTACCATAGGGACATGCAAAGTTTGTTTTCTCTTGATCTTCTAGAGCAATGAGAATTTGGTTGTGGGCCGAATACCCATCAAGAAAACAATAGAAAGCACGGCTGGCCAATCTATCGAGAATTTGATCTAAGAACGGAAGTGGAAGTGATCCTTCCTTGTGACTTTTTTGAGCTTGCAATAGTCCATACACACCCTCCAAGCGGTCACTATTCTAGTAGGAATAAACTCATTCTTGTCATTGGTCACCACCATCATGCCCCCTTTCTTTGGGACACATTGAACCGGAGACGTTTATGAACTATCAGAGATAGGGTAGACAACCTCGGCATCCAAGCACTTGATAATCTCCTTCTTGACAACTTCTTGCATAGCCTCATTAAGTCTTCTTTGATGCTCAATATATGGTTTGGCGTCATCCTCAAATTTGATCTTGTGCATGCAAAAGGTGGGGCTTATCCCTCGAATATCCTCCATGGTCCACCTAATATCCTTCTTCCTCTTTTGTAGCACCGCCAATTGGAATCTACCTGCATGTAAAGAATAACCGTTAAAATAGAACAAGGACCAAGAAATTCAAACCGAAGATATGGAGGCAATGGTTTCAACTCCAAGGTAGGAGGTTCATCAATATAAGGCTTTGTAGGAGGAGTTGTCCTATTTTCAAGATCCAAGGACAATTTCGGGTTGCATAGTTGTACGACCCCATTCCTTGCAAAGAATTCACACATTTCATAAAGCCATCCATATTGTAATCATCAAACTTGAGTAAGACGGCCTCCAACATATCACCAACATTGATTGTAGCACTTGTTTCATCAATAATAACACCGGTCACCAAGTCTACAAAAGAACACACCTCATTACTATTTGGTTTCCGAATGGACTTGCACACATGGAATACCACTTTTTTATCACCAACCCGGAAAATAAGTTCTCCGGCTTCAACATCACAAAGAGCCTTACCCATAGCAAGGAAAGGTCACCCAATATTAATCGCACTTCATAATCAACCTCACAATCTAGAATGATAAAATCCGCTGGAAGAATGAATTTATCAACACAAACTAAAACATCTTCAATCACACCCACGGGCCTCTTCATGGTACGATCGACCATTTACAATCTCATAGAGGTTGGTCTTAGTTGCCAAATTCCCAAAGTCTTGGTTTCCCGATTCCCAAAGTCTTTCAATCTCATAGAAGTGTTGCCCAATCTCATAGACGGGTTCACCTCCTCTTGAGTCTCTTCCATACTATCATCAATGTCAATTTGAACTTCATCATTAGGTGGCACCACTTTGTTCGGGATCTCTTCTTCTTGCATCACTTGATCATCATCAACAAGTTGCCTTCCACTTGAGGTGGGTGCATTCCCGCCTCTTCCACTTCTTGTGATAACCGTCATGTCATGCCCCATGTTGTTACCGCCCTTTGGGTTTACCACCGTGTCACTTGGTAGTCCCTCCTTAGGACGAGAAATTAAAGCTTGAGAGATTTGCCCCATTTGAACCTCGAGGTTGCGGATTGATGTGTTGTATAAGGCAAGTTGGGCATCCGAATCGACATTCTTTTCCATCATTTGTTTGAACATATTTTCAATACACCCCATCTCATTGTTTGAAGAACTTGAACCATTGGAAGGATAAGAAGTTGAGTTGCGTGGTTGTTGATTCATTGGGGGACTTTGAAAACCGACCCCCGGTTGCCTTTATGGTTGTTCCATCCACCTTGATTGTTACCTCCCCAATTCCCTTGATTTTTTCTACTCTAATTTCCTTGATTGTTGTTGTTATGCCAATTCCCTTGGTTGTTGCCTCTAGACCAATTTCCTTCATTTCTAGAATTCTAGTTGCCTTGAATGTTTTTTGGTAGCCATTGTTGTTAGCTTGGGTCTTTAAAGTTATTTCTTTGCACTTGCAAATTATTCACATATTGCACTTCCTTTTCTTGTTCATTGTAGGAATCATCTTGGTCAAAACTACCATATTCTTGCACATAGATCTCCACTCGATTTTGAACTTGTGGACCCTTGGTACTCCTCCTATTCACCATCATATTCATTCCCTCCTTTCATAGCATTGACTTGTTAGGAGTTTGCACTTGATTTAGTTGTCAATTGGGCAATGGCTTGCCCATGGTCTTGCAATACTTTGTGAAGGTGGATCATATTTGGGTCACCTTGTGGAACATTGGCCCAGGATTACCAAACCGACGACGTATCCGTCATCTCATCCAAAATCTCATACGCCTTCGCATAAGGCGTAGTCATAAAGTTTCTACCGGCTAGTTGATTCACTACACATTGGTTGGTTGTGTTAATCCCACGATAAAAGGTTTCGTGAATCATGTTTTCCATGTAGGGGTTCATTCGGCTCTTGCTTGAATGCCAAGATCTTACCTCGAAGTGTAGCCATGTGTCCAGGAGAGAATAATTTAGCAATGAACTTTTCTGCCAACTCATCCCAAGTGTGAATTGAATGGTTTGACAATCGTTCCAACCAATCTAAAGCTTTCCCTTGTATAGAGAAGGGAAAAAGCCTTAGCCTCAATGCATCCTCGGAGACATTTGTTTGCTTCCTCCCCCAACAAGTGTCCACAAACTCCTTCAAATGTTTATAAGCATTTTGTGTTGGAATACCGGTGAAGAAACCCCAATGCTCAAGAAAAGTGAGAATCATATTGGTTATTTAGAAGTAGTCCGCCATAATACGGGAAAGGACTATCGCACTACCATAACCTTTGTTAGGAAATATCCATTTGTGGACCCTCTCGTGGTAGAGGTGGGGGTGGAATAGGCACATTGTCAGGAGTAACCCGGCCTCTTTGATTGGCTTAAGGTTCAAGAGGTACGTCCTCAAATTGCTCATCCTCACCGTCCACGTCCCCCAAAGGAACATTTTCGAGATAATTATTCGCCACCATGGTTGTACCTAAACTTTCTCACACAAGTTAGTAATACTGAAGGAAAAAAAGATATTCCAAAAACAAACCCAAATATATAGCTAACATCGTTTTAACATCCCTGACAACGGTGCCAAAAATTGATCCACGTCCAATTCATACTCAATAGTGAGTGGAAACGGTCGTTGGAAGAATAGTACCCAACAAGAGTCGGGGTCGAGTTCCACAGGAAGTTACTAGGGGTGTTAGGAGTACACACTTGACAAAAGCAAAAGGAATAATTAAATTGCACTACCACAAAAGGTTTTGAGTTCTAATTCTAATTTTAATCTAGCAATTAAACGCTAAGAAAAGAAACAAGAAGCGAATTAGTGTTTTGGGTGTTTTTCCAAATAATTAAAATGCCTAAGGATATGACCATAACCTAGGTGTTCGCCTAATGGGTTAAATACGTTGTTTTGTTGATTGGCGTGTATTATAGCTCTCAATTCTACGTTACACACTCAATACCTCTCAGTCAAAGAGTGATTTTGCCCAATTTGGCTTTCTCAAGTCCAAATGGATACCAAACAAAATAGTTGATATGAGCTCAAGTCGGTTTCTCACTATCTCTAGTCTGAACCCTTTAATTAAGCTAATCAAACCCTCAATTAGGCCAATTCCTTGTTAGCCAAGTTATCCTAGACTAAGTCCCTCTTTCTCAAGTAGAGTCTAAGTCAAAAAGGCATGAATCAATGTTTGTAATAATTAATTCTAAATTTGAAGTATAAACTAAGCTAAATAATCAACACTCAATCATAAACAAGCATTAAATTAAATACCCATAAGTTTTACACACTAGGATAGGATCACAACCCTAGTAAGAATCTAGCGGCTCATAGTAAGAATTGAAGAAAATAAAGAAGGAATGCTAATTAAACTCAGAATCTAAGATTAAAATGATAAAATATAATATTTACACACTCAAATAGTCACAAACTTACAAAAATGGAAAAATGTAATGGCTACAGTAGCTCAAACTTTGAAACTTGACCTAAAAATGTGAAACTCATCTATTTATAGTGATCCAAAATTCAATGAAACCAAATGCCTCTAGGGAGGTTTTACAGCCGCACAAATCCATGTGTGTCCCCTGATTTCTTCAGTTGTCAAGATCTTGGATTCTACAGCCGGACAATTATGGATTGCGGCTGCGGAGCATCTTCTGCCGCCGTACAATTCTTGTGCGGTCCGCACTTCAACAAGGCTTCGGGACTTGGTCTTTTGCACTCTTTGAACTTTGAATCATTTGTCAGTGCAGACCTTTTTCTGCGCCGACACAATTCATGTGATGTACACACATTGGCCAAATTCATGCTGGACTCTTTCACTTGATTTGCGGTCGTAGATGGAATTCTACGGTTTGCACTTTCTTCTGCGGCCACAAAAATTCTTTTGCTGACCGCACTTCTTTAGTTATGCGCCCATTCTTTCCTTGTGATTCGGAACACTCCTTATTGAGTAGGATTTCATTATGGGAGACCAAACTTCAAACATTCCTGCAATTTGCACGATTTCAATAGTTTCGGAAACATAAATAAATACTTTAGGACTAAAACAAAAGCAAAAAGGTGTAACTAAGTAGTCAAAATCCCAACTTATCATAATACTCTAGTAATTCGAGCTCACTCAATCAAGGATCAAGTAGGACTTTATTTAAATGTGGGTTGCGAGAGGGGTAGGATACATTTATATATAGCGACTATACCTTCCTCAGTATTTTATTACATACAATTTCACAATTCAAACCTCACACCTATTGAACAAATTGTGATGTCCTGATTGGTCACTTAAGTTTTAGCCTTCATTTTTGTGTTCTGAGACCTTGAATAGTTCTGTTTGGCCTTCCTCGATTTGTGTGCGCAATCTGTGTCTTTTTCGGAATATTGTTATGTGAAAAAATGATAAAAATATGAAATTTAGCCTTAAAAATAAATTGAGTTGATTACGGTTAACGTGTTGTGTAAATGGATCCGGATCAGTATTTTGACTGCCCCAGTGGGTCCATATCGAGATTTGGGACTTAGACGTATACCGGGAATCGAATTCGAAAGTCCCTAACTTGATTTAACTTAATTTGTTGAAAACTAGTAATTTGAAGGCTAAAAGAATTCCTAAGTTTGACCGTAGGTTGACTTTGTTGCTACCGGGTTTGGATTTCGGTTTCGAAACTTGGTATAGGTTCATTTTACTATTTATTACTTGTCTTCCAATTTGGTGCAAAACGGAGTTGATTTGATGTGATTCGAACATCCGATTGTAAAATTGCATGTTCTTGAGTTTCTTTGAAAATATCATTTATTTTGATGTTCGATTCCTAGTTCTAGGTGTTATTTTGGTGTTTTGATCGCGAGCATATTTGTATGCTGGTATTACACTTCTGTGCATGATTTGTTTGGAGACTGAGGGACACGAGTGAGTTTTGGATAGGCTACATAGTGATTTTTGGACTTGGGCTATTGCTAGTTATGAGTCTACGGATGTCTGGTGTATCCTTCTTCGCGATTGCGAAGATACTCCCGTGATCGCGATGAGTAATCTGGGATGGGATGTATTTTCTTCTACATGAACACGGGGAACTGGTCATGAACGCGAAGCATTGGGGGGCTTACCCCTCGCGAACGCGAAGGTTTATGGGACTCTAGGGCAGTGGGTCAGTACCTATACGCGAACGCGAGCCCATACTCGTGAATGCGAAGGCCAGGGGGGACAGGCCATACCTAACGTGTAGTGTTCCTTGTGAACGCGAAGGCCACTTGGGCCGTTGCACATCACGATCGCGTTAGGCCTTTCGCGAACGTGAAGAAGGCTTAACGCCCAGTGATTTAAATGTTCAAAAGATGGGATTTTCTTCATTTTTTACTTTCTTCACATTAGAGCTCGGCCTAGAGGCGATTTTGAACAAAACTTTCACCCCCACTTCGTAGGTTAGTACACATTCATTTTCTTCCATTTCCATCAACACCCATTGATTTCTAACCTTAATTTATGCTCTTTCAGGGTAGAAAATTAGGGATTTGAGAGATTTAGACCTCAAATTGACGTCGTATTTTGAAAGTAATCACATAATTACTTTGAATGTGTAATCAGGTTTTGGTCTGAATCTCGGGTTTTGACCAAGTGGGCTCGGGGTTGATTTTTATTGACTTTTTGGGAAAAGTGTAAAGATATTTGCCTTTTCTGTTGTAATTGATTTCCCTAACATTGTTTGGTAATATTAAGTTGATTTTGGTTAGATTCGATAGGTTTGGAGGCGGATTTTAGAGAAAAGGCCCCGGCTGAACTTTGATTTGATTGCGGAGCGAGGTAAGTGTTGGGTCTAACCTTGATTTGAGAGAATTAGGCACCCTTGAGCTATATGTTATGTGAATTACGTGTGTAACGTCGTATATGCAAGGTGACGAGTGTATATACGTCGTCAAAATAATTGTTTCCATGCTTTCCCGTATTTCATTAAATATCTTATTTCATGTCTTAACTGTTACATGTTTTACTTGATTTCTATGCCGTAACTTGTTATTTGTAATTAGTTACTCTTGTATTGAAATGTCCATTTCTTCCATGATTACATCATTAATTGCTACTTGCCTTAGTTGTCTTATATTTGGCTTGTCTTGTTGCTTTGTATTACTTGTAGCATTCCTTGATTTGGTACCGGGTTCCTTTATTGCTTTGCTTTCATATTCTTTTAATCGTAGAGATTCTTGCGAATTGAGTTGTTAGATTGATTACATTAGTTGAATTTGTTTATGGATAGGGTTGCACGCCGCAAAGGTTGTGATATGGTGGAATAAGGGAGAATTTTGATATTGATATAGTAGGATCGGGTTGCGCGCGCAACGAATTTTACATGTGATTTGATATTGATATGGTGAAATAAGGGAGGATTTTGATATTGATAAGGTGTGATCAGGTTGCGCGCCGTAACAGGTTTCATATGTTATTCTTGATATTGATATGGTAAAATAATGGAGGATTGTGTTTGTACGGTGGGATTGGGTTGCGCATTGCAACAGATTGTGTGTTTTGTATTCATTATTGTTATTTTGTTGATTTCCAGTGTTGCTACATGAAATTATGAGATCGATTATTTTGGGTTCCCTAATTACAATAGTTAAATTCTTTTTTATAAGTTGACTGCCTTACCTCTCTTGTTTTCTTTTCCTATTATTATTATCATACTGCGTAGAGGTTATTGTATGTGACCTGCCTTAGCTTCGTCACTACTTTGTCTAGGTTAGGCTCGACACTTACAAAGTACATGAGGTCGGTTGTACTCACACTACACTCTGTATTTCTTGTGTAGATTTTGGAGTGGGTCCCAGTGGCGGTCAATAGATTGCTCGAATTCGGTACCTGACGGAGACATAAGGTAAAAATGTATGGCGTTCGTAACCCTGAAGTGCCCTACTACATCACTCTAGCGGTTTACTTTATTCAGATAGTTATGCTTTCATTCAGATTTTTATTTGTAGTAATCTAGTCGTTTATGTACTTGTGACGCCGGCTCTGGGATTGTATCTACACATCACTATTATTTTGGTTTACTCACTCTATTTTAATTTTATTCAGTTTCTTGGTTATCATTTAATTTGATTTGTTAAAATGGCTAAAAATTATTTCTAGCGTTGGCTTACCTAGCAAGTGAAATGTTAGGCGCCATCACGGTATCGAGGGTGGAAATTACGGATTGTGATAAGTTGGTATTAGAGCACTAGGTTGCCTTGGTCTCACGCATCACGAGCAAGCTTAGTAGAGTATGCAGGGTCGGTACGGAGACGGGTTTTTACTAATCTTCCAGAGGCTATGGAGTTTAGGAAAAATTTCACTTCTTTCCTTCTCTATCGTGCGATTTTATTCTATCATTGATAATTAAACCATTATATTCTTGTTCTCTCCGAGATGGAGAGTACATGCACAACATCTACAGTCGGATAGGATCTGGAGCACCCTGTGTCAAATACTACCTAGGGTAGAGGTCGAGGCCGAGATCGAGCTAGAGGCTGAGCTTAACCTAGATCTAGAGCAGCACCACCAGAAATTGAGCCTCTGATTGATCAAGAGGAGGAAGTCCCAGCTCAGACCATGCCCGTCAGACCAGCTCAAGTCCCGGAGGGGTTCATAGCCACTCCAGTGCTTCAGGATGCTCTAGTCTGCTGGGTAGGCCTTATGGAGAGTGTGGCCCAGACCGGTGCATTCCCGGTGGCACCAGCCGTCTCTCGGGTTTGGGGAGGAGCACAGAATCCCGCCACTCACACTCCGGAGCAGTGGTTATCCTATATCATACTCCAGCAGCCCCGCCAGCTGGGGTGGTCAGCCGGTTGTTGCGGCACTGGTCGGTGATAGGCCATCTATGTCTTCTGAGGCTTTTTTGAGGTTGGACAATATTACCAAGCTCTTTCATATTCATTTCAATGGTGCTCCTTCTGAGGATCCACATAATTATCTAGACCGTTGCCACGAGGTGTTGCGAAACATGGGTATAGTTGAGACCAATGGGGTCGACTTTGTAGCGTTTCAGATTACTGGTTCACCCAAGAGGTGGTGGAGAGATTATATGTTGACTAGACCAATTGGTTCGCCTGCACTTATCTAGGATTAGTTTTCATAGCTATATCTATAGAAGTTCATCTTTAACACTCTGAGAGAGGATTACTGCAGGCAGTTTGAGCGTCTTCAATAGGGTAGTATGAATGTTTCCAAGTACGAGACTCGTTTTGTGGACCTAGCTCGCCATGCCATTATCTTGGTCCTTACTGAGAGGGAGAGAGTGAGGAGATTCATTGATGGGCTCACATTCACTATCAGGCTACAGGTGGCCAAAGAGACTAGAGATGATATTACTTTCCAGATGGCCGTAGATATTTCTAGACGGATCGAGATGGTTCGTGGTTAGGAGAGGGGGCCGGTGTCTAATAAGAAGCCTCATCATTCAGGTAGTTTCAGTGGTGCCTACTCTGGAGGCAGGTGTACCTTTGGTAGAGGCCATCCTCCCAAGTCATTACAGTCAGCGCTTCAGGCATCTCACAGTGCTTCAGGGAGTCGTGGTCCTTATGCACCTCATTCTGGGAAGCCAGCCTATAGTGCATCATCAGCTCCTATCAGTATGCCTCCAATTCAGAGCTATCACTGTGGTTAACCGACACGTTTGGGTCAGCTTAAGCTCAAGCATACACAACAGCATGATGGATGTTTTGAGTATGGAGGTACTAGTCACATTAAGAGGTTTTGCCCGAGATTATTGGGCGGCATGCCACAACAGAGTTTTCGTTCCATGGTCCCGGCACTGGTTGCTCCACCACCCACTCAGCCAGCTAAAGGTAGAGGCCAGTTAGCTAGAGGTAGAGGTCAGGTTGTTAGAGGTGGAGGTTGGGCTGTTAGAAGTGAGGCCAGCCAACTAGGGATCGTCGTAGAGGCGTAGGTCAGAGTGGTGGGGCCCAGCCCTAATTTTATGCTTTTCCGGCGAGACCAGATGCCGAATCATCCGACGACATTATCACAGGTATTGTTCCAGGTATTGTTCCAGTTTGCCATAGATATTCTTCAGTTCTATTTGATTCGGGCTCTACTTGTTCCTACGTGGCATCCTATTTTGCTTCATATCTGGTTGTGCCTCGTGATTCTTTGAGTGCTCCTATGTATGTGTCCATGCTTGTGGGAGATTCTATCATTGGAGACCATGTCTATCGCTCATGTGTGATTACAATTGGGAGTCTTGAGACTAGCATAGATCTTCTACTTCCTGATATGGTAGATGTTTTATGTTTTCTTGGGTATGGATTGGTTTTCACCTTGTCATGCTAAATTGGATTGTCATGCCTAGACAATGACCTTAGACATGTCGGGGTTTCCTCGATTAGAGTGGAGAGGGACTCCTGGCCATTCTACCAGCAGGGTCATTTCTTATGAGAAGGCTCGACGTATTGTCGAGAAGGGATGTGTAGCATATGTGGCCTATGTTCGTGATTCGAGTGCCTAGGTTCCTTCCATAGATTCAGTACCTATTGTGCGTGGGTTTCAAGAGGTGTTTCTTGCAGATCTGTCGGGTATGCCACATGACAGGGATATTGACTTCTGTATTGATTTGGCTCTGGGCACTCAGCCCATTTCTATTCCACCATACCATATGGCCCCGTCGGAGTTGAAAGAATTGAAGGAGCAGTTGCAAGATTTGCTTGATAAGGGATTCATTAGACCTAGTGTCTCGCCCTGGGGTGCACCCATGTTGTTCGTAAAGGAGAAAGATGGGTCGATGAGGATGTGTATAGACTATCGGCAATTAAATAAACCCATTTTCAGGAACAAGTATCTGTTGCCAAAGATTGATGACTTATTTGATCAGCTTCTAGGTGCCAAGGTGTTTTCGAAGATTGATTTGAGGTTTGGCTACCATCAGTTGAAGATTAGGGCAGCGGATGTCCCTAAGATAGCTTTTCGGACTCGGTATGGGCATTATGAGTTCCTAGTGATGTCATTTGGGTTGACAAATGCCCCAGCATTATTTATGGATTTGATGAACCGGGTATTCAAGCCCTATTTGGATTCTTTTGTGATTGTATTCATTGATGATATCTTGATATACTCTAGCAGTCGGAGGAGCTTGATCAGTATCTTTGGATTGTACTTCTGACTTTGAGAGATAGTCAGTTATATGCCAAGTTTTCAAATTGTGAGTTTTAATTAGACTCGGTCGCCTTTTTGGGGCATGTTGTATCGACAAAGGGCATAATCGAGACCTACTTCAGCTACAGATCCGAAATTTCCTGGGTTTCGCGAGTTATTATCGTCAGTTCGTGGAGGGGTTTTCATCAATAACAGCCTCATTGACTAGATTGACCCAGAAGGGTGCCCCATTCAGATGCTCGGCTGAGTCAGAGTTGAGATTTCAGAAGCTTAAGACTGCTTTGACTACGGCATCAGTGTTGGTGTTGCCCATAGGTTCAGGATCCTACACGGTGTATTGAGATTCATCTCGCATTGGGCTCGGTGCAGTATTGCATATGTGTCACGACAGTTGAAGGTTCATGAGAATAATTACCATGTTCATGACTTAGAGTTGGCAGCCATTGTCCATGCTCTGAAGATTTGGAGGCACTATCTTTATGTCGTGTCGTGCGAACTCTTCACTGATCATCGGAGTCTACAGTATTTGTTCAAGAAAAAGGATCTTAACTTGATGCAGAGGAGGTGGTTGGAGATGTAACAGACTATGATATCAACATTTTGTATCATCCCGGGAAAGCAAATGTGGTGGCCGATGCCTTGAGTAGGAAGGCGGTAAGTATAGCTAGCCTTGCATCTAATCCAGTTGGTGAGAGGCCGCTAACATCAGATGTTCATGCTTTGGCCAATCCGTTCGTGAGGTTAGATGTTTCAGAGCCCAATCGTGGTCTAGCTTGCACGGTCTCTCGGTCTTCTTTGTATGAGCGCATCAGAGAAAGTCAGTATGATAACCCCATTTGCTTGTCCTTAAGGACACGGTGTCCTGGGGGCCTCGGGTGAGTTTCAGATGGGCTACGGGCTATTTCTCCATGTTTAGACTGTTATTTTCTGGTGTCTGGTTCTTCCTTTTGGTGGCAATGTATCGCGATCGTGAAGGTTAAGCGGGAAGGGGCACCAGGTAATTTGTCATACACGTTCACAAGGGTTTGGTCGCATTCGCGTAGGGTCTGCGGAGTTGACCACCGCGTTCGCGAAGAGCGATTTGGCAGTTGGTCGAGGTTGGTCTTCGCGATCGTGAGGGCTTGTCCGCGATCGCGGAAAAGGGAATTGCTGGGAAAACTTGTTTTATTTCGGATTTTGGCACATTTCTTCCACTCCTCACATGGTTTGGGTGATTTTTGGAGTTCTTCAAGAGGAGATTTTAATCATCTCTGGCAAGGTAAGTAATTCCCACATATTTTAAGTTAATTAAATGGATTCTATAAGGATTTAAACATGGAAATTGTTAGAAATTGTGAGATTTTTGAAGAAACCTAGAATTTGGTATTTTTTTATTTTGACCACGAAATTGGATATGGAATTAGGAATAAATTATATATTTGAGTTAGTGGTGTTATGGGTAATGATTACCTTCAAAACATTTCGAAACTCGGGTACGTGGGCCTGAGGGTTGATTTTGTTGACTTTTCGGGCGGAGTTGAGAATTATTATTAATTAATTAATTATGAGTGTTGGAGTATATTTTGATTGATTTGCACATTGATTGACTAGTTTCAGATCGATGGGCATTGGTTGAAGAGTTAGAGGGGCATTGGAGCCGATTATGGAATTTCGGAACGAGGTAAGTCTCCGATCTAATCTTGTGAGGGGGCAACTAACCCTTAGGTGTGTATTTGTATTATCTGAATTCAACTTGTTGGTTTAATTACCTAAGACTTATAAATGAAATGTGATTAGAGATCATGTTAAGATCAAATCTCATTACCTTTAGTTGTTGGCAAGATATTCGCAAGTAGGTAAAAGTCATGATTACTTTACGTTCCTGTTTTTATATTGCAAACATGTAGCCCGTAATTCGATAAGTTTTTTTCTTCCTGGGGATCGGGCCGAACGCCTCGGAAATATATGTACATATGAGATGCATCCACATGGATCGGGCTGTACGACCCCGACAGTGTATGTACACGACTAAATGGATCAAGTCGAACGACCTCGATATAATTCGTGCGTAAAATCGCTAGAAATCTGAATACCCACGAGATTACCCTCTTAATTGGGGACTTGGAAATTACATGATATTCTATTGTGACCGGAGATCGGATATTTATTTGACGATTATAATTTGTTGAGATGGCATATGCTATATGAAAATTTTAAATTGATATTTCGTTAAAGGCTCATGTTGATTACTGTTTCTAATTCTATTGATCATGTTGTATTTCATGCCTTCTTATGGTTCCTACATATTATTTATTGGATCACTAGTAAGTGTCGATTTCGAGCTCTTGTCACTACTTCTTCCAGTTTAGGCTAGATACTTACTGGGTACGCGTTGATATACGTACTCCTGCTACACTTCTGCACTAAATGTGCAGGATCTGACAGGTTCATTTGATAGTCATTTGGGCGTGTATGCGCAGCTGCTGAGGGAACTTTATGGTGAGTTGTATTCCATGGTACGAATCGCAGCATACAGAGTCTCCATCATAATTATTTACTTTATCCTATCTATTTTGTATTCCAGACAGATGTTGTATAGCTATTGTACTTCCTACTAGACGCTCATGCACTTGTGATACCGGATTTTGGGATACTCTAGTGGTTGTTTATGGTTCGGCTTGATATTGTCATCTTTTATTTTATATCTTACTAATATTTTAAGTATTCGTGATTTTTAAATTCATTGAATTCTTTATTTAATAAAACGTATGATTTCAGAAATAATAAAATGAATGATTAAATTGATAGTTCACAGTTGGCTTGCCTAACGACGGTGTTGGGCGTCATCACGTCCTATAGTGGAAATTCGGTCGTGACAATTTGGTTCTCTTTCATAATTTCTGCTAAAACATGAGTGTACTTTGTTGAGAATATTTGTAGTTTTCTAATTTAATATAGTTTACTTTATATATGTTGAAATTGTTAATTTGTAAAAAATTTAGTTTGGTGTATAATCTCTTTTACTTAGAACGTTTATAGCAATTAGTTTAGTTCATAACTCCATTTTTTACTTTTTTTGTTTGTAAATACTTATATGTTAAATTTCTTAGAGTTATAAGATTTTAAGCTATTTAAATATTATTTTGTAAAAATTAGTAAAATTTGTTAATATATAGATAAAATTCTAAAAATTAGAACTAAATAGTTTTTTTTTATATAATTCCCAAAGTTGATTTAAAAAAAAAAGAGCGCCAATGACTTTATTTTGAGGTCACACGATGAACAAAATTGAGTAGTAAACAAATTCTATTTACCAGTTTCGCTTATACAAGAGGCTACTATGTTCTTTGACTAAACCCGCATATATAAAATCATGAGTCCGTCACTGCTTATCGCCCATAAAAATTAGTAACTCAAATAAAGCCCAAAGAAAACTCGAATGGATTTTCCGTTCCTATACCATTAATCAAACTTATTTATCAAAGTTTTCTAAAGCTTATTATTTACCCGCTAACTGTATATTGTTCATAGCAGATATATATTCCCACTTAAAAGGCTCTCAAACAATGATTAATGTGTTCAATTAAGAGATTCATTTATACCGTTTTCCTTTCTTTTTTTTCTCCTCTCCCATCTCCCTCTTCTTCTACTGTCTTCCTCATCTTTTAATTTGCTGCCAATTTATGCAACATATCGTTGCCATCACTTATTATGAAATGCCACATATTTCAATTGTTGCCATTGATTTGTAGATCGTAAAGTACACTCCATATATATGAGGGAGGGAAATTTAGCGATTCAAACGAAATTGTGATGACTGAAAAATTATCACCAATTTTGGGTCATTTGTTTTAGGAACATGAAATTTATTTACATACTGTGATTGGGTAATGAAATTTATAACTTTCATATAACATTGATACAAAAATAATATAACTACAATATTATACAATTTAAAAATAACTTTCGTAAACTATAACAAAACTTTAGTACAATTTTGATACATGTATAGAAATTTCATACAATATTTATATAAAAACTAATACAATTACAATAGAATAGAACTTTTCTTGTCACGACCCAAAATCCACTATAGGTCGTGATGGCGCCTAACGCTGCCGTCAGGCAAGCCAACGGTGATTTACCAATTTGATTGCTCATATTATTACTTTCGAAATCACAAATTTAATAAGATAAGGAGATTTACACTTCTGAATTACGGGAACGTACAACATTGGTAATTTATAAAAGAAATGAAAGTCGATAATAATATACGAAACCCTAAGTATCAACTAGTATAACCCCAAAACTTGGTGTCACAAGTGCATGGGCATTTTCTAAAAAGTACAATAATAATACAATATTTGTCCAAAATATAAATAAGACAGGATAAAATAAATAGTACGATGGAGACTCGGTGTACTGCGATGCATAGCCTGGGTTGCAGCTCACATAAAGTCTCCTCAATAGATGCGTCTACGCGCGAAGATGACCACCAAATGAACCTATCATATCTTGCACATTTAGTGCAGAAGTGCAGCATGAGTACGTAAATCAATGCGTATCAAGTAAGTATCTAGCCTAACCCCGGATAAGTAGTGACAAGGGAATGACATCGACACTTACTAGAGGTCCAATAAAATAATATAATAATTCATAAGAGATATGAAGTGCACAGCGATAGTGGAGTAAATCTGTAAATTTCATAATCTTCCAAATATTTCTTTTAAAGTATAAATTTCTCGATCTTGTATTCTACCTTAATAGCTCAGATAATGCCAAGTGCCAATATCAAAGAAATAAGGACTACAATAAAAATGTCGGGCATCAGTGGAAGGTTTATCCTGTGAATATCGGACCACTAGCGATATAACGCACGATTATGCCAAGGTCGTTCGACCCGATCCAGAATAATGTGTACACTGCCAAGGGTCGAGCAACACGAACCATAGATGCATCTATTATATTGTCGAGATGTTTGGCCCGCTCCACAAGAAAGGAAGGAAGTTACGAATTACGAGACGCGTGCTTACAATACAGTACATAAGCAAAAAATGATTATAATCTTTACCGTTTCTCAAATAAATCGCCCAAAACTCAAAGTGTTAAGGCCCGACCTATTATACATATATTTATTTCTAAATCAAATTCAGTTATAACTTTAATTAATTAAGCCAGCAGAACGAGTTCAAATAACTCAATTATTACATGATAAAGTCCTAAGTCTATCCGGAGGTAAACCTACTTTATCTACATACGGACTCTCGTCACCATGTGCGTACGTAGCACCCACAACTAGTTTCACATAACAATAAATATCACCTAGAGTATAGTTTCCCCCTCACAAGGTTAGATAAGAGAGTTACCTCGCTCCGAAATTCCATGACCGGCTCAAACACCTCTCAAACACCTCAAACTGATGCTCGTCTCTCCAAAACTAGTCAAACAAATGTGCAAATCAATATATATATATATATATATATATATATATATATATATATATATATATATATATATATATATATATATATATATATATATATAAAGTCAATAAAGTCGACCCTCAAGCCCACGTGCCCGGATTCCGAAATTTCTTGAAGATAAACTTTACCCATAAAATTTCGAACCCAGATATATGATTTATTTCCAATTTCATGACCAATTTCGTGGAAAAAATCCAAAAATAACAATTTCTATGTTTCGTACCAAAATCACAGATGTCTACTCATTTCCATGTTCAAATTCACATATAAATCATGTATTTAACTCACAATATATGGAAATTACTTACCTTGACATAGATGATGAAAATATCCACTTGAAGTTGTCCAAACATCGCCTAAGCCAAGAGAGAATGAAAGAAAATGGGCCAAATTCCGTATAAAAAATCATTTTTGCCCAGCGCTTCTCTCGCACCTGCGGAACAGTAGCCCCTTCTGTGGCTCCGCTTCTGCGGAAACTTCCTCACAGATGCGGCCTCCCCCAAGGCTAGCTTTTTCTGCTTCTACGACCATCCAACCGCAGATGCGCATCCGCTTCTGTGGAAATCCTCTGCACCTACACACTCCCCAACTCAAGCACCACTCCGCACATGCGCGCCCATGACCACACCTATGGCTCCTCAGGTGCACTACAACACTCGCACCTGCGATCATCCAACCCAGACCACTTCCACTTTTGCGCTTCTTCCCCCGCATCTGCGATCCCACAGATGCGGCAAATTCCTCGCACCTGCGAATCCTATCCAGCCTCACACCCTACCGCTTCTGCGACCACTGGGCCGTTTCTGCAATCTCGCACCTGCGGCCATAACCTCGCAGGTGCGATCGCACCAGAAGCCTTAAGATTCAGTAGTTATGCCAAGTCCAAATTCGATCCATTTCCAATCTGATTCGCACCCGAGTCCCCCGCGACCCCGTCCAAACTACCAACACATCCCACAACACGATACAGACTTAGTCGAAATCTCGAATCACATCAAACAACATTAAAATTAGAAATCCACAGTCAAAACCTTACTTTCGACTTTCCAACCTTCAAACTTCGCTGAACGCATCCGAATTACACTCAAACACCTCAGAATGACACCAAACTTTCAGTGCAAGTAACAAATCACGATACGAACCTATTCCAAGGCCTGAAACTCCGAACGGACATTGATAACATCAAAATTCATTTCAAATCAAACTTAATAATTTCTTAAACTTCCAAAATGCCAACCTTCCATAATAGGCGCTGAAATGCTCCCAGATGGTCCGATACTCAACCCGAATATATGCCCAAGTATGAAATCATCATACGAACCTATTGGAACTTTCAAATCCCGATTTCGAGGTCTTTTGTTCAAAAGTAAAACCTTAGTCTATTTTCCAACTTAAAGCTTCTGAAATAACAATTTTCTTTCCAAATCAACTCTAAACTTCCCAAACTTCAATTCCGACTACACGTACAAGTCATAATACCTGAAGTGAAGTTACGCAAGGCCTCAAACCGCCGGACGACGAGCTCGAGCCCAAATCAACCGGTCGGGTCGTTACATTAGGCTAAACGTGATGACTACACATGCTAGAGTAACTCAGTCAAGGAATTAAAAAGGAAACTACTTAGCAAGAACCGTATTTTTAACATTTAACTCAAGTACGCCCTCGTCACCTCGCTTACACGGCCTTCAGGTATTTCAAATACCATAACAGTACCAAAACCTAAGGGGAGTTTTTTCACACAAGGTTAGACAAGTCAATTACCTCAAATCTTGCTCAATCAATCAATAATAATGCATTTCCCTTGCCTTCCAACTCCGATCGGCTCGAATCTAGCCAAAACAATTACATACTATAAATATAACTATAAGAAACTAATTTAAATAATAAATCTACGACTTTAAAAAAAATAAAAATCGCCCCAAAAGGTTGACCCGGGGCCACGTCTCGGAATCGGGTAAAAATCACAAAATAGAAACACCCTTTCGATATCGATTTCACCCATACTAAAATTATTCAAATCTGATACAAAAAGCTCGATCAAAACCTCAAATTTTGGCCTAAGGATTTTTTCACCTTTTCCCCAAATTTCTCAACCCAAATCCTTAATTAAATGAAGAAATTAATGATAGATTAGTGAGAATTAATCAAAAAGGAGTCAAGAATCCTTACCCAAATATTTCCTCTAAAAATATCTCAAATGTTTGCTTCAATCCGAGCTCTATATTCACAATGTGAAGAAAATGGCAAACCCTTAATATTAAACCTTTTGTCCAGCACTTCCGCTTTTGCGAGGCCATAGTCGCATCTGCGGCTCCACAGCTGCAAAATTTCCATCGCACGTGCGGGCATCACTTTGGCCATGAAAACTCGCTTTTGAGGAACCCTAAGCGTACCTGCGCTTGCGCTTCTGTGAAGAGACAGCCACATATGCGCTTCCGCTTCTGCGATCACTAGTGCTTCCTGGCCTTTCCGCTTCTGCGCTTCCCCAATAGCATGTGTGAACCCTCTTCTGCGAAACTCTGGCCTCATCTGCGGTCCTAGAAAGGCAGGCAAGAAACCACTTTTGTGGCTCCAGGTCCGCTTCTGCGGTGCCGCACCTGCGGCCCAAAGTGCACTGGTGCGATTGCGCCAGATATTGCCAAGCTTCAGCAGTGCACCAAGTCCAATTTTGTTCCGGATTCAAATCTGAATCACACTCGGGTCCCCTGAGACCCAGTCTGAATAACCAACAAGTCCTAAAACAATACACGGACTTAGTTGAGCCTTTAAATCACATCAAACAATGCTAAAAATACTAATTGCACATTGATTCGAGCCTAATGAACTTTAGAACTTCTAACTTCTACATATGATGCTGAAACATAACAAATAAAGTCTGATTGACCTCAAATTTTGCACACAAGTCACAATTAACATTACGGACCTACTCCAACTTCCGGAATCGGAATACAACCTCGATATCAAAAGTCCACTATTAGTCAAACTTTTCGAAAATCATCATATTTTCCAACTTTCGTCAATCAACGGCGAAATGACCTACGAACCTCCTAATCAACATCCAGACATGCTCCTAAGACCAAAATCACCCTACAGAGCTATTGAAACCGTCAAAATCCCATTCGGAGTCATCTTCACATAAATCAAACTACGGTAAAATTCCTACGACTTAAACTTCCATTTTAGAGACTTTGTGTCCCATTTCACTCTGAAACTAAAAACCAAACCTCCCACCAAGTCACGTAACCACAGAATGAAATAAAGGGAGCAGTAAATAGGGGTTCAGGGCTAATACTATCAAAACGACCGGTCGGGTCGTTACATCCTCCCCCTCTTAAAACAAACGTTCTTCCTCGAACAAGTATAGAGACATACCTGAAGTGGTGAAAAGATGAGGATAACAGTTGTGCATATCATGATCGGTCTCCCAAGTCACCCCCTCGACCAGATGACCCCGTCCACTGAACCTTCACTGGTGCGAAGTTCTTTGACCTTCACTTTCTAACCTACCTGTCAAAAATGACTACCGGCTCCTCAACATAAGATAGATCCTTGTCCAACTAGATTGAACTGAAGTCTAACACATGAGATGGATTACCTTGATACTTTCGGAGCATGGAAACATGGAACACTAGATGAACTGCAGAGAGACTAGGTGGTAGTGCAAGTCTATAAGCCACCTCTCCAACCCTCTCAAGAATCTCAAAAGGCCTGATATATCTATGGCTCAGCTTGCCCTTCCTCATGAACCTCATAACACCCTTCATGGACAAAACTCGGAGAAAGACCCGCTCCCCAATCATGAATGCAACGTTGCGAACCTTCCGATCCACATAACTTTTGTTCCTGGATTAGGTTGTACGAAGTCGATCCTGAATCAATTTAACCTTTTCCAAAGCATCCTGCACCAAGTCTGTACCTAATATCCTAGCCTCGCCCGGCTCGAACCAACCCATTGGAGACCGACACCGTCTACCATACAAATCCTCATACGTGGCCATCCGAATGCTCGCCTGATAACAGATGTTGTTGGCAAACTCCGCAAGTGGCAAGAACTGATCACAAGAACCCCCAAAATCCATCACACACACACATGAAGCATATCCACCAATATCTGAATAGTGCGCTCAGACTGTCCGTCTATCTGAGGGTGAAATATTGTACTCAACTCCACCCGAGTACCCAACTCATGTTGTACGGCTCTCCAGAACCACGATGTAAATTGCATACCCCAGTCAGAGATGATAGATACCGGCACACCATGAATCTTGACAATCTCGCGGATGTAAACCTGAGCCAGCTGCTCCGAAGAGTAAGTAGTAACCACATGAATGAAATGAGTTGACTTGGTCAATCTATCCACAATCACTCAAACTGTATCGAACTTTCTCTAAGTCTGCGGGAGCCCAACTACGAAATCCGTAGTGATCCGCTCCCATTTCCACTCCAGAATCTCTATCTTATGAAGCAGTCCACTTTGTCGCTGATGCTCATAATTTACATGCTGACAATTTAGGCACCGTGCTACATATTCCACTATGTCCTTCTGCATCTACCTCCACCAATAGTGCTGTATCAAATCTCGATACATCTATGCGGCACCTGGATGAATGGAGTACCGCGAACTGTGAGCCTCTTGGAGAATCAACTCATGCAACCATCTACATTGGGAACACATAGCCTACCCTGCATCCATAATACCCCGTCTTATCCAATAGTGACCTCCTTGGAATTACCGTGCTGAACTGTGTCCTTAAGGACAAGCAGATGGGGATCATCATATTGCGGCTATCTGATACGATCATAAATAGAAAACTAAGAAACCACACAAGCCAAAACCCTGCACGTCTCGAAAACATCCAATCTGACAAACTGGTTGGCTAAGGCCTGAACATCCAAGGCTAAAGGCCTCTCTGCTACTAGTAGATATGCTAAACTACCCAAACTCTCTACCATGTGACTCAAGGCATAGGCTACCACATTGGATTCCCAGGATGATAGAGAATGGTGATGTCATAATCCTTAAGCAGCTCCAACCATCACCGTTGCCGCAAGTTATGATCCTTCTGTTTAAACAGTTGTTGTAGACTCCAGTGATCGATGTAGACCTCACAAGGGACACCATACAAATAGTGTCGCCACCTCTTCAAGGCATGAACAATAGCTACTAACTCGAGTTCGTGGATAGGATAGTTCTTCTCATGCACCTTCATATGTCTAGACATGTAAGCAATCACCCAACCGTCTTGCATAAACACTGCACCGAGACCAATGCGTGACATATCACAATACACCGTATAGGACCCCGAACCAATAGGCAACACCAACACTAGGGTTGTAGTCAAAGTAGTCTTGAGCTTTTGAAAGCTCTCCTCAAACTCCTCGATCCAATTGAATGGAGCACCCTTCTGGGTCAATCTAGTCTAGGTGCTACAATAGATGAGAACCCCTATACAAATCGGCGGTAATACCCCGCCAAGACAAGAAAGCTCTAGATCTCCGTAGTTGATGATGGTCTAGGCCAACTCTGCACTACTTCAATCTTCTTTGGATCTACCTTGATCCCCTCACTCGATACTACATGACCCAAAAATGCCACTGAATCTAGCCAGAATTCACACTTCGAAAACTTTGCATACAACTTCTTTTCTCTCAAGGTATGAAGCACAGTCCTCAGGATCTGCTCATGATCCTCCCAGCTCCGGGAGTACACCAGAATTTCGTCAATAAACACAATGTCGAAAGAGTCAAGATAGGGCTAAAATACACTATTCATCAAGTGCATGAAAATTTCTAGGGCATTGGTCAGCCCAAAAGACATCACAAAAAACTCATAATGACCATACCGAGTCCTAAAAGCAGTCTTCGGGATATCTGGCTCCCGAATCTTCAACTGATGATAGCTTGAATGCAACTCGATCTTAGAGAACACTCTGGCACCCTGAAGTTGATCAAATAGGTCATTAATACGTGGTAATGGATACATGTTCTTCACTATAACCTTGTTCAACTTGCGATAATCAATACACATTCGCATAGAACTATCCTTCTTCTTTACAAACAAGACAGGAGCTCCCCAAGACGACCCACTAGGACGAATGAAGACCTTATCAAGCAACTCTTGCAACTGTTCCTTTAACTCTTTCGGCTCTATTAGGGCCATACGATAGGGTGGAATAGAAATGGGTTGAGTGTCCGATAACAAATCAATGCCAAAGTCGATATCTCTGTCGGGTGATATGCTTAGAAGATCCGTCAGAAATATGTTTGAATAATACCTCACTATCGAAACTGACTCGACGGTTGAGTACCAGCACTAACATCCCTCATATATGTCATATATGCATCACACCCCTTCTCAACCATCTGCTGAGCCTTTAGAAATGAGACAACATTGCTAGGAACATAATCTAAGGTACCTCTCCACTCTAGCCGTGGTAGACTTGGCATAGCCAACGTTACCTTCTTGGAGTGACAATCAAGGATAGCGTGATAAGGCGACAACCAGTCCATGCCCAAAATAACATCAAAATCCACTATACTGAGTAATAATAATTCGACTCTGGTCTCAAAACCACTAAGAACGACCAAACACAACTGCTACACATGGTCAACAATAATAGAATCTCTCATAGGTGTAGACACATAGACATGAGAACTCAAAGAATCACGGGATACACCCAAATATCGAGCAAAATAAGATGACATATAGGAATAAGTGCAGTCTGTATCAAATAAGACTGAATCATCTCTATGACATACCGGAACAATACCTGTGATGACAGAATCGGATGCAACTGCCTCTGTCCTAGCAGGAAGGGCATAATATCTAGCCTGGCCTCCCCCTCGAGGGCGACCTATACCTGTCCGACCTCCACCTCGAGCTGGTTGTGCAGGTGGAGTGGTAGTTGGAGTTGTAACCATAGCCTGAGTGGTTTGTGGAGGTGCACCCCTCCTGAGTCAGGGGCAATCCCTCACCACATGATGAGTGCCACCAAGCTCAAAATAAGCTCTTGGAGGATGTGGCTGAAGTGACTGGCTCGGGCCTGATCGGCTGGACTGACTGTTGAAAGCACCCCATGCAGGAGGTGCATTAAATAATGGCGGTCCATAATAAGGAGCCTGAGGCCTAGGAATGGTCGGAGTACCGCTGGCGGCTGGAAGTGTTGAATGAACAGGGCGACCCTCATAGACCCTACCTTGACGAGCTGTAGCTGGGGCATGAGTACCACTATATATCCCACACTCTCGAGACCTCTTGGCCTCTCTCCTCCCTCTCCCGAGTCAACATACCCTCCAATATCCTAGCAATCCCCACTACCTGCTAGTATGCGATGTCCATCTCAAACTCTCGGGCCATGCTAAATCTGATACTAAGGTTGAGCCCCTCAATAAATCGATGAACCCGCTCCCGAACAGTAGCAACCAAGGCTGGTGCATGCCTGGCCAAATCAGTGAATAGGACCGCATACTCTGACACGGTCATAGAACCCTGGCGCAACTGCTCAAACTCTGTACGCCATGCATCTCTTAAACTCAGGTGGACATACTCCCTGAAAAACATATCTGAGAAATGAGTCCAAGTGAATGAAGCTACCTCGGTCGGACTACCCAACTCATATTCTCGCCACCACTGATAGGGCACTCCTCTAAGCTAGAACGCAGTGAAATAAATACCAGTAGACTCCGCAGCACCCATAGTACAAAGGATACGGTGACACTCCTCAAGAAAACTCTGGGCATCCTCTAACACTAAGCCACTAAAAGTAGGAGGGTGTTACTTCATGTACCTCTCAAGCGTGAGCTGCTCCCCCTTAGAAACGGCTGCCCTAACCTCGGGCTGAACTAGAGCTACCGGCTGTATCGGTATGACCTCAGGAACCTGGTCGACCTAGACTCGCTGCTCTGGGATACGGGCGGTAAGAGTCTATGCTCCTCCCCTGGCCTGATATATGACAGGAGCAAGTGGTATCAATCCTACCTGAGCCAAGGTGTTGAACATGCTCAGAAACTAGGTGAGACTCTCCTGGAGGGTTGGTGCAGTAACAGGCATCTCAAGTGCCTGCCCTCCAACTGGAGCTACTGGTGGATCCTGTGTAGCAGCTCGTGCAGGTGCTCTGACTGCACCACGTGGACGTCCTCGTCCTCTACTCTGGCCCCGGCCTCTTGTGGCCCTATCAGGGGGCGCAAGTGTCTGGTCATCTTATCCAGTTATACGTGTCCTCACCATCTGTGAGAGAATAGAAAGACAGAAATTTAGAATTCGAAGTCAAAAGTTTCGCACGATAAGGAATCAAAGAAGTGAAGCTTTTCCTAACAATTACATAGCCTCTTGAAGATAGGCACAGACGTCTCTGTACCGATCCGCGAGACTCTACTAAACCTGCTTGTGACTCATAACACCTATGGACCTAGTGCTCTGATACCAACTTATCACGGCCCCAATTTTCCTCCACGGGATACCGTGATGGCACCTAGTCTCTAATACTAGGTAAGCCTAAACAGTACGCGGAAACATTTAATAAGAGATTAAAACTTGAACATCCTACCAATTTCATAAAAAAAGTTTACCAAAACTCAATACATAAAATGCCAAACCTAGTGAGATATAAGTCACAAGCTTTATGTACAGTACTGAATAATCTTATACATCACTGTCTATCGAAACATAAAGAAATAAGGAAATAAGTTTACAAGCAGCGACATTGCTTCCTAATATCGGGGACTGGTAGGACGCACATGGATCTGCACAAAGACATGTGCAGAAGCATAGTATGAGTACACCACAACGGTACCCAGTAAGTGCCAAGACTAACCTCGGTAGAGTAGTGACGAGGTCAGGTTAGGGCCCTACCGAAAATAATAGGAAACAAGGCAGAAGATATAATAATAAAATGAAATGACTGAGAAGTGAACAATGAAAAATTACAGAAAGATAACAACACAGGAAATAAAGGTAAACAATAGGGGCGCTCCCGAGGTACCGCCTCATAGTAACAAAAGTAAATGCACAATAGGGGCACTCTCGAGGTACCGCCTCATAGTCCCAAAAGTAAATATACAACAGGGGCGTTCATGAGGTACCGTCTCGTAGTCCCAAAAGTAAATATGCAACAGGGGCGCTTCCGAGGTACCGCCTCATAGTCTAAAAAGTAAATACACAACAGGGGGCACTCCCGAGGTACCGCCTCGTAGTCCCAGAAGTAAATATGCAACAGGTAACCGATGGGACAATGAAATTACAGCAAGGAAACCTACAGGTAAACACTGAATACAAGGTCAAGGAAGTAGGAAATCCAACTAAGCATGTTGTACAAATTACAAGTAAGAGATAAGATACGTAGACATGTGACATTAGGCTAAACATGATGACTACACATGCTAGAGTAACTCAATCAAGGAATTAAAAAGGAAACTACTTAGCAAGAACCAGATTTTTAATATTTAATCCGAGTACGCACTCGTCGTCTCGCGTACACGGACTTCACGTATTGTAAATACCATAAAAGTACAAAAACCTAAGAGGAGTTTCCCCCACACAAGGATAGAAAAATCACTTACCTCAAATATCGCTCAATCAATCAATAAGAAAGACTTTCCCTTGACTTTTCGCTCCGGTCGGCTCAAATCTGGCCAAAACAATTACATACTATAAATATAACAATAAGAAACTAATTTAAATAATAAATCTACGACTTTAGAAAAGAATAGAAAAATCGCCCCAAAATGTCGACCTTGGCCCACGTCTCGGAATCGGGTAAAAGTTATCAAATATGAATACCCATTCAATATCGAGTTAACCCATACTAAAATTACTCAAATCCGATGCAAACATCTCGATCAAAACCTCAAAATTCGGCCTAGGAATTTTTTCACCTTTTCCCAAATATCTCAACCCAAATCCTAAATTAAATGAAGAAATTAATGATAGATGATTGGAAATTAATCAAAAATGAGTCAAGAATCCTTACCCAAATGTTTCCTCTAAACATCTCTCAAAATTCCACATCAATCCGAGCTCTACATCTCAAAATATGAAAAAAATGACAAACCCTCGCTTTTAAACCTTCTATCCAGCACTTTCACTTTTGCGAGACCTTAGCCGCATATGCGCTGCCGCTTCTGCGGAAGGTCTCCGCTTCTGCGATCACCAAGCCTTCCTGACCGTTCCGCTTCTGCGCTTCCCCAATCGTACGTGCGAGTCCGCTTCTGCGGAACTCTGACCGCATCTGCGATCCTAGCTGGGCAGGCCACAAACCGCTTCTTTTGCTTGAGGTCCTCTTCTGCGATACCGCACCTGCGGCCCAAAGTGCGCAGGTGCGATTGCACCAGACATTGCCAAGCTTTAACAATGCACCAAGTCCAATTTTGTTCCGGGTTAAAATTTGAATCACACCCGGGCCCCCCGAGACCCCGTCCGAATATTCCAACAAGTTCTAAAATATCATACAGACTTAATCGAGTCTTTAAATCACATCAAACAACGCTAAAACCCGAATTGCACATCAAGTTGAGCCTAATGAACTTTAGAACTTATAACTTCTACATCCGATGCCAAAACCTGTCAAATCAAGTCCGATTGACCTCAAATTTTGCACACGAGTCACAATTGACATTACGAACCTAATCCAACTTCCTAAATTGGAATTTGACCTCAATATCAAAAGTCCACTCCCGGTCAAACCTTCTAAAAATCATCAAATTTTCCAACTTTCGTCAATCAAAGGCGAAATGACCTACGGACCTCCAAATCAACATCCGGACACGCTCCTAAGACCAAAATCACCCTAAGGAGCTATTGGAACCGTCAAAACCCCATTTTGGAGTCATCTTCACAGAAATCAAACTATGGTAAATTCCTACAACTTAAACTTCAATTTTAGGGACTATGTGTCACATTTCACTCTGAAACCAAAAATCAAACCTCCCGGAAAGTCACGTAACCACAGAATGAAATAAAGAAAGCAGTAAATAGGGGTTCAGGGCTAATACTCTCAAAATGACCGGCCGGATCATTACAACAAAATACAACTAAATACTGTTTTCATATAAATTTCATACAACTATAATACAACATGTTTACATCTTCTTCCTCTTCGAATTTTAATCTATAAATTCATTCAAAATCAACTCTAACTGTCACCAAATACTCTAAAAATTGAGATATAAACTCCAAAGGACATTCACGATCGTTTGTAACAACACCCAATTTAAATAAATAATAATTTATAAAAATTTGATTTTAAAATCAAAATATCAAAACTTGTTTATGGTTGCAATGTCTGGGGAGACAGCGGACAAGGACTAGTTCGCTGGTGACAGATGACGACGTCAAATCCATTGTTGAATTCTCTAAATAAGAAAAGAAAAAGGAGATGAAAAAAAGAGAAGAGAAGCACAGAAGATCTAAAGAACAAAAAGTAGGGCAGAAAAATAAAGAGAGTGAGAGAGAGAAACAAACAAGGGGGGATATTACTTAATGTATGGAATTCGATTAAATAATTAGTAATTTGTATATAATTAATGGATACTCAATTAATACTAATTTGCATATAATTAGTAACTTGTATATAAACTTGTAACTAAGCTAAAACCTCAATAGTGAGGGTAAATAAGTTTCAATACTATTATAGCTAAGTAAAAATCTCAAATTGAATTAATATTAATTCTAACAAAAGAATTTCAATTCAATACTAGGCATGGCAATAGTATTGGATATCTATTTATTTTAGTTTTGCGTTTGTTGAGACAGTAAAAATGCATAAAAAATTTTTTTATTGTTTAGTCATATAACTAATACTTAGTACTTATTAGTCGTACTTATTTTAGCATGACTTAGTACTTTTAGATTATGTTCATTTTTTATTTTGGCTTATTAATTAGCGATATTTATTTTATGCGATTTCATTTTTTTTTTTGTTGAATATTTTAGTATGTGTCATGACTCATCGCATTTTTTATTTCATTTTCTTGGGTGACATCTTATATTGTTTTATCCTACTAGAATTAAAAAAATATTTGGAATACAAGTTATATGTTTTGTGTTATGAATATTTTACCGGAAAAAATCCGAAAAATCTGAGAAAACTAAAAACTTCGAAAAAAATCGAGATTGAGAAACCCGATTTTTATTGGTTTGATTTATAGATTTAAAACCCCAATATAATTAGTTTGGTTTGATAATTAAAAAACTCGAACTCATCCCATTTATGTACACCCCTAGTAGGTTTGGTGATGCAAATGATCAAAGGAAGTAGAAAAGAAAAAAAAAGTATATAATAAGGAAATGAGATAATTGCCAAGCATTTGGAGGAGAGAGAAGAAAGATTAATAATATTTAACAAACAAAAAAGAGAGATAAGAAAAAGAAAAGTAGAACACAAGAAGAAAGGAATTTGAACACAAGTAAAAGAATCCATATCTATCTACAATAAAAAATGATATATTACTAAAGATCAATCCTAATCAAGAAATAGCACCTTGAATATATTCAAGAAATAATATTAATTGGTATATGGGCATTAATAGAACTATTAGGGGTTAGTGTCATGACCCAAATCCGTATAGGTTGCTACTGCACCTGACGTCGTCGTTAGGAAAGCCCTCAAGTATAACTACAATTTATTTACCCCTTTTTAACAATTTTAATACGGAAGATTTCCTTTTTAGAGTACACTTTAAACTAGATTTCATGCAACCGTGACAAGTCTTTTTAATCAAAAATAAAAACATAATAAGTACATACTCTGCAGAGATAGAAATGACGAGTACAATAGTACATAAGTGCTACAAATCCCCAAAACCTGGTATCATAAGTACATGAGCAATCTAGAAAATATACAAACTACTAAAACTATTGTCCGAAAGTGATAGACAAGAATAATAAATAAGATAGAAGGAGACTCCGATGATACGGATCATAGCAACGCAAGCAGCTCGCCACTAAGTCTCCGTAGATGATCGACTACGCACCCGCGTGACCACTGGTGGAACCTGTCTTAGTATCTGCACATTAGTGTAGAAGTGTAGCATGAGTACGGAGAACAACACGTACCTAGTAAGTATCTAGTCTAACCTCAAAGAAGTAGTGACGAGGGGTCGACTTGACACTTACTAGAGGTCAATAATAATAACATAAGTGCATAAGTAGACATGGTGAGCATACAACAAGTATCAATGAAATAAATAAGGGCAACTACAATAAATATAACAGGAGTCTGTATCACATCACCAACATCTTATAACCGGCCGTGAAGGCACAAACTCAATTAAACCCAAACCAGAACTCTCTTTCGATTATTAAGTACGAAGTTGCCCAGGTGAACGACTTGGTCCCATAAGAGTGATGTTATCATATTGTCGTGGAGAAGGGCCCGATCCCATTAGAGTTAAGGAATTTACCTTGCTCGGAGAAGTACTTGCGAGGAAAGAAGACATGAATTTTCATAGTTTATTACGTATTCCCCAATATTTTTGAAATAAGAAGGCTAAGGCAATAATTGTAAATTTAAATCCCTAGTCTCAACCCTAGTTAAGACAATTAATACTCATGATAAATACAAAGAAAAATTAAAAGCATCATGTGGATCTAAGTCTACCCGGACATATCATGGAATATAGTTACGCACAAACTCTCATCACCTCGTGCGTACGTAGCTCCCCACACAAGTACCACACAACAATAATACACCTAAGGGGATGAGTTCCCTCTTACAAAGTTAGGCAAGAGACTTACCTCGGTTTCAAGCCTTCAATCCGGCTCTCCAATCTCACTAGAACCCTTCAAACGATGCGGAAGACTCCAAAACTAATCAAATGTCATATAAACTAGTAAATATATGCTCAAGGTCCATATTTTAGCTTTTATAGTAGTTACCCAACTCAATTTGGAAGATTAATGAAATTTACCCCCAGGCCCACGTGCTCGGATTCCGAAAATTTTTGAATATAATTGTTACCCATGAACTCCCGAACTCAAATATAAAATTCGTTCTCATTTACATCACCAAATTCTTGGTCAAATCCCAAATTTACCAAAACCCTAGGTTCCTCACAAATCCCACAAGTTTTCAAAATTTATATGACTAGTTTATAAATACTCTCATAATTAACTTGAAAATGGGTGAGAATTACTCATCTTAGGATATTGATGAGAATCCCCCTCAAATGTTCTCTCAAAATTTTCCAAAACCAAATGATATGTGAGAAAAAATGGCCTAAGTCTCGGATTAAAATATTCACTACCCAACGATTTCCGCTTCTGCAGACTTTGGGTCGTCTGTGAAAAATCCATCGCAGGTGCAGTTCTCACCAAGCCTGGCCATGTCCTCTTCTGCAGAGAACCATGCGCACATGTGCATCTTCTTTTGTAGAAATAGTCCACATCTATGCACCCGCGCCTATGGAGAAACCCGCTACTACGAACCTAAGCCATCATGGCCTAGCTCACACCTGCGACCCCAAGCCATCATGGCCTAGCTCACACTTGCGACAACTTTTCTCGCAGGTGCAGTAAATACCCCGCTTCTGCGATCATTGGCCAGCCTACTCCAGGATTCTTCTGTGATTGTTGGCCTATTTCTACGGGCTCGCACCTGCGACTAGTTCCACGCAGGTACGAACGCACCAGACCTGAAGCCACCAGCAGTCCCCCATGCCTAAATCTGAGTCGGATTCTAATCCATTTTGCATCCGGGTCCCCTGGGACCCCATCCAATTATACTCACACATCTAACAATATAATACGGACCCGATCGCACTATCGAAACACCAAAATAACATTTAGAACTATTAATCAAATGTCAAAATGCATACATTTGACATGAAACTCAAAAACTTCTAAAAATCTTCTTCATGTCCGGTTTCTATCAAATCAACTCGGAATGATGCCAAATTTTGCGTGCAAGTTATAAATCACTATACAAAACTATTCTTAGTCTCAGAATCCCAAACGGACCTCGATAACACCAAAGTTTACTCCAAACCAAACTTAAAGAACTTGAAAAACCTTCAATGCGCCAACTTTCAATATTAAGCGTCGAAACTCTTCCGTGTCATCTGAAACCCGATCCGAACACACGCCCAAGTCCAAAATCATCATACGAACCTATTGGGACCATCAAATCCCGATTCTAAGGTCATTTACTTGAAACGTTGACTCAAGCCAAACTTAACCATTATAGGGTACTATTAAGGAACTAAGTGTTATGATTTTAACCCGAACCCTTTCAAACCTAAACCAACCATCCCCGCAAGTCATAAAATAGTAAAATCACATACGGAGAGTCTTAATTAGGTAAACATAGATCTATAAAGTAAAACGATCAGTCAGGTCATTACAGGTCGTTTGTTGAGAACATAGCTATCCTAGTATTATAATCATGATTATAACCTCAGATCTAATATATTATAGATAATACTAAGATTTTGATATAAATTTTACACCGATATAACCTAATATTCATAAGTAAATATTGGATAAATATAACCCAAATTTAATATTGGAATAATATTCTAATTTCGATAACCAAACGACCTATTAAAACTTTATTAAGTGCACCTAAAACAGAAATAGAAAATCATGAACCTAGAACTCAGAAAGAGAATTGGTAATATTGATTTATAAAATTCTGCATACACCACTAGGTGTAGCAACTTTCAAAAACATAACTCTTCGTATTGTGCATGAATTTAAAACTAACAAAATATATGAAGACTTCTCATACGTCCATATATCTATTTAAGTGGTGTGAACCTTAATATATGTTGTCACTCTGTATTTAAAATCAGTAAATCAATAAACGTTAGTTTAAGAAGAAAAAAATCAAAGAAGAGAAAATTCCGAGCCCACAAGTTTCTTGTGTTTCCTTAAGGAATTTAATCCCCTCACAATGCCCAAGGTTGCGGATTAATTCCTCCCAGGATAGAACGGAATAACTATTATGTGATAGCGGCACTTCAAATCACATAATTTCGGCGAACTTAAATGGCGGAGCAAATCACACAAAATGCTTACGTTTTGCTTTTAAATAACCAATGCAGTATGCAGAAAATTGAGGGGAGAGATTTCAGATTTTTCAGTGGTGGAAAATGAGGCTAAGCCTCTCTATTTATAGACAATGAAAGGGTGAGATGAAGAGGTGCAATCCAAGAGGTGCCTCTTCCATTTCCCATTCACACCCCAATGAAAGGGTGAGATGAAAAGAAGCAATCCAAGAGGTGCCTCTTCCATTTCCCATTCACACCCAAGAGGTGCCTCTTCCATTTTCCATTCACACCCCTTAATAAAAACGCAACAATCCCCCACATGAATGGGGAATGGACATATGTGGAAAAACAAGCATGAAAATACTGTGTGATTCACAATTATGGATTAATCGTATCTGGATAAGTAGGTTTCTGTATGAACTTTCCGTAGTAAGCTTATGTCGGATATACTCGGTCAATTGGTAGATTTGATATCTTTGAACCGTCGAACTTTGGTGTATACGTAGACAACCATAAGTCACACAATCAACCCTTAACCGTCTTTGGTTCTCATTGTTATGTTCGTTTCAGCCATGAACACCACCTGGTTCATAAGTGCATAGAGAACTGGTCTTACAGAATTCTCCTTGAAGCGGCTTACACTTCACACTTACATAGGTGATTCCTAAGCGTGTTATCCCATAGATACAATATTTGATATACTCCGTATCAAATTTAGAAACCATTAAAAAGCCTTAATGCTTTATCCTTGGTACTGAACATTGTCTCATCACGAGAATGGACCAAAAAAAAATTTTATTTGACAATGTTGAACCGTCATTAATGACTTTGTTTGATCTCCTTGAACCTAGGTCTTGGAATCTCCAGTCTTCTAGGTAGAGTTACCGCCACAGTGACTTGTCCTCAGCCTTAGTCCCATTCCTTTTGATGACTTCTCAACAGCCTCTCTAGGTAGGCCTTTTATAAGCGGATCTGATACATTATCTTTTGACTTTACATAGTCAATTGTGATAATTCCACTAGAGAGTAGTTATCTAACGGTATTATTACTTCGTCGAATGTGACGAGATTTTTCGTTATAAATAACGCTCCCAACCCTTCCTATTGCTGATTGATTGTCGTAATGTATGCATACATGTGCCACAGGTTTGGGCCAAAATGGAATGCCTTCTAAGAAATTCAGGAGCCATTCAGCTTCTTCACCGGCCTTGTCTAAAGCTATAAACTCAGACTCCATTGTAGAGCGGGCGATGCATGTCTGTTTGGACAACTTCCAAGACACTACTCCTCCACCAATTGTAAAAATTTATCCACTTGTGGATTTTGATTTCGTTGATCCGGTGATCTAATTCGCATCACTATATCCCTCAACAACTACAGGATAGTTATTGTAATGCAATACATAGTCTTGGGTATATTTAAAATATCCCAAAACTCGTTTCATTGCTATCCAATGAGCTTGGTTGGGATTACTTATGTATCGACTAAGATTACTTATTGCATAAGCTATATAAGGTCATGTACAATTCATAATGTACATCAAACTTCCCAACACTCGAGCATATTCCAATTGAGACTTGCTTTGACCTTTATTCTTTTCAAGAGTATGGTTTAAATCAATTGGCGTTTTTGCTTCTTTAAAGTCCAAATATTTGAAATATTTTAATATAATGAGATTGAGACAAAGCTAGACCTTGAGGAGTTTGAAGAATCTTAATTCCTAAAATTAAATCGGCAACTCCTAAGTCTTTCATATCAAACTTACTAGTAAACATGCGCTTAGTAGCATTTATGTTACCAATGTCGTTACTCATTATCAATATATCATACACATATAAATAAACAATGACTATTTGATTTGGAGCATTCTTAATATAAACACATTTGTCACACTTATTGATCTTGAAACCATTTGACAGCATTGTTTGGTCAAATTTCGCATGCCATTGTTTTGATGCTTTTTTTAGTCTGTAAAGTGACTTAACAAGTCGACACACCTTATTTTCTTTTTCGGAAACTACAAACCCTTCAGGCTGTTCCATATAGATTTCTTCCTCTAAATCTCCATTTAAGAATGATGTCCTTACATCCATCTGATGGATTTGAAGGCCATACACGGCGGCTAACGCTATTAACACCCAGATAGATATAATCCTTGTCACCGGCGAGTATGTATCAAAGTAATCAAGACCTTCTTGTTGTCTAAATCCTTTAATAACTAATCTTGCCTTATATTTGTCAATAGTACCATCAGCTTTCATTTTCCTTTTGAAAATCCATTTAGAACCCAAAGGTTTATTTTCCGGAGGAAGATCAACCAATTCCCAAGTATGATTACTTAATATGGATTCTATCTCACTATTGAATGCCTCTTTCCAATATTGTTCTTTCGAGGAAGACATTACTTCTTTGAACGTTTGAGGCTCATTTTCCAACAAAAATGTCAGAAAGTCTGGTCCAAAGGAAGTAGTTGTCCTTTGATGTTTACTACGTCTTGAATTTTCCTCATTAAACATACTTTCCTTTTCTTTTTCTCGAGGTCCCTTTGAGTTTTCACTAGATGACTCGTATTCATTTTTATACGGATAAATATTCTCAAAGAATTCAGTATTATCATATTCGATTACTGTATTAATATGAATGTCGAGATTTTCTGATTTATGAATCAGAAAATGATATGCTTTACTATTTCTTTCATATCCTATGAAAATGAAATCAATCATTTTCGGTCCAATCTTCACCCTTTGGGTTTAGTAATTTGTACTTTAGCCAAACACCCCCACACTTTAAAATATTTTAAATTGGGTTTCCTACCTTTCCATTTTTCGTATGGAATAGATTGTGTTTTGTTATGGGGAACTCGGTTAAGTATTTGATTCGCTGTAAGAATATATTCCCCCCCACAAGTTCTGGGGTAAACCCGAACTTATAAATAAGGCATTCATCATCTCCTTTAACGTTCTATTCTTTCTTTCCGCAATTCCATTAGATTGCAGAGAGTAAGGGGCAGTTGTTTGCTGAATAATGCCATAATCCAAACATATTTCTTCAAAAGGAGATTCATATTCGCCACCCCTATCACTTCTTATCATTTTGATCTTTTTGTTTAGTTGCATTTCAACTTCATTTTTGTATTGCTTGAATGCCTCAATTGCTTCATTTTTACTATTAAGTAAGTAAATATAGCAATATCTAGTACTGTGTCAATAAAAGTTATGAAATACTTTTTCCCACCGCGAGATGGTATTGACTTCATGTCGCAAATATCTGTGTGAATTAAGTCTAAAGGATTTGAATTCCTTTCAACTAACTTACAAGAGGTGTCTCTTCCATTTCTCATTCACACCCAAGAGGTGCCTCTTTCATTTCCCATTCACACCTCTTAATAAAAACGCAACAATATCTTGATGCTATGATCATTGAAAATTACGTGGATGAAGATGAAAGGAACTCCTTAACAACCATAATTTTTTAAGCGTTTAAATTATTTATACTATTAGTTTATTTCTTTTATATATTATCAGGACAATCAAAAAATATTTATAGTGAATCTTCTCAAAATATGGAATTTACAATATTGAAAATAAGATATGTCACTTACTGCAATAGGTAACTAATCTAATGGTGCAAAAATTCCTTACAATGACAAAACTTGAACTCATTTTTTTATGCTATTATTGAAATTATGTGTGATTTAACTAAAATCGTGTTTGATGTGAACCGCGTCTCTCCTTCTGACTGAATGCATAGCAAGTACTCCGAAATACCAACATCAAAAGATTAACCCATGTAGAACTGTTTTCAAAAGCTACATTTTATTGCACTACTGGTGGACGGTAGCAGCTCAAGAGGTTCCTATATGGGCCTTGTTCTAGTAAAGTACTCTGTTCATTTCTGACGATATTTGACTCGACATGAAATTTAAAAATTAAGAAAGACTTTAGAAATTTACTATTTAAAATAAATCATAAATATTTATGTGACTATAAACCATCTCAATAATAATAAAATAGAAAGTTTAAATTAAAATTGTTTCAAAATAAGGATGACATTATTTTTAGAACATACCAAAAAGAAAAATATGATACTCTTAATTCCCTCCCAATTTATGTGAAGGTGTTCGTATTTCGAAGTCAAACGAATTAATATTTGACTGTAATTTTTCATATGCCTTTTAAATATTTTAAATTATTAATTAGTGACTTGTAGTATATTTTACGTAATTTTCAAAAATATAAATTTTATTTTGAAAAATTAAAAAACTCTATGTCCAAACTCTAAATACATCGTCAAAATTAAAAAAATTCAATTTCGAACTAAAAGTATCACATAAATTGAAATATATGGGTAAATCATCTAAGACAGAGAAAGTAATTGATTTGTACTGTTCACTTACGCGGTTCTTGCTGCATGTATCTGCTTAGGGACCCTCTACATCTCTTCAGTGGGGAACAGACCCCCTTATGCATCTTTCCGTTTTTGGCGGCTGACTTGAATATTTAACAACTAAAGAAAGACTAGCGTAGTGTCGCAGCTTTAAATAAGGAATGTTAAAAACAAAATATTTTAATATCTCAAAAAGAATATTTAATGTCTAGGTTCATTCTTTGAATTGGTCTTTATTAGACCAAGAATATATTTTGATGTGTATAATACATTAGAATAATTTTGAATATAATATTTTATTAACATTGAATGGGTATCAAAATCAATTATTTTTTTGTAACTTTGAATTTAACCAAAGTTGGTCTTGTATGCAGAGGCAGAACTACGTTAAGGGTTGAGGGGTCACGTGACCCCGTTAGCCTCGGCAAAAAGCCTGTATATAGTATTATATATATATATGTACATTTATATGGGCCCCCTTAAATATTTTAAGTGTGTCCCCAGAAACAAAGATGCAGATTGGCGAACTGGATGCTTTGAGCACTTAAATTCCCAACTTTGCTGGTGACGCAAGTTCAAAACCCACGTTCAACTTTTTCCTCCTCCTTTCTATTTTTATTCTTTGAGTATAATGTAATTTATATTTAATAGCAAATTGCTTTATCTTTTACTTTTATCTCTTTTTTTTGAATTCAATTATAATTTAGTACTAATATATAATAATCAACTTAATTAATATTTTAGTTCTTTGAATACAATATAATTTATATTTAATAGCAAATTGCTTTATTTTTTACTTTTATCTTTTTTTTTTGAATTTATTTATAGTTTAGTACTAATACACAATAGTCAACTTAATTAATTTTATTCCTTTTCTTCCCATAGCACCCATTTTGCGAAAAAATCTCTCTTTCTCTCTCCCTCTCTCCCTCTCTCTCTCTATATATATATATATTTGTTCGGTTCCTTTTTTTTCTTCAGAACTTTTTTTTAATAATACTTGGATGATAAGTTATCATAATCGTTAAGTTTTCAAAGAGTTACACGCCGAATTTTATCGCTAGTGATTAGCATACGGTGGTGCCCCCGTCGTGCTCAAATCCTGGGTCCGCCTCTGCTTGTATGACTGCTTCCTTAACGTTGATTTTGATAACATTTCCTTAACTTTGATAATAATGTTTCTTTGGTCTTAAATAATTATAACGTTGATTGCCTTAAACGAATTTGACGTTTTGGCATTGAATCCTAAATGGATTTTAACGTTTTTCATTACATCAAATGTCCATCTCCTTTTGGACTATATATAAAAATATCTGCTTGTGTTCATTTGTAGTAGAGTGAACAAACTTAAAACTTTTCTTCCCTTTTCTTTTTTGTTGGGTTTTTTTTTTTTTCTGATTAACCTATGTTGTTTCTGCTCCTATTTATACTAAAAAATTTTGTTGAATTCTCGGGGATACGCCTAATAATATTTATCACGGTGTGGACGAAATATCCTTAAAGACAGTATCTTTGACATGCCTCAAGATAAATTTTATTCTCCATAATCTAATATTTTTACAACAATCTTAAGGATATTTTTACGTTGTTACTATGGAGAATAATGCTGCTAATGTTGCAGTTGATGCTACTACACCCGTTGCACCTACTTTTTTTGTTGATGTTCCATCACCAATTACCTATGCCAAACATTTCCCTAATGTTTTGAAAATTGAAGTTTTTAAAACCAAACACGTATTCTATTTTGGATCGAATGCCAAACATGTATTCTATTTTGGACATGCATGGAGTTGCTTTCGCACTTACTGATTCTAAGCCAACTGAAGCATCTTCCATTCGGATGGATTAATGGATTCATGCTAATATGGTATGTAGACATACTATAATTTCTACTCTTTCTAATGAATTGTTCAATGTTTAAGTTTCCTACAAAGAGGTAAAAGAAATATGGAGTCAATGATAACAAAGTACACTGTTGAAGACGATACCAAACAAAAATTCGTGATTGGAAACAACTACAAGTGGAAGATGACGGAGGATAAGGACATAATTGTACAAATCAATGAATATCACAAGCTGATTGAAGACCTCAAATCTAAAGATATTTCTCTACCCGAATAGTTTGTTGTTGGTATGCTTATTGAAAAATATCCCAAATCTTGGAGTGACTACAAACAACAATTGAAGCACAAGCACAAGCAGTTATCATTGAAGGACTTGGTCGAGCATATTATAATTGAAAATATCAATCGCAAGCAAATTGTTGCTGACAAAGGAAAGGATATTGCTGCAAGAGCCAACCTAGTGGAGGACAATAAGAGGCAGAGCAAATCAAACAACAGGTACGATAAAAAAATGGTTATAAGCCCAAAACCAACAACCAAACTTTCAAGAAAAAAGGCAACTCCTTTGTGTGTGGCAAACCTGGACACTATGCTGCTCAATGTCGGAAAAGGGCTGGGAATGACAATCCCACTAAGGCTAAAGTAAATTTAATTGAAGCTAAAGCGAATGGCATAATTGTTGTAGTTGTTTCCCAGGTGAATCTTATGGCCAATGTGAAAGATTGGGTGTTAGATTCTGTGTCACACCCCAAACTGCGTGGGATGTGATGGCGCTCAACCTACCTTACCCATCAAGCAAGCCTTATTCTAACTAACTAAAAATCGATTTATATAATATCAAAAAAATTCATAAATAAGTCTTAAAATAATAGTTATCTGAAAACTAAAATCTAATATTAATATTAATATGTCTAACAAATGAACCCACTAGCAAAGTTGTGAGCCTCTAACTGTAAGTCTGAATACATACGTCTATGGGGCATTCCCCTAGAATAATACGAAAGTCAAACAATAATTAAAGACTTAAAAAGGACACTAACATTGCTGGGAGGAAACAACGGGCTTGCCAATTGAGCCTACGGAGTATATCTCTAGACACATATCTCGTCACCTACAATCTCAATACCTGCCATATGACACGGCAGGCCCAAACAGGCTAAGTACCACCAAAGGATACCCAGTAAATCTCATAGGCTACCTCTTAAAAAGGCAGAACGAGACCTTCTGAAAAAAAAATCATAATGTGAAATGAAGTGATTTCACAGAATATCATATCAACAAAATATATAAACAGGAAATGAGTTAAAACCTAAAACTATAAGTTAATAACTCCAATTTCTTATCAACAAAATCTATAAACAAGAAATGAGTTGAAAACTGAAACTATAAGCTGATAACTTAAAACATTAAAACTGAGTCTATAATTGATAACTGAAACTTAAGGTGAAAACTAAGTATTTTTAATGAAATAACATTTATGAAAAATAGTTACACATTGTGGGGGCACGGGGGAGTGTCGACCAATCTCCCCAACAAACAATAGCCCATATGAGCATGGGATAGCTAACCCTGGCGTCGTGGCACTCACGCAAGTGGAGGTCGGTTAGCTCTCCCTTTTTGAATGTGATCACATTAATGTATGAATGAATACTAAATTAAATAAAAATATCATAACAAAGTCAACTAATAATTAATAATATATGTAAGCATATAAGACTTTCATATTTTCATACTACCAAAATAAGAATAGAGTAAACTGAATACTGGAGCACAAGGAGACATAGCTTAGGAATTTTATATATATATATATATATATATATATATATATATATATATATATATATATATATATATATATATATATATATATATAGCACGTGGGTTCTAATAGAATTTCCTATTAGGAGAAAAAACTTTAAAACTTACCTTGAATCCAAACTTAAAGATCTGATGCAAGAATTTCAATACTAAACCATTGTAGTCCACCACCAATATTTGATTGTTAATACGCCTCGACCTCGCGATTTGTTTCTACCTCAAGGATTGTTGGGATTTTCGTTGTTGACTTGTAAGCTATCCAAATCACTTTGTTCCCTTTGAAAAGTTGTCGTGGTAGAATTTAAGTGACAAGCATTAGCTATTCTTCAAATCCTAATAACTTGCCATCTCATTCCTACCAAAAGTGAAAGACAATGATGTATATGTCTTCCCCTATGCTTCATGTTTTGAGAATAACTTACAGTAAAGCTATTTTGCTGTCCTTATTTGGCAATCCTTAAGTGGCTGCTAAAACCCTATTTCTTTTCGTTTTAATTTCGTGACCTGGCTGCTGCATTTTCCTTCTTTTAAAATTGACAAATAAAGAAGCATAAAATTGACCCTGGTGTACAACATTGTCTTTGGGCTGGGCTTGTAATTCACGTGTAACCTCAATTGTAAGCCCACTTTGTGATAATCCTTTACTCCCTTGTTTTTCATAGAAAATAATTAATCAATTACGTAGCCAAAATACTAATTGGCAATTCCATATTTCTGCCATCTTTAAAATATTATATTAAACCAACTTGATTTCAATTTATTCCGTAACCCATTTATTGACCTTAAAGTATCCTTGGATATGAAAATTTTACTCCCATTTCCAATCAATTAGTCATCGATTTGGACTTCAAAGAGTGTTAAACTAGCCCGGAACTTTACAATCTTCCCCTCTTAAAGGACATTCGTCCTCGAATGTTGTGTTGTATTTGTTTTTGAGTCTAAAAGAAAGATCTTAAGCCTTACGCCACTGTCACTTATTCCTTAGAAACTCGAAGTTTGGTTAACTCCTAAAATTTCAAAAACAAAATCTGAAGAATTTTCTTTGTAACTAGTTCTATCAGTGGCGGACCTAGGATTTTTTATAAGCGGGTTCAGTCAAAGACGAGCACAAGCAATAGTATAAATGGTATCGAGTATGACAACCAAGATTTGATCATTTATATATTTATTAGTCTTAACACAATTTCAAAATGAAGTTATTCTAAAGTTGGCACTCTATAGTTTTAACAAAATTGAAAATATTTTTTGAAAGGTACAAACAAATTTATCTATTTCTGCTTGTAGAAATATAATTAGTAATTTAACAAATTTTACTTCCGTAAATTCAATGTAACAAAAATTTGTTAACTCTAAAATATTTAAATAAATCTAAAGTTTTCTTTGTTCCTAGTAAGAAGTTGTTATATGAAGAGCGGAGAGAATAAATCTATAAATACTAAATTAATTAAAGTAACAACTTGGAGCTATATACCAAACTAGAAAATTTAGTATAAAACAAATAAACGTCACTAAACTAAATAAAACTAACTAATTATAAATAATTTCAACAAATATATTTGCTTTTTATCAAATTTTAAGAAACAACGAACCAATTTCACTTTGTAGGTAGGTTTGATTTTTTGAGCAAATTAAACTATAGAATAATTTTTATTGTATTCTGGCAGAAATGAAAGATAAAGTAACATAGTAAAATGATATATGAGTGGACATAAGAGTAATATTAGAAGGACTCTAGTTAACCTCAAACACAATCTTGGCCATTGATTGCACACACTCTCTCCAATCATGCCTAATCTAACCATATTAGGTATGATTTCCCTCTCTCTCATTCCCCCTCACCCGCTCCATTTCCCCCGTCCAGCCCTCTCCCCCCCCCCCAAACTTTTTATAATTAAATTTTTTAACTCGTTTTTTGTGCAGGAATCCGGCGTCTCATCTCCCCTCCGGTGGTGGTTCGGCAGCAGATCCGTTGGTTCATTTTCCAGGTTTTTTTGCATTAATTTAGCAAAATAGTATGTACAAATTAGCTATATAATTTGCAATATAGTATAGATGATTCAGCAATAATTTTTGCAATATAATATGTATATAGTGATGTTAAAAATATACTTGCAATATAATATGTATATAGATACTAAGTGTCTCATTTCACTCCGAGTTCCTTCCGGACCCGAACCAACTAACCCGATATAACATAATATAGCTGAATAACACAAAAAGAAGTAAAAATGGGGAAAATAGGGCTATAACTCTCGAAACGACCGGCCAGGTCATTACAATATCCAAACGTCATATATAGTCATATCATGACTTTAAACTTATTTAAATCATGATTAACAAGTATCATATTTATTACGTCACCTTGGGATGCATAGGGTGTAACAGAAAGTCATAAATACTTTAATCTCAAACTGGAGTAGAAAATCTGAAGATTTTAATCTCCAAAACGGGAGTAGAAAATCAATAAGATTTTAGTCTCCCAAAACAGAATGTAAGATGAATACTGAAATAAATATTAAATTCCTTAAGCTTGTTGTCACTCTATATTCAAAACCACTAAATCAATAATCGTTAGTTTAAGAAAAAAAAGCAGAGAAAATTCCGAGTCCACAAGTTTCTTGTATTTCCTTAAGGAATTTAATCCCCTCACAATGCCCAAGGTTGCGGATTAATTTTTTCCATGATAGAACGGAATAACTATTATGTGATAGCGGGACTTCAAATCAAATAATTTCGGCGAACTCAAATGGCGGAGCAAATCACACAAAATGCGCATGTTTTGCTTTTAAATAACCAATGCAGTATGCAGAAAATTGAGGGGATAGATTTCAGATTTTTCAGTGGTGGAAAATGAGGCTAAGCCTCTCTATTTATAGACAATGAAAGGGTGAGATGAAGAGGTGCAATCCAAGAGGTGCCTCTTCCATTTCCCATTCACACCCCAATGAAAAGGTGAGATGACAAGGTGCAATCCAAGAGGTGCCTCTTTCCTTTCCCATTCACACCCAAGAGGTGCCTCTTCCATTTTCCATTCTCACCCCTTAATAAAAACACAACAATATCTTGATGCTATGATCATTGGAAATTACGTGGATGAAGATGAAAGGAACTCCTTAACAACCTTAATTTTTTAAGCATTTAAATTATATATACTATTAGTTTATTTCTTTTATATATTATCAGGACACTCAAAAAATATTTATAGTGAATCTTCTCAAAATATGGGATTTACAATATTGAAAATAAGATATATCACTTACTGCAATAGGTAACTAATCGAATGGTGCAAAAATTCCGACAAAACTTGAACTCATTTTTTTATGCTATTATTGAAATTATGTGTGATTTAACTAAATCGTGTTTGATGTGAACCGCGTCTCTCCTTCTGACTGAATGCGTAGCAAGTACTCCGAAATACCAACATCAAAAGATTAACCCATGTAACACTGTTTTCAAAAGCTACATTTTATAGCACTATTGGTGGACGGTAACAGCTCAAGAGGTTCCTATATGGGCCTTGTTCTCGTAAAGTACTCCCTTCGTTCCGGACGCTATTTGACCCGATATGAAATTTAAAAATTAAGAAAGACTTTAGAAATTTACTATTTAAAATAAATCATAAATATTTATATGACTAAAAATCATGTCAATAATAATAAAGTAGAAAGTTTAAATTAAAATTGTTCCAAAATAAGGATGACATTATTTTTAGAACATACCAAAAAGAAAAATATGATACTCCTAATTCCCTCCCAATTTATGTGAAAGTATTCGGATTTCGAAGTCAAACGAATTAATATTTGACAGTAATTTTTCATATGTCTTTTAAATATTTTAAATTATTAATTAGTGACTTGTAGTATATTTTATGTAGTTTTCAAAAATATAAATTTTAGTTTGAAAATTTTAAAAACTCTATGTCCAAACTTTAAATATATCGTCAAAATTAAAAAGTTTGAATCTCGAACTAAAAGTATCTCATAAATTGAAATAGATGAGATACATACAGAGAAAGTAATTGATATGTACTGTTCACTTACGCTGTTCTTGCTGCATGTATCTGCTTAGGGACCCTCTACATCTCTTCAGTGGGGAACAGACCCCCTTATGCATCTTTCCGTTTTTGGCGGCTGACTTGAATATTTAACAACTAAAGAAAGACTAGCGTAGTGCCTTTGTTTTTGGTTCAAAGACTAGCGTAGTGTCGCAGCTTTAAATAAGGAATGTTAAAAACAAAATATTTTAATATCTCAAAAAATATTATGAAAATAATTATATTGTGAATGTTCATTTATTACTCCGCTATAGATAATCTTCCTGAATAAGATTATTCATTTAGTACTCTGTTGAAGTTTATCTACAAGCAGCTGATGCAGGCAGGTTGCAAGCAGCTCAATGAAATGATTTGCAGCAGCTTCTTATTAAACAGGCAGGTTGCAAGCCGCTCATGCAGACAGCTTACAAGCAGCTAAAGAAAAGCCTTGCAGCTGCTTCCTGAAAAGTCTCGCAGCTGCTTCCTTTCTTCTATAAATAGAGGAGTTTTCAGTTCATTATGTACATGAATTTGAAGTTGAATAATATATCAGTTTCTCTCTATACTTGTCTTTACTTTACAGTCTTTATTTTATAACACGTTATCAGCACGAGACTTTGCCATCTCGAGAAAATATTTTGAAAGTATCAAAGGTACGAACTTTCTTTTTCTAAATAATGTCAAATCTTTCTAAACTCGAGTTTGTAGCCCTAGATATATCGGGCAAAAGCTACATGTCTTGGGTGCTTGATGCCGAAATTCATCTTGATGCGATGGGTCTGGCAGACACCATCAAAGATAAAAATCAGGCATCAAACCAAGACCGTGCCAAAGCAATGATATTCCTACGCCATCACCTTGATGAGGGCCTGAAAATGGAATATCTTACTGTTAAATATCCAGTCATACTGTGGAGTAATTTGAAAGATAGATATGACCACCTGAAGATGGTCGTTCTTCCACAGGCACATTATGATTGGACTCATCTAAGGTTACAAGATTTTAAATCTATCAGTGAGTATAATTCTGCTATGTTCAGAATTATTTCCCAATTGAAACCATGTGGTGATAATATTACTGATCATGATATGTTGGAGAAAACTTTCACCACTTTTCATGCCTCGAATATGCTCCTGCAGCAGCAATATCGAGAGATGGGATTTAAAAAGTATTCTGAACTTATCTCGTGTAGCCGAGCAACATAATGGGATATTAATGAAAAACCATAAAAGCCGACCTACAGGTTCTTGTCCATTCCCAGAAGTGAATGAGACGAACTTCCACCAAGCTAAACGTGGAAGAGGACGTAGCCCCAGTCGTGGTCATGGCCGTGGTCGGGGAGGAAACTCTAATCGTGGTAATAATAATGCACCAAAGAACCCTCCTCACCACCAGCAGTGAAAAAGGAAGGAACAAAAGCATGAAGCGGTGCAAGCAGCAAAGCCAGAAAATGCATGCTATAGATGTGGAGGAAAAGGGTACTGGTCACATATATATCGTACGCCAAAGCACCTGGTTGAGCTATATCAAGCTTCCCTGAAGAAGACAGAGAAAAATGCTGAAGCAAATTTTATTTTTGAAGATAATTTAGACTTCATGCATTTGGATGTAGCTGATTACTTTGCATTCCCAGAAGGAGAAACAAGTCATGTGATCGATAGTGAATCTGTAGAGATGTAAATATTATAATTTTTGTTATTTGTAGTAGATAGTATGGTTATGTAATTGTTATACATAAATAAAAGTTATGCTTTGATAATAATATTTACTATCATATTTATTTTGTTTATGTCATTTTGAAGAATATGGATAATCCTCAAATTATGTTTGGATCAAAGACCAATCATGAAGATATTTGTGTAGTTGATAGTGGAACAACTCATGCCATATTCAAAGATCAGAAATACTTTTCTTATTTGCATAAGGAAAAAGCAAATATTTCTACAATTTCTGGTAATATAAGTTTGATTGAAGGCTCCGGAAGAGCTATTGTATTTCTGTCTAAGGGAACAAAACTTATTATCGACAATGCATTGTACTCCTCCAAGTCCCGAAGAAACTTGTTGAGTTTTATAGATATCCGCCGAAATGGGTATCATGTTGAGACAATAGAAGAAATGAATGTGGAATATCTTTGTATTACAAAGAATATTTCTGGCCAGAAATGCATTGTAGAATAGTTACCAACTTTATCTTCTGGCCTATATTATTCAAAGATTAGTACAGTTGAATCACACTCTATCGTAAACCAGAAGTTTACTGATTCAAATACTTTTATGCTTTGGCATGGCCGTTTAGGCCATCCTGGATCAATAATGATGAGACGAATTACTGAAAATTCGAGTGGGCATCCATTAAAGAACCTGGAGATTCTTACAAATAATGAATTTTTTTGTGATGCTTGTTATCAAGGCAAAATGATCACTAGACCATCACCAATGAAGGTTGGCATTGAGTCCCCTACCTTCTTAGAACGTATACATGGGGATATATGTGGACCTATTCACCCACCAAGTGGGTTGTTTCGATATTTTATGGTCCTAATAGGTGCATCTTCAAGATGGTCTCATGTGTGCCTATTATCATCTCGCAACCTGGCGTTTGCAAAGTTATTAGCCCAAATAATTCGATTAAGGGCACAATTCCCAAATTATCATATAAAGGCTATTCGCCTTGATAATGCTGGAGAATTCTCATCTCAAGCTTTTGATGATTACTGTCTATCAGTTGGGATAAAAGTTGAATATCCGGTAGCTTATGTTCATACTCAAAATGGCCTTGCAAAGTCATTTATTAAACGACTGCAATTGATAGCAAGACCACTACTTATGAAAATAAAATTGCCCACTACTGTTTGGGGCCATGCTATCTTGCACGCAGCATCACTTATCCGTCTCAGACCAACACATTATAATAAATATTCTCCGTCACAATTAGTTTTTGGTCATGAACCAAATATTGCCCATCTACGAATTTTTGGATGTGCTGTATATGTGCCAGTAGCACCACCACAGCGCAGTAAGATGGGCCCCCAAAGAAGGTTAGGAATATATATTGGGTTTGAATCACCCACTATAATTCGCTATCTTGAACCATTGACGGGAGATTTATTTACTGCTCGATTTACAGATTGTCGATTTGATGAAACAAATTTCCCACAATTAGGGGGAGAGAAAAAGAAAATCAAAAGAGAAATTGTGTGAAAAGTTTCATCATTATCTCACTTTGATCCACGTACCCCTATATGTAATCAGGAGGTCCAGAAGATCGTCCATTTACAGAATATAGCAAATCAAATGCCAGACGTATTTACTGATTTGAAAAGGATAACTAAGTCACATATCCCTGCAGAGAATGTGCCTATCCGAATTGATGTCCCAGCAGGACCATCTATTAGCATGAGAGCTAGTGAACCTAGAGCACGCCTGAAGCGTGGTAGTCCTATGGGTTCTAAGGATCGAAATCCTAGAAAAAGAAAATCGACAAATGATCAAAATGATATTATGAAGGGATCTCCTGAAGAGACCCAAGATCTGATTAGTTATGAGATTCTTGAAGAAATCAATAAACCCGAGACTCAAGTGAGCGAGGAACTTTTAATAACGACTGGTGATGGGATTAATTTAACTCGATCTGAAATAGTGGTGGATAATATTTTTTGCATATAATATTGCACTTAACATTATGCAAGATAGTGAGGATTTTGAACCCCGATCTGTCAAAGAATGTCAACAAAGATCTGATTGGCCAAAATGGCAAGGGGCAATTCAATCAGAATTGAACGCACTTGCTAAAAGAGAGGTCTTTGGACCAATAGTCCAAACACCTGCTGGTATAAAACCGGTTGGTCATAAATGGGTTTTTGTGCGAAAAAGGAATGAGCAAAATGAAGTTGAAAGATACAAGGCTCGCCTTGTCGCACAAGGATTCTCACAACGACCTGGAGTCGATTATGAAGAAACATATTCACCCGTAATGGATGCCATAACATTTCGATATCTCATCAGTTTAGCCTTACGTGAAAGGCTTGAAATACATATGATGGATGTGGTTACAGCTTATCTGTACGGGTCACTTGATAATGAGATTTACATGAAAATTCCTGGAGGATTTAAAATGCCTGAAGCATATTCAAAATCTCGGGAAATGTACTCAATCAGATTACAAAGATCTTTGTACGGTTTAAAACAATCTGGGCGCATGTGATATAATCGCCTCAGTGAATATTTGTTGAAAGAGGGTTACATAAATGATGTTATTTGTCCATGTATTTTTATAAAGAAAATAACATTAGAATTTGTTATACTTGCTGTTTATGTTGATGACATAAATCTTGTTGGAACTCCAGAAGAGCTCCAAAAGGCAATTGAATATCTTAAGAAAGAATTTGAGATGAAAGATCTTGGAAAGACAAAACTTTGTCTTGGACTGCAAATTGAATATTTAGCAAATGTGATCTTTATGCATCAATCTGCCTATACAGAAAGGGTCTTAAAATGCTTTTACATAGACAAAGCGCACCCATTGAGTACACCAATGGTTGTTCGATCACTTGAAGTGAATAAGGACCCGTTCCGACCTCCAGAAGAGGATGAGGAACTCCTGGGTCCTGAAACACCCTATCTCAGTGCAATTGGTGCACTTATGTATCTTGCTAATGCTACAAGGCCTGACATAGTATTTTTTGTTAATTTACTAGCAAGATATAGCTCTTCTCCTACACTGAGACATTGGAACGGGATTAAGCATATATTGCGATATTTAAAGGGAACTCTTGATATGGGTTTGTTTTATACTAACAAAGATAGTGCAGATCTTATTGGTTATGCAGATGCAGGTTATTTATCTGATCCCCATAAAGCTCGATCTCAAACCGGGTACGTGTTTACATGTGGAGGTACTGTCATATCATGGCGCTCCACAAAACAGTCAATTGTTGCTACTTCTTCAAATCATGCTGAGATAATAGCTATTCATGAAGCAAGTAGGGAATGCATATGGTTGAGATCAATGATTCATTTTATTCAAGAAAAATGTGGTTTGGAGTGTGATAAAAGATCCACAATTTTATACGAAGACAATGCTGCATGCATAGCCCAATTGAAGGGAGGATTTATAAAAGGAGATAGAACGAAGCACATTTTACCAAAATTATTCTACACACACGATCTTCAGAAAAATGGTGACATTGATGTGCAGCAAATCCGTTCAAGTGATAATCCGGCAGATTTATTCACTAAATCTTTGCCAACTTCAACTTTTGAGAAGATGGTATACAAGATTGGAATGCGGAGACTCAAATATTTGAAACAAGGTTTTCATCAGGGGGAGTAAAATACCCGATGTACTCTTTTTTCCTTACTAAGATTTTTTCCCACAGGGTTTTCCTTATAAGGTTTTTAATGAGGCATCTAGAAATGCGTATTACTAAATATGTATACTCTTTTTCCTTCACTAGGATTTTTTCCACTCGATTTTTCCTAGTAAGGTTTTAATGAGGCACAATACCTTTTAATGAACATCCAAGGAGGAGTGTTATGAAAATAATTATATTGTGAATGTTCATTTATTACTCCGCTATAGATAACCTTCCTGAAGAAGATTATCTATTTAGTACTCTGTTGAAGTTTATCTACAAGCAGCTGATGCAGGCAGGTTGCAAGCAGCTCAATGAAATGATTTGCAGCAGCTTCTTATTAAACAGGCAGGTTGCAAGCAGCTCATGCAGACAGCTTACAAGCAGCTAAAGAAAAGCCTTGCAGCTGCTTCCTGAAAAGCCTCGCAGCTGCTTCCTTTCTTCTATAAATAGAGGAGTTTTCAGTTCATTATGTACATGAATTTGAAGTTGAATAATATATCAGTTTCTCTCTATACTTGTCTTTACTTTACAGTCTTTATTTTATAACAAAAAAGAATATTTAATGTCTAGGTTCATTCTTTTTGTTTAGTTGCATTTCAACTTCATTTTTGTATTGCTTAAATTCCTCAATTGCTTCATTTTTACTATTAAGTAAGTAAATATAGCAATATCTAGTACTGTGTCAATAAAAGTTATGAAATACTTTTTCCCACCGCGAGATGGTATTGACTTATGTCTCAAATATCTGTGTGAATTAAGTCTAAAGGATTTGAATTCCTTTCAACTGACTTATAAGAATGTTTAACATACTTTGATTCCACACATATTTGACATTTCGAGTTATTGCATTCAAACTTAGGCAATACTTCCAAATTAATCATTTTTGCAAAGTTTTGAAGTTGACGTGGCCTAATCGTTCATGCCATAAATTAATTGACTCAAGCAAGTAAAAAGAAGCTAAAATTATATTCATATCAATGGAAATTATATTGTGTTTGAAAAGGCCCTCTGTAAGGCAGCCTTTTCCTATATACATTTCATTCTTACTAACAACAACCTTGTCGGAAACAAAAGCATACTTAAAGTCATTCTTGACTAGAAGTGATGTCGAGACTAAATTCTTCCGCAACATGAAGGACATCATTTAGAGTCACAATCTTGCTAGAAGTCATCTTCAAAGTTATCTTGCCCGTTCCTTCAATTTTTGCAGTAGCGGAATTTGCCATAAAAACTGTCTCGTTGGGTCCAACAGGAACATAAGAAGTAAACAACTCCTTGTTAGCACAAATATGACGAGTTGCCCCCGAATCAATCCACCATTCTCTTGGATTTCCGACTAGGTTGCACTCCGAAATCATGGCACATAAATCGTCTATTTCATCATTCTTCTCAATCATGTTGGCTTGACTTTTCTTCTTGTCCTTCTTTTGTGCACGACATTCAGCAGCCTTGTGTCCAACATTTCCATAGTTGTGGCAATTACCTTTGAACTTCTTTTTTCTTGGGTAATTCTTTGGACCAGACGACTTCTTTCTCTTTTTGCTCGTTGAAGCTTCCTCAACAATATTTGTACCCATAATTGTTGAATTTTCACGAGACTTCTTCTCAGCAGCCTTGTTGTCCTCTTCAATCCGTAGACGAACAATAAGGTCTTCAAGCATCATCTCTTTGCGCTTATGTTTTAAGTAATTCTTAAAGTCCTTCCATAGTGGAGGCAGCTTTTCAATAAATGCCCCAACTTGAAATGCTTCATTTATGACCATACCTTCAGCAAGGAGGTCATGAACAATAACTTGCAATTCTTGGACTTATGTTATGACAGATTTACCGTCAACCATTTTGAAATCCAGAAATTTAGCGGCCACAAACTTCTTTAGTCTAGCATCTTCAGTCTTGCAATTCTTTTCAAGAGCATTCCACAATTCTCTTGATATTTTTATGACTCTATAAACATTGTACAAGTCGTCTTCCCAGCAACTTAAAATATAGTTTTTGCATAAGAAGTCAGAATGCTTGCATGCCTCAGTGACCACAAATCGCTCATTTTCAGGAGTTTCTTCTCCCAGAATTGGAACGTCTTCGCTGATAAAGCGCTGTAAACTGAGTGTGGTCAGGTAGAAGAACATTTTCTACTGCCAATGCTTAAAGTCCACACCGGAAAACTTTTCAGGTTTTTTCGGTCGGTGCCATTGCCGGTGCAGGAGTTGTGCGACTTGAAGACGCAGTTGCCATTGCAGCAGTAGTCCCAACATAACCATTTTGTTGTTCCGCACTTGTTGTCATTTTTCTGTAAAAGAAATTGACAAACAGAATTAGTATCTCGGTGAAGTTTTTATATCTTCAAACCGAATACAAGCAACCGAGTTTTTATATCTCGGATTGAGTAGAAAGTCACAAGCACTTTAATCTCAAACTGGAGTAGAAAATCCGAAGATTTTAATCTCCAAAATAGGAGTAGAAAATCAATAAGATTTTAGTCGCCCAAAACAGAATATAAGATGAATACAGAAATAAATATTAAATTCTTTAAGCTTGTTGTCACTCTGTATTCAAAATCACTAAATCAATAAACGTTAGTTTAAAAAAAAAAAGCAGAGAAAATTCCGAGCCCACAAGTTTCTTGTATTTCCTTAAGGAATTTAATCCCCTCACAATGCCCAAGGTTGCGGATTAATTCCTCCCAGGATAGAACGGAATAACTATTCTGTGATAGCAGCATTTTAAATTACAGAATTTTGGCGAACTCAAATGGCGGAACAAATCACACAAAATACTTACGTTTTGCTTTTTAATAACCAATGCAGTATGTAGAAAATTGAGGGGAGAGATTTCAGATTTTTCAGTGGTGGAAAATGAGGCTAAGCCTCTCTATTTATAGACAATAAAAGGGTGAGATGAAGAGGTGCAATCCAAGAGGTGCCTCTTCCATTTCACATTCGCACCCCAATGAAAGGGTGAGATGAAAATGTGCAATTCAAGAGGTGTCTCTTCCATTTCTCATTCACACCCAAGAGGTGCCTCTTTCATTTCCCATTCACACCTCTTAATAAAAACGCAATAATATCTTGATGCTATGATCATTGGAAATTACGTGGATGAAGATGAAAGGAACTCCTTAACAACCATAATTTTTTAGGCGTTTAAATTATTTATACTATTAGTTTATTTTTTTTATATATTATCAGGACAATCAAAAAATATTTATAGTGAATCTTCTCAAAATATGGGATTTACAATATTGAAAATAAGATATGTCACTTACTGCAATAGGTAACTAATCTAATGGTGCAAAAATTCCTTACAATGACAAAACTTGAACTCATTTTTTTATGCTATTATTGAAATTATGTGTGATTTAACTAAAATCGTGTTTGATGTGAACCGCGTCTCTCCTTCTGTCTGAATGCATAGCAAGTACTCCGAAATACCAACATCAAAAGATTAACCCATGTAGCACTGTTTTCAAAAGCTACATTTTATTGCACTATTGGTGGACGGTAACAGCTCAAGAGGTTCCTATATGGGCCTTGTTCTAGTAAAGTACTCCCTTCGTTTCTAACCATATTTGACTCGACATGTATTTTAAAAATTAAGAAAGATTTTAGAAATTTATTATTTAAAATAGATCATAAATATTTATGTGATTATAAATCATCTCAATAATAATGAAGTAGAAAGTTTAAATTAAAATTATTCCAAAATAAGGATGACATTATCTTTAGAACATGCCAAAAAAAAAAATATGATACTCTTAATTCCCTCCCAATTTACGTGAAGGTGTTCGGATTTCGAAGTCAAACGAATTAATATTTGATCATAATTTTTCATATGTCTTTTAAATATTTTAAATTATTAATTAGTGACTTGTAGTATATTTTATGTAGTTTTCAAAAATATAAATTTTAGTTTGAAAATTTTAAAAACTCTATGTCCAAACTCTAAATATATCGTCAAAATTAAAAAGTTTGAATCTCGTACTGTTCACTTACGCAGTTCTTGCTGCATGTATCTGCTTAGGGACCCTCTACAGCTCTTCAGTGGGGAACAGACCCCCTTAGCATCTTTCAGTTTTTGGCGGCTGATAATAACATTTCCTTAACTTTGATAATAATGTTTCTTTGGTCTTAAATAATTATAACGTTGATTGCCTTAAATGAATTTGACGTTTTGGCATTGAATCCTAGATGGATTTTAACGTTTTTCATTACATCAGACGTCCATCTCCTTTGGACTATATATAAAAATATCTGCTTGTGTTCATTTGTAGTAGAGTGAAGAAACTTAAAACTTTTCTTCCCTTTGTTTACCCGAAAAATTGATAGAGTTGAATTTATACGCAGTTCCGAGGATATGTGGCATAACTTGATACAAAATGTAAGGATAAATAAAATGTAAATATAGATTGGAGAGAATGCAATCTAGATAAGGTTATCCAAAACAGTGAACCTTAGGATTCGACAAATAGAATCAATCTAAGAAGCTGGAAGAGCGATTATTTACTGTAGAAGAATATAATACTTTTATTACAATGTAAGTCTTAGAAAAACTTGTCCTACAGAAATAATAACCAAGCCCTTTTATAGTGGAGGGATTCGGCTCCAAGCATAATAAAATAAATATTCAGTGGGAGACCCATGATAAGTCAGTTTTTCCATAATCTCTACCAAGATTCCCTCTAGTGGGATTGCAACGGCTTTTGTCTGCGAGCTCGATCTCGCTTAGAATCCTCGATTTTGGTTCGAGCTTGATTTCGGCTTGAACTTGTGATCTTGGTTCGAGCCTGATCCTGGTTCGAGCCCTCGAATTGATTCCAGGTCAATGTTGGTTGGTCTTTGGATTATCAGCACGATAGGTCTACCCCGCGTCATGGTTCGATTCTTGTTCGAGTTTGATTATGATATCGATCTCGATACGGACTGGCCTCCCCGGGTTCGAGGTTAGTTCGTCCCCCCTTCGGGATCTTACTTCGATACATCACCCTTCGAACCATACCGGACATGCCAAGGCTGAAATCTATTTTGACCGTATACAGATAGTCCCCTCGTTTCTCAGAAAGAATATGGCGAGAAACGATATGATTTTCAACAGCTCGATCGGATTATATCATGTCGTTTCCATCGGGTTCGACCATGACGCATATGGTAGCTGTCCCATCGGTTTAGTCTTTCAAGGCATTTAATGCATGTCAGGCGGTGGTCGGCCACTACTGATACTGAACCGCCATCGTTTGAACCTATAAATAACCCTTACTTTTATCTTTTACCATTTTTACATCTTCTATCTTCCGAAATTTCCCAAGTTCTTCTTCGTACTCTCCAACTTACCAATAAAGCTGTGATTTCTTTCCGAAAAAACCCCTCTTCAATTCTACCAAATCTCTATCACTTTCTTCTATTCCTTACTTTTGAATTCAAAAATGGCGAAAACATCGCAAACCATTCCTTAGAAAGAGAAGGCTTCATCTTCACAGTGTGTCCCCGATGAGGCACCGGCCGAACCACGGCCTGAGGAGTGTGTTCCCGGGGCGTGCATCCTTACTTCAGATTTTAAAGTTGATAAAGATTCATCGGTCCCTGGCCGGTATGAGCCGGTATCGAGGTATATGTGTTCGATAACCGAGAAGCACCTCGATCTATTAAAGAAGGATTGCAATTGGGGTGAAAAAGAAGTAATAATACCTACCCCTGACGAAGATATCACTTCTTACGTGAAAGGGTTTTTGAACGTATATACTTACCCTTTCACTTTGGGTCCCCTCGATTCCGTCGTTATTGACTTCTGTCGACAATATCAGGTAACCCTAGGCCAGGTCCATCCTTCTTTGTGGCGGATCGTTATCTTGATCCGATATTTTGTGAGAAAAATCGAGGGGATGTCGTTCACCCTCGATCATCTTATCCGGCTGTACCGTCCCCGACTTTTTCGAGGAGGGTTAATAAAACTCCAGCGTTGGGCTACCAAGGCTCTGTTCTCGAGTATTGATGAAGACAGGGACCGGGGTTGGATGGGCAGGTTCGTTCGAGTAAGGACTTCGTACCTAATCCCGACTGAAAAGATGCCCTTTCCCGAGGAGTGGAATATGAAACGTAAGTGTGATCTTGTTGTTGCTTCTATTTTGTTCTTCCATTTATTCTCTTATCGACACTCCTCCTTTTGTGATGTAGTGGTTCCCTGGATGCCCGGAGCGGTTCCCGATCTCAAGAACTGGGTACGGGCTCTTGTTTCAACCTCCACATATGCCGAGCGCTCATGGCGTGATTTGTCAAAGGGTCGATGGGAGGCCAAAAATCACGGTAAGCTCATTTCTCTGATGATCCGAACGAGGCATTTCTCAAAATATTTTTTATAAGGTTTCCCATATGCAGGTTTGGGTAAAGACGCGGTCTTGAGGCCTCTGTCCAATGAGGAGGATGTTTCGACCTCTGTCCCAAAGCCGGTGAAGGAAAATAAAAGGAAGAGAGCCTCGATTCACGAATATCCAAAACCGAAGAAGAGGACGGCTCGTAAGCCGAACAAGAATGTCATTCCTTTGACCGTGGAATCCATTTTGCGTCTAAGGGATGAAGATGAAGAAGAAGAAAAAGAAGAACAAGAGGACAATGAGTCCGCACTGGCGGTCCGAACGAAGAGAGCCACCGATGCCTCATCGCCGGCTGGATTGATGATGCTCTATGAGGCTCTGCCTCGAACTGAAGATATACCAGAGAAAGATTCAGGTAGAGTCCCTGAACTATCGAATGTCGAAGACGCCTCTCATCGGAGTCAACTGGCAGGGGTTACAATGGAAGAGCCCCTTGAACCCCTCCGAGCCGAGGGGAACGCTCCAAGCGAGTCATTTGGGGCAGCAGCGATCGAGGATTCGCCTACTTTTCTGGAATTTTCCGCAGGGGTGATTCGGGAAGCTCAAACTCTGGGTTCCCTCGATCTAGACAGGCCTCACAATGAAGAAGATCCGTTTCGTGACCTGTTTACCGGTATCAAGGACGTTGCCGGTGCCGGTGATGAATCGGATCTTGTTCACGGATTGCGGCAGGCTTTGAATCAGGCGAGCCTTTAAAATGTTTTTGTAGGTACTGTCTTTATGTTCATTTTTCGTTAACTTCGCTTCTTGTTTCTTTGTCGGCTACGGCAGTCCATCGAGAACAATGTTCTCGTTCCCAGAATGAGCTGCATCGATACGCGGCCAACCTACACCGCGCTACTGACGAGAGGAACTCCCTTAGACTTTCCTTAGGGCAGAGAGAGGAGGAAATAAAAGACCACCGAGCTGAGCTGGCCAAGGCTTATCGAGATCAGAATGATTTGTATGAGCATGTAATGATGCTTTTGAAAGTCTATGGTCTTGATACCGGAACGATAGCTAACATTTCGGTCTCACAGCTGCAGCAAAAAATCAAGATGATCGGGAAGTTTCGTGAGGAGGTCGACGTGATAAGGATGGAGTCCTTGCGGTGGAAAGAAGGTATGGACCGCTTTGCTACAGAAAAAGAGACTATTCGAGCCCAGTTATCGTCGTCTGAAACCCAACTTTAGAAAATGAAGGAAAAAGGCATGGTTCAAGCAAGAAGAATTGAGGAGCTTGAGGCTCGGTCGACCTCTATACTCGCCAAGGCTAAATCCGATGCTGAAAAGGCAAAGGCCGATGCGGATGTGCTCGTGGCCGTCTATCGGGCTGATGCTGAAGCTGCCCAAGTTCAGGCAAGAGAGGCAGCCGAATCCACCGATAGTCGAGCGCATTGGGTCTCCGAACTTGCTAAGTGCCAATCCAGAAAGGAAACTCTCGAGGAGATTCATGCTCGTGGCTTCGATCTCGCGGAAGAGATAAAAAGGGCAAAAGAACTCGAAGCTGATGCTGAAGCTCTGGTTTCTGATGGTGATGACGACGATGATGGGAGCAAGAGCGGATCCGAAAATGGGGGGGGGGGAGAACCTGATAAAGAAGAGACCGCTCCCGGTCGAGAAATTTAGTTCTTAGTCCTTACGTTGTAATCACCCATGCAGATTAATTTGTGTATAGGCATATCTCCCCTTTCGCCAACTTGCTTCTGTTTTTGTTTCCCGTATTGCGAGGACTTTATTCGCCTTATGAATATTTCCACAATGTTTTAAACAACTTAATCAAATTTGGACCTCGTAGTCTCTATAACCGAGCGAGCGTTTACTCAAACTTGTGGCAATATAGCCCTTTAGGCTTATTAGTTGTCAATGATTTTATCTTGAAGAAATATAGCCCGTGGGCGTGATGGTCGAGCGAGTGTTTGCTCGGACTCAAAAATATAGCCCCTAGGCTTAGTCGAGTGAATGATTCGAACTCGAATTAATGTAGCCCGTAGGCTTAGTCGAGTGAATGATTCGAACTCGAATTAATATAGCCCGTAGGCTTAATGGTCGAGTGAGTGTTTGCTCGAACTCAAAATAAAAATAGCCCGTAGGCTTGGTCGAGTGAATGATTGGAACTCGAATTAATGTAGCCCGTAGGCTTAATGGTCAAGTGAGTGTTTGCTCGAACTCGAAATAAAAAATAGCCCGTAGGCTTGGTCGAGTGAATGATTCGAACTCGAAGTAAAAAATAGCCCGTAGGCTTGGTCGAGTGAATGATTCGAACTCGAAGTAGTGTAGTCCGTAGGCTTAATGATCGAGTGAGTGTTTGCTCGAACTCGAAATAAAAATAGCCCGTAGGCTTGGTCGAGTGAATGATTCGAACTCGAATTAATGTAGCCTGTAGGCTTAATGGTCGAGTGAGTGTTTGCTCAAACTCAAAATAAAAATAGCCCGTAGGCTTGGTCGAGTGAATGATTCGAACTCGAAGTAATGTAGCCAGTGGGCATAATGGTCAAGTGAGTGTTTGCTCGAACTCGAAATAAAAATTTCCCGTAGGCTTGGTCGAGTGAATGATTCGAACTCGAAGTAATGTAGCCCGTAGGCTTAATGGTCGAATTGTATCTTAATTCTGATTGCACAATAAATCTCAAAATAGAGGAATTTTCATTGGATATAAGATGCAGATAAAAAAGAGAACTTTCTTTGCACGTTATTACACGCCTGAGTTCGGGCCAATCTATATGAGCATGGTTCGCTTCGACCATTTGGCTCTTACAGTTTTTCCTATTGGGACCCTGTTGTTGTGAAATAACTTTCTTGCGGGACCTCGGATATTGTCATAAATGCTGCACGAACAATGGTTGCCTCGTTAAAAACCTTGCCGAAAAACCCATTTGGGATAAAACCGGTATAAGGGAAAAAGAGTGCAACGCGTGCTTTCTAGCGAGAGATCCGCCCCTTGTTTGGACTTCTGCAGGGGTCAGTTTCGAGATATAAACGAATATGGAAAGGTTGTACCTTAGCAGTAGTATCATTTTAGATGTGATACAACCCAGCTGCTTGATAGTTGTTTGCCGTTTATAACGCCGATCCTGTACGACCCCTTTCCGATGTCCTCGAGTACCTGATATGGTCCTTCCCAATTCGGTCCTAGCTTCCCTTCATTCGGATTTCGGGTATTGATGGTAATTTTTCTCAACACTAAGTCCCCAGGCTTGAAATGGCAGAGCTTGGTTCTTCGATTATAATATCTTTTGATTTGCTGCTTTTGGGCGGCCATTCGGACTAGAGCAGCTTCTCGTCTTTCGTACGATAGTTCGAGGCTTGTATTCATAGCCTCGTTATTTGATTCCTCCATCGTGAATCAAAATCTGGCACTGGGTTCACCAACCTCGACTGGTGTCAATGCTTCGGATCCATATACTAAGGAGAACGGGGTCGCCCCCGTACTGGATTTTGACGTTGTCCGATATGCCCAAAGGACTTTGGGCAGGATTTCTCTCCATCTCCCTTTAGCATCGTTCAACCTCTTCTTTAAGTTTTGAATGACAGTTTTGTTTGTTGATTCGGCCTGCCCATTCCCACTGGGGTGGTATGGCGTTGACAGTATCCTTCTTATCTTGTGGTCTTCGAGGAATCTTGTTACTTTGCTGCCAACGAATTGTTTTCCATTGTCACATATTATTTTAGCGGGTAAACCGGCATATGATATGATCCCAAATAAAGTCTATAACTTCTTTCTCTCTTATTTTCTCGAACGCCTGTGCTTCAACCCATTTAGAAAAATAGTCAGTCATAAACAAAATGAATTTGGCTTTACTTGGGGTCGATGGCAGAGGGCCGACGATATCCATTCCCCATTTCATGAATGGCCATGGGGATAGGACTGAGTGGAGTTGCTCTCCGGGCTGGTGGATCATCGGTGCGAACCTTTAACATTTGTCACATTTACGAAGAAATTCCTTGGTATCTTTGCCCATATCGATCATATAATACCCTGCTCTGATTATTTTTCGGACTAATGTATCGGCTCGAGAGTGATTCCCGCAAGTACCCTCATGCACTTCCCGTAGGACGTAATCGACATCCCCCGGACCCAAGCATATTTCCAACAGTCCATCGAACGTTCTTCGGTACAGCGTTCCGTCCGAAGCCAATGTGAATCGAGCATCTTTGGTCCTTAGGATTCTGGAATCTTTAGGGTCCGATGGGAGTTTTCCGCTTTTCAAGTATTCAATATACTTGTTTCTCCAATCCCAGGTTAAGCTTGTAGAATTTATTTCGATGTGACCTTCTTCGATTACCGATCTCAAAAGTTGAACAACATTCCCCGAGCCCGCATCATCTACCTCGACTGACGACCCCAAATTTGCAAATGCGTCGGCCTCATTATTCTGTTCCCATGGTACATGCCGTAAAGTCCATTGTTTGAAATGGTGCAAAGTGATAAGCAGTTTATCTAAATACCTTTGCATTCTACCTTCTCGAACTTCGAAGGATTTGTTTACTTGACTCACCACCAGAAAAGAGTCGCAGTTGGCTTCAATGACTTTTGCTCCCAAGTTTCTAGCTAGCTCGAGACCTGCAATCATGGCTTCATACTCGACCTCGTTGTTAGTCAACCTGATAGTTTTAATATATTTCCTAATAGTGTTACCCATGGGTGGTTTCAAAACTATTCCCAGCCCGGACCCTTTTACGTTCGAAGCCCCGTCCATAAAAAGGATCCATACCCCTGATGATGTACCTAATTTCAACAGTTCTTTTTCGACTTCAGGTACGAGGGCTGGTGTGAAATCGGCCACGAAGTATGCTAAAATTTGAGACTTGATAGCCGTGCGGGGTTGATATTCGATATTGTACCCACTGAGTTTGACGGTCCATTTGGCCAGTCGGCCTAATAACTCGGGCTTGTGCAAAATATTATGAAGCGGGTAAGTGGACAATACACATATGGGATGATATTGAAAGTACGGCCTTAACTTTCTTGAGGTGCTTATCAGTGCAAATGCCAATTTTTCTAGGAGCGGATATCTAGTTTTCGCCTCTCCTAAGGTTCGACTCGTATAATAAACGAGGAATTGCGTACCTTGCTCTTCTCGAACTAGGACACCATTTACGGCGACTTCCGATACTGCCAAGTACAAAAAGAGTTTCTCGTCTGTTTTTGGAGTGTGAAGCAGTGGTGCGCTTGATAGATATCGCTTTAGTTCTTCTAAATCTTGTTGGCACTCTGGGATCTAAGAAAAATTGTTCTTCTTTTTTAGTAGAGAGAAAAAATTATGACTTCGATCAGATGATCTTGAGATGAACTGGCTTAAGACGGCAATCCGACCCGTTAGCCTTTGTACGGCCTTCACGCTATCCACAACGACGATGTCTTCGATGGCCTTGATTTTATCGGGGTTAATCTCTATTCCCCGATGTGACACCATGAAACCGAGGAACTTGCCCGAACTGACCCCAAAAGCACATTTCTCGGGGTTGAGCTTCATGTTGTATTTCCTTAAAATCTCGAACGTTTCCTGCAAATGAATTAAATGGTCCTCTGCGCGCAGGGACTTAACTAACATGTCATCAATATAAACTTCCATTGATTTTCCTATTTGTTCTTCGAACATTTTATTTACTAGGCGTTGGTAAGTAGCCCCTGCATTTTTTAGCCCAAAAGGCATCATATTATAACAATACGTTCCATATTTGGTGACAAATGAAGTCTTTTCCTGGTCCTCCGGGTTCATCTAGATTTGATTATACCCGGAATAGGCATCGAGAAAAGAGAGGATCTCGTGGCCGGCCGTGGCATCGATCATGTGATCGATATTGGGCAGCAGAAAGGAATCTTTGGGGCATGCTTTGTTCAAATCCTTATAGTCCACGCACATTCTAAGTTTGTCCCCTTTTTTAGGGACTACAACTACGTTGGCTAGCCATTCGGGATATTTTACCTCCTGAATGGACCCTACTTTGAGAAGCTTGGTTACCTCGTCCTTTATGAATGCGTGCTTTCTATCGGACTGGGGTCTTCTCTTTTGCTTCTTCGGTCTGAACCTGGAGTCCAAACTTAGCTGATGCGTCGTTATGTCCGGCGGGATCCCTGTTATATCTAAATGGGACCAGGCAAAACAATCGATGTTATTGATAAGAAATTGAACGAGTTTCTTCATGAGTTCAGGGCTCAACCCCGTTCTCAAGTATACCTTTCGCTCGGGCCGGTGCTCGATTAATATGACTTGCTATAGCTCCTTAATCATCGACTTTGTGGCGTCAGAGTCATCGGGAATCACAAAAGATCGAGGGACCCTTTGATCACCATCCTCTTCGATTTTCTGGTTGTCTAGCTGGGTTGAAGCCGATGTCTATGATTGCAATTTGGTGTCCTGTTCTCCTTCCAGGCCCGATCCTTTTATCGGCAAAAGTGAGAACACTAGTTTAGCTTCGTCGACGGTGAACATTTCTTTCGCGGCTGGTTGTTCTCCGTACACCATTTGGACACCTCTCAACGTCGGGAATATTAGGGCCTGGTGTAGGGTCGAAGGCACAGCTCTCATGTTGTGGATCCATGGCCTTCCGAAAAGGGCGTTATATCTCATATCGCCTTCGATCACATGAAAATTTATTTCCTGGATGGTTCCGGCCACGTTTATTGGTAGGACTATCTCACCTTTGGTGGTTTCGCATGCCATATTGAACCCATTTAGGACCAGAGTTGCAGGTACGATCTGATCTTGTAGGTCGAGCTGCTCCACTACCTTCAATCGGATGATGTTGGCCGAGCCACCTGGATCGATCAACACACGCTTAATTTTAGTTTTATTCACGAGTACGGATATTACCAGTACGTCGTTGTGAGGTTGGATGACCCCATCTGCATCTTCATCATCAAAGAACAGAGTCCCCATGGGTGTGTAATCTTGAGTCCGAGATTGCTTTTCCCTCACCATCGATGTTTTAGTGCGTTTAAGCATTGGTCCCTGAGGGGTATCGATGCTGCCGATGATCATGTGGATGACGTGATGCGGTTATTCTTGCTGGTTTTGCTTGCTGAAATCCCTACTTCTAAAATGGCTCTTTGCCCTATCACTCAGAAACTCCCGAAGGTGCCCTTTGTTAAATAAGCGAGCTATTTTCTCTCTTAGTTGCTTGCAATCTTCCATTCTGTGGCCATGGGTACCATGATATTCGCACGTTTGATTGGGATTTCTTCGGGCAGGATCGGTCTGCATTGGTCGAGGCCATTTAGTGTCTTTGATGCATCCGATGGCTGACACGAGAGAGGATGTACCAACGCTGAAGTTATATTCTGATAATCGAGATGCTTCTATAGGATCGCCATATTTATCGAAGCCGCTCTTACTCATAAGCCCCTGAGAATTTTTTCCTCGATCAATCCTTCGATTATTCCGAACTACGTTGCGTGTTGAACCGTTGTTCACCCGATCTGCGGCGTATGGTCGATATCGGTCTCTGTTCGACCTTTGTTCTCTGTCGATCTGCTTTTGATTAATAACTGTCCTGTTCTGATGAACGGGTCCGTACGGGGCTCCCGACTGATCATCCTCGACCCTAATTTTCGATTGATATCGGTTGTGCACATCTGCCCAAGTTACCGCTGGATACTCGATCAAATTTTATTTCAGCCGATGTGATGCTGTCGAACTTAGCTCGTTCAACCTTGGGTGAAGGCTTGTACGGCCCAGTCATCTGTGACCGGGGGTAATTCCATGCGTTCCATTTGAAATCGGGATACGAATTCCCTCAGCATTTCACCCTGCCTTTGCTTTACTTTGAAGAGGTCTGATTTCCTCGATGCAACCTTTATGGCACCAGCATGTGCCTTTACGAATGAATCTGCTAACATGGCAAAAATATCGATGGAATTCGGCGGTAAATTGTGGTACCAGATCATAGCTCCTTTCGAGAGGGTCTCCCCGAACTTTTTCAACAGCACGGATTCGATCTCATCGTCTTCCAAATCGTTGCCTTTTATGGAACATGTGTAAGAGGTGACATGTCCGTTAGGATCGGTCGTACCGTTATATTTGGGAATTTCAGGCATACGGAATTTTTTGGGGATTGGCTTTGGTGCCGCACTCGACGGAAAAGGCTTTTGTATGAATTTTTTCGAATCAAGCCCCTTTATCATTGGTGGAGCCCCCGGGATTTGGTCGACCCTGGCATTGTACGTTTCCACCCTCTTGTCGTTGACTTCGACTCGTTTTGTGAGTTCCTCGAGCAATTTAGTTATTCCGGAAGTAGTCCCCGATTCTTGCTCGTTAGATTTCATTATGGCAGGCTCTGTTCTGGGGGTGACTTCTCGAAGTGAATTGGAAACCGGCCTGCTGTGTGCGCGAGTTTGGCTCTGTAGCTGAGCTATCACTACTTGTTGGGCTTGCAGCATCTCGAAGATCATACGTAATCTGGCCCCGATTTCCCCTGGGTTTTGGGTGTCTCAGGCTACGGATCGAGTACCACCCTGAATGCTTCTTTCCGGTTCGGAACACTGGTTTGCCTCAAAAGCTATTTGTGAATTGTCATCCAGTGGTATTTCGGCTCGAATTTCGGGTACTTTGATTCGAGCCTCGGGTGCCAAGTTGTTGGTTTCATCTTAAAGGCCGGCTTCGTAATCGATCGGTGGTTATTCATAGCTGACCCTAAATTCAAGATATTTTCGGAAATGGCGTGTTTTTTTAGATTTGTATCAAATGACCACTGTTATCCTCGGCCCCATGGTGGGCGCCAAACTGTTTACCCGAAAAATGGATATAGTTGAATTTATACGCAGTTCCGAGGATATGTGGCGTAACTTGATACAAAATGCAAGGATAAATAAAATGTAAATGTAGATTGGAGAGACTGCAATCTAGATAAGGTTATCCAGAACAGTGAACCTTAGGATTCGACAAATAGAATCAATCTAAGAAGCTGGAAGAGCGACTCTTTACTGTAGAAGAATATAATACTTTTATTACAATGTAAGTCTTAGAAAACCTTGTCCTACAGAAATGATAACCAAGCCCTTTTATAGTGGAGGGATTCGACTCCAAGCATAATAAAATAAACATTCAGTGGGAGACCCATGATAAGTCAGTTTTTCCATAATCTCTACCAAGATTCCCTCTAGTGGGATTGCAACGGCTTTTGTCTGCGAGCTCGATCTCACTTAGAATCCTCGATTTTGGTTCGAGCTTGATTTCGGCTAGAACTTGTGATCTTGGTTCGAGCCCGATCCTGGTTCGAGCCCTCGAATTAATTCCAGGTCAATGTTGGTTGGTCTTTGGATTATCAGCATGATAGGTCTACCCTGCATCATGGTTCGATTCTTGTTCGAGTTTGATTATGATATCGATCTCGACAGGGACCGGCCTCCCCGAGTTCGAGGTTAGTTCGTCCCCCCTTCGGGATCTTACTTCGATACATCATCCTTCGAACCATACCGGATATGCCGTATACACCCCTTTTTTGTTTTTTTGCTGGATTTGTTTTCAGATTAATCTTTGTTATTTCTGCTCCTAATTATACTAAAAAAACTTGTTGAATCCTGGGGATACGCCTAATAATATTCATCATAGTATGAGCGAAATATCCTTAAGGACGGTGTCCTTGACATGCCTCAAGATAAATTTTATTCTCCATAATCCAATATTTTACAACAATCTTAAGAATATTTCCACATTGTTACTATGAAGAATAACGCTGCTAATGTTGTTGATGCTACCACACCCGTTGCACCTACTTTTTTATGTTGATGTTCCATCACCAATTACCTATGCCAAACCTTTCCTTAATGTTTCGAAATTTGAGGTTTTTGATGGAGATAATTTTAAGCGCTAGCAAGAACGCGTGTATTCTATTTTAGATATGCATGGAGTTTCTTTCGCACTTACTGATCCTAAGCCAAATGAAGCACCTTTCATTCAGATGGATTAATGGATTCATGCTAATAAGTAATGTAAACATACTCTAATTTCTACTCTTTCTAACAAATTGCTCGATGCTTACGTTTCCTACAAGGAGGCAAAAGAAATTTGGGAGTCAATGATAACAAAGTACACTATTAAAGACGCTACCAAACAAAAATTCGTGATTGGAAACTACTACAAGTGGGAGATGACGGAGGATAAGGACATAACTACACAAATCAACGAATATCACAAGTTGATTGAAGATCTCAAATCTAAAGATATCTCTCTGCCCGAATAGTTTGTTGCTGGCATGCTTATTGAAAAACTTCCCAAATCTTGGAGTGAGTGCAAACAACAATTAAAGCACAAACACAAGCAGTTATCATTGAAGGACTTGTTCAAGCATATTATAATTGAAAATACCAATCGCAAGCAAACTGCTGCTGACAAAGGGAAGGAGATTGCTACAAGAGCCAACCTTGTGGAGGACAATAAGCGGCAGAGCAAATCAAACAACAGGTACGATAAAAGAAATGGTTATAAGCCCAAAACCAACAATCAAACCTTCAAGAAAAAAAGGAAACTACTTTGTGTGTGGCAAACTCCTGGTCACCATGCTGCTCAACGTCGGAAAAGGGCTGGGAATGACAATCCCGCTAAGGCTATAGTAAATTTAACTGAAGCCACAGCAGATGATCTAATTGTTGCAGTTGTTTCCCTGATGAATCTTGTGGCCAAAGTGAAAGATTGGGTGTTAGATTCTAGTACCACTAGGCACATATCTGCTAACACAAAAGACTTTATGTCTTACACCCTAGTTGAGGAAGGAGAAGAAGTTGTATATCTTGGTAACTCAAGGACTATTCCAATTCTTAGAAAAGGCAAAGTTCTTCTCAAACTCACATCTGGCAATACTTTGGCATTGAATGATGTATTTCATGTTCCTACTATCCGAGCCAATTTGGTCTCTGTGGGATTATTAGGAAAAGTGGGGGTGAAGGTTTCTTTTGAATCTGATAAGGTCGTGTTTGTCACAACCCGAAATCCATTATAGGTCGTGATGACGCCTAATGCCACCATCAGGCAAGCCAATGGTGGTTGATCAATTTAATTACTTTCGAAATCACAAATTTAAAAAAAGAAATTACACTTTTAAATATACAGGAATGTACAAAATTGTAGTTTTGAAGAGAAATGATAGGCGATGATAATATACAGAACCGTAAGCATCAACTAGTATATCCAAAAACTCGGTATCACAAGTACATAAGCATTTACTAAGGAGTGCAATAATAATACAATATCTGTCTAGAATGTAAATGAGACAGGATAAATTGTAATACGATGGAGACTCTGTGGACTACGATGCGTAGCCTGGAATGCAACTCACATAAAGCCTCCTCAACAGTTGCGCCTACGCGCCGAGATGATCACCAAATGAACCTGTCAGATCCTGCACATTTAGTGCAAAAGTGCAGCATGAGTACGTAAATCAACGTGTACCTAGTAAGTATCTAGCCTAATCTCGGAGAAGTAGTGACGAGGGATCGACATCGAGATTTATTGGTTGTCCAATAAATCAACATGGTAAATTATAAACAGATAAGAAGCATAACAGTAGTAGTGAGGTGAAACTGTAATTTACACAATCTTCCAAAATTTCATTCTAACGATATCAATTTCTCAATCTCGTATTCTATCTCAACAGCCCAGAAATAACAAGTTTCAATAACAAACGGATAAGAAATACCATATAAAATGCAAGGCATCAGTGGACGAAAAAACTCGCAAATATTCGGATTGCTAGTGCTATAACGCACGATTATACCGAGGTAGTATGGCCAGATCTCTGAAAGAGTATGATACTATCGAGGTGATGGCCCGATCCCATCATATCGTGTACACTGTTGAGGGTCGAGCAGCACAAACCATAGATGCATCTATTATACTGCCGAGGCGAACGGCCCGCTACCATGAGAGTGTGGTACATAATCCTGTCGAGACGTTCAGCCCGCTCTACAAGAAAGGAAAGGATTTATCGAATTACGAGACATGAGCTTATGATACAGTATATGAACACGAGGTGAGTATAACCTTTACTTTTTCTCAAATAACTTGCCAACAACTCGAGGCAATAAGGCTCGGCCTAATATATAGTATGTATATATTTCCAAATCAAATTCAATTATATTTTCAGTTAATTAAGCTAGTCGAATGAATTCAAATATTTCAAGTATTACATGGTAAAGTCCTAAGTCTACCCGATCGTAAACATGCTTTAGCTACGTACGGACTCTCGTCATCTCGTGCGTACGTAGCACCCACAACTATTAGCACATAACAATTACATCACCTAGGGAGTAGTCTCCCCCCCCCCCCCCCACAAAGTTAGATAGGGCACTTACCTCGCTCTGAAGTTCCATAACCAGCTCCAACGCCTCTCTTACACCTCAACTCAAAGCCAAACATCCCGAAACTAGTCAAACAATGTGTAAATCAATCAAAATATACTCCAATGCTTACAATTTAACAATTTATAATGATTCCCAACTTCGCTCGAAAAGTCAATAAAGTCAACCCTCAGGCCCATATGCCCGAATTCCGAAATTGTTTGAAGATAGACTTTACCCACAACATTACGAACTCAAATATATGATTTATTCCCAATTCCATGTCCAATTTTGTGGTAAAATCCAAAAATAGCAATTTCTAGGTTTTCTCTTAAAATCCCACAATTTTCACAAATTTTCATGTATTTACAAGCCCAAATTCATATATTTAACACACAACTTGTAGAGATTACTTACCTCATGATTGAAGATGAAAATGACACTCCAAAATTGCTCCAAGCCCGGCTCCCATGGAAGAAATGAAATGAAAATGAGCCAAACTCACATACTTAAACAAGTCTTCTGCCCAGCGATCATCGCACATGCGGTCACTTGACCGCTTCTGCGGTTCCGCAAGTACGGCCAGAAATTCCGCTTCTATGGTTCCCTTCAGGCCTCTCCTCCTCCGCATCTGCGGGCAGGCTTTTGCACATGCGAAGGCGCACCTGTGCCCGTTCCTCCGCTTCTGCGGAACTACCTCCTCTTCCCTAATTTCGCTTCTGCGTCCAACAGCCCACACATGCGGGCTCACAGGTGCGGTGGATTTTCTCACGCCTGTGAATCCAGCCAATCTCAATCCCCTACGCTTCTGTGACCCTTTTAGCCGCAGGTGCGAGCTCGCACCTGCGGCCCTTTATATGCAAGTGCAATTGCACCAGATCTCAGCTGCCTCAGCAATTCTTCCAAGCCCAAAATCGATCTGTTTCCAATATGATTTGCACCTGATCCCCTCGGGACCCTGTCCAAGCATACCAACACATCCCAAACATGATACAAACTTATCGAAGCCTAAAACCACGTCAAACAACATCAAAATTATGAATTGATGATCGAAACCTTTCTTTAAACTTTCAAACATTCAAACTTCGTTGAACGCGTCCGAAACACACTTAAACTTTCTGGAATGACGCCAAACTTTACTCACAAGTAATAAATCACAATACGAACCTATTCCAATGCTTGGAACCTTAAACGGACATCAATAACAACAAAGTCCACTTCAAATCAAACTTAAGGAATTCTTAAACTTTCAAAAGGTTAACTTTCCATAATAAGCGCTGAAATGCTCCCGGACCACCCGATACTGAACCCGAACATACGCCAACGTCCAAAATTATCATACGAACTTATTGAATCCTTCAAATCCTGATTCCGAGGTTGTTTACTCAAAAGTCAAACCATAGTCAATATTTCCAACATAAAGCTTCCAAATTTAGAATTTTCTTTCCAAATCAATTCTGAACTTCCCGAAATTAAATTCTGACTACGCATACAAGTCATAATACATGAAGTGAACCTACTCAAGGCCTCAAACCAGCAAACTATACGCTAGATCTCAAAACGATCGGTCGGGTCGTTATGTGCTCCCCCACTTAAACATACGTTCGTCCTCGAACGTGATAAGAATTGCTCCGGAGTTTCCCCAAAATCACCGTTCAACACGTTATGCACCTACCCGTGCCACCACAACCCAGTTGAGCCCTTTAGTTCGAATCAGATGGAAGATTCTCCCTTCTATTTAGCCAATAAGCTTTAGAACCAAATTCCAACCTCTGAATTCCTCTACAAGACCTGATTCTAACATACAAACACCGTATCAATCACCACATATTGTACCAAAACATGATCATGCACCCATGCTGACATCACACTGACCCGAAGCCCATAGTATACCTCATAACACATATAAGCCCTATTCTAACTCTCGCAACATTTCCATGGTGGAAGAGATGTGTAGAAACTGGTAACGATCTGCCGAATCAACAAATCATTGAGTCTATCCTCCTGACAAGGACCATTACCTCATTCTGAACTGAATAACGATATTTGCACTTTAATATACCTTATATAAATCTGATTGCACTGATTTCATGTCCAATAATCTCATCTCACCCAGTACAAGATGCTTAGGAAATAAGCCTCCCCACGCACTGACCAAGACTTCATTTGATGTCATCGATGCGCCTACAAGCCAGAACTTGAATATGACACATAAGGAGGAACGGACTCTGAAAAAGAACTACCCAGCCCGCGGAAGGAATAAAATGGTCAAACAGATGATATGAAACCTTCTTAGAGAATAAGAAACAAAATGGACAAGAATAGATATAGGGAACCGTACTCAACATCTCGTTGTTGCGACGTGCAACCTGATCCACACATGATACTGTTGCGGCGTGCAACCCGATTCAAATAACATACCCGTGGCGACATGCCACCCGATCCACACATAACAGTAAATAAGGGAATACCCATCAAGCCATAATACTCATACCTACGAAATACCCGAATATCGACCACAAGCACGCCAAGTGCAAAAATACAACCCTGGGGAAATGGATAGCGCCATACGCTACAAAACCCAAGGACGACTAAGGTGCAATAAATGACCTGCATCTCGAGAGCCATCCTATTCACATAATACCACAAGCTACACGGGATCACAACACATGTACGAATAATCAAGTCGTCTCACAACCCATATGGCACAATAGAGTTTTACATGGAATAGCTAACGATGAGAATGACATCCAACGCTCGAAGACTCCTCCATAAGCAATACTGGGATAATAACCTTTCAAGGATACACAATAACCCTATTCATGACATATAAGAATATCCGTCAAATCCGGAACAAACTCACACAGTCCACCACCCAAGGAATAGAACGCCTCTCAGGCATAAACTCTCACATTAGAGATAGTACCATAATCTCCATACTTGGTTCCAATTATAACCATCAAGTGACTAACATGCCACGCTTATACAATTTCCCCACGAGGTACTCTCCCACGACCTTCCGCACTAGGTAGCAAAGTCTGTACCTCCGTACCACCAATCGTACTAATTCAGTAAAGAAATTAGGAATTCACAAATCAATCCACAAAGCCTCTGATACAGAACGACGCTCTCAGGTGACACTAAAGAAAATGCAAGATTACTCTAAACATCTGAATTATCCCATGCTCATCCGAGCTCGTGACATTCCTGTCAACACCGACTCGCAACCTTGATCCTCCACATTCAATTCTCACACCGCTTACTGTACCTATCATGCCGCTACGCGAGAGTAAAAGAATTCATCATAACCCCTAAACTACCAGTAGAATAAGCACTTCATTGGCTAGGAACCTTTCACTTAACTCATTTTAGAAGAACCATTGCAACACGCAATTGTATCCCCCAACCGTAGAAAATACAAACCTCAAGTCGTGGTCTAAACCGTCATAACTCTTCCGGGATCCATTTACACATAACAAGGCCATAATAATCAAATACCTCAAAATCAATCAAATTACGGTGGTTGTCAAGGCCGCACGTACAACCACGGATCACCCGCATAGCTTACATACTGAAGGAAATGATCATTGCCATAATCACGCTGATTCAAACCATTACTGACCGACCCAACTTCTTCCAATTTTACTCTTGCCTTGCCTTAGAAATAATAATAGCTCCATTCGAGAACATAACGAAACTCAATAGCACTCCTCCTGAGTGACCAAATTCACGAGACCACATCGTCTCAATACCCATGTACCATTTCATACCCTCCTCATGCGCACAATAGCATCTCAAACTAATACACCCATTCTGAAAGACCTTTTGTGAATCCGAAACTTTTTCTCCTATTTTTTTCCAATACTTCCCCACAGACCCGATGATAACATAGAAAACTCCCTAAGTATTCTTCCCACTCTACTACAAAATCCCGGTCTTCAGCCATATAACGAACCCATTAGAACCACTGTTGAGAGTCACCCACTCAGACTTGGTCCCGAATATTAAGCCTCACTCTAGTGAGCTGCTAGCTCATGAACACCCTCTCAAAGAAGCAACCGGCTGAATTCTCTTCCCAAGAAGCATAAACTGTGAGTCTTCCCAAAACTTCACATGAATCGATAAGGTGAAGTATAGCACACATTCATCAAGTTCTTCGCTCGAATAACCCTTGATGTTTTGTTTTTCTTAGTCATAATAACCCACCAATGTACCAATAACTAGAAACCGCTCAAGTAGACAACCACGCGCTCCAATCGTAGATGGTGGGCTCCCCCATTTAGCTTTAAGCTACAATTATATAAATCTAGAACCTACAAAGATTTCTCCTTCTCAATCACCATGATCTCACACCTTTAGCATGCCAAATTTCTCGAAATCATTTGCTAAGCTTTTCATAAAACATTATGAATTATCAACCACAATCGCACACTCGATCTCCTATTAGGTAGTAAGTATAACTCTTTGTAGAAACATAATCAACATCACGCAACCGCTAACCGGCTCACAGGAGATAACCCACATGTGGAATTCCATGCCGACATCTTCCAATGACGCTGCACTGGGGTACAACTAACACGAATTCAGTAAACCCTCCTGCGCCCATACTCGTCCACCAGTTGTACAAGTTTGATCATTCCCCATTGACATCGACTGAAAGTCTGACAATACGCTCCAAACTCGAAGTCATGTTGCATCCAAAAATGATAATCAAGTTTTCTCACCCCTCTCCATTTCAAGCAAACTCCTCTTTGCCATATTCAATCTTCCTCAGTGAAGTAGCCTCCATCTCAAATAAAAATCCGTGGACCTAGTCACCTCCCACCACGATTCCCAAATCTTTCTAAACTTTTCTCAAGGCACGTGACTATTCTACTACAGAATCCATATGCTAATCTGCCACTCTCACTTTGGTTAAACAATCTCATTTGAGCAACTTCTCGACCTCTACTTTTCATACTTGATGTTCTTGTAATTCAACCACCGCGAGACACCTCCCACCATGTCTTTCCTTATACTTCGCTGCCCAAATGTTGCCTCAAACAAATCCATATGTGTAGCACATGAACTAATAAATTGCTACCAACTCTAAACCTCATAGAAAATCATCTTTCTCGAGCCATTAACATTAGAAATACCAATTCGACTCCGAAACTGCTACACTCTTCTATCCTTGACAACTACTTCTTAGGCACCACTTCACAACACCCTGCCCCGAAGGCAAATCGAAGAAGACCATAACACCGAAGAACCTTAATGCGTTCAAACAAGGATGATGACACCACGTCGGAAATGAGAATTCCCCCACGCTCGAAAATATCAAGTCTCGCTACTTCATCAACCAAAGCCTGAACATCTGTAGACCGATTGTCTTTCCCCCCGCTGGAATTAAATGTCGAACCCCTAAACCATGTACTGAGAAATCCTTCATTCGAGTCATTCACTGCCTCGACACACCGACAAACACCCTACCATTACGCCAACACTGTGTGATAACAATGCATGAACATCATAGAAATATGTGCGTAGCCTCAAAACCATAGGCAATACTAATATAAGGCATGAAATAACAGAACCCCCCTCCACAAGACGACGATAGTAACTCACTCGAGTATGCAGGGAAAAATATCATGCACCACATATGAAGTACCACTACAACTCCTCAATGCCTTATTGATAACAAGCGCTCCACATCGCATATGATTGAGTAGGAAGAAAATAAAGGCATAAGCCTCAAAGGAATCAAATCGCACGATGAGGAATCAAGAAGGGAAGTGCTCCGACAGCCCTGTAGCTTCTCGAAGCTAAGTACAGACGTCTCCGTACCGATCCACAAGACTATACTAGACTTGCTCATGACTTATGAGACCCAAGTGAACCTAGAGCTCTGATACCAAGTTGTCACGACCCGAAATCCACTATAGGTTGTGATGGTGCCTAACGCCACCGTCAGGCAAGCCACGGTGGTTGATCAATTTAATTACTCATTTTATTACTTTCGAAATCACAAATTAAAAAGCAATTTACACTTTTAAATCCATGGGAATGTACAAAATTATAGTTTTAAAGAGAAGTGATAGGCGATGATAATATACAGGCATCAACTAGTTTACCCCAAAATCCCGTGCCACAAGTACATGAGCATTAAAAACCCATGTCACAAGTACATGAGCATTTACTAAGGAGTACAATAATAATACAACATCTGCCTAGAACATAAATGAGACAGAATAAATTAAATAATACGATGGAGACTATGTGTACTACGATGCATAGCCTGGAATGCAGCTCACATAAAGTCTCCTCAATAGTTGCGCCTACGCGCCAAGATGATCACCAAATGAACCTGTCATATCCTGCACATGTAGTGCAGAAGTGCAGCATGAGTATGTAAATCAACGCGTACTCAATAAGTATCGAGCCTAATCCCAGAGAAGTAGTGACGAGGGATCGACATCGACACTTACTAGTGGTCCAATAAATCAACATGGTCAATCATAAATAGATAAGAAGCACAACATTAGTAGTGAGGTGAAACTGTAATTAACACAATCTTCCAAAATTTCTTTCTAACGATATCAATTTCTTAATCTCTTATTCTATCTCAACAGCTCAGAAATATTAAGTATCAATAACAAACGGATAAGAAATACCATATAAAATGCAAGGCATCAGTGGACGGAAAATCTCGCGAATATTCGGATTGTTAGCGATATAACGCACAATTATGCCGTGGTAGTGCGGCCAGATCTCAGAAAGAGTATGATACTGCCGAGTCGATTGACCCGATCTTATCATATCGTGTACACTATCGAGGGTTGAGCGGCACAAATCATAGATGCATCTATTATAATGCCGAGGCGAACGGCCCGCTCCCATGAGAGTGCGGTACATAATCCCGCCGAGGCGTTTGACCCGCTCCATAAGAAAGGAAGGGATTTATCGAATTATGAGACACAAGCTTACGATACAGTATATGAATACAAGGTGAGTATAACTTTACCGTTTCTCAAATAATTTACCAACAACTCAAGGCAATAAAGCTCGGCCTAATATATATGTATTACTTGCCTTGGCTTCTATTTATAAACTTTTTCTTCACCAAGTGGATGTTAAAACTGCATTTTTAAATGGTGATTTAAAAGAGAAAATTTACACGAAGCAACCTGAGGGTTGTATGGTGTCTGGCCAAGAAAACAAAGTATGTAAATTGCTTGGTCTAAAGCGAGTACCTAAATAGTGGCATGAAAAATTTGATCAATTATTGATTAATGATGATTTTTCATCAATTGAAGTAGATAAATGTGTTTATACAAAATGTGTAGATGGTACATGTGTTATTATTTGCCTTTATGTGGATGACATGCTGAATTTTTAGTTCTAGTCTTGATTAGGTACATAAAATCAATTTTTTCTTGTCTTCTAATTTTGAGATGAAAGACATAGGAGAAGCTAGTGTTATTTTAGGCATGAAAATTATAAGAGATGACAATAGCTCGATGTTGATTCAAGAACATTATGTTGATAGAATTCTTAAAAAATTTGATTGCTTTGATGTGGTACATGTAATCACTCCTTATGATGCTAGTAGTCAATTAAAAAAGAATAAAGAAGATGTTGTAGATCAAAATAAATATGCTCAAATTATTGGTAGCCTAATGCATTTGATGTATTTTACTAGACCTGATATTACATATGTTGTGTGTAGATTGAGTAGATATACTTAAATTCCGAGTCAAGATCATTGGAATACATTAGTAAGAGTAATGAAATATTTGAGAGGTACCATGAATTATGGTATCAAATATAGTGAATTTCTCACTGTACTGGAAGGATACAGTGATGCTAAATGGATCTCTGATTCAGATGAGACAAAATCCACTAGTGGTTATGTGTTCACCCTTGGTGGGGATGTTGTGGCATGGAAATCAGCTAAACAAATAATAATAGCTAGATCTACCATGAAATCTGAGTTTGTTGTATTGGAATTAGCTGGCAATGAAGTCGAGTGGTTAAAGAACCTTTTGGCAAGTATTCCACTAGGAATAAAACCGACATCTTCTGTGTCGATGCATTGTGATTGCCAAGCTACAATAGCCATTATTAAAAATAAATCCTTCAATGGGAAAAGTAGGCACATTCGATTGAGACGTAATGTGATAAAGCAACTGGTTAAAGATGGAATTATTTCCATAGATTATGCGAAGTCAGAAGTGAATTTGGCCGATCCTCTGACTAAACCTTTAAGAAGAAAATAAGTCTCTAAAACATCAAGGGGAATGTCACGGCCCAATTTCACCTATAGGTCGTGATGGCGCCCAACACTACAGCTAGACAAGCCAACTAATAAGTCAAACGACATTGGTTAAACGTTTATTCCAAGAAAATAATAAAATACCAATTTCTACCAATGTATGTGCCAAGACCCGGTGTCACAAGTGCATGAGCATCTAGTAGATTATACAAAACTCCAAATACTGTCTGAAATGAAATAGATAGAATATAAGTATAAGACGAGACACTGGTAGCTGCAGAACGGCTCAGAAAGGCAGCTCACCACTATGCCTCGGGATGATGTGGGTATGTGATAGGTCCTCCACTAGTACCTGCCTCAGATCCTGCACAAAAAGTGCAGCAAGTGTAGTATGAGTACGTAAATAATGTGTACCCAGTAAGTATCAAGCCTAATCACGAAGTAGTAGAGATGAGATGGCCGACTTTGACACTCACTATGGGTCAATAATAATAACTGAAATAAAACTAGGATATTTAAATCAGCATGATTTACAGAATACACAATAATTTATTTAATCAGCAGAAATAATCAAATTCCTTCAATTCAAATAGTTTCCAATTTATCGATTAAACCTCATTTACAGGAGTAACAATTAATTCCTTAACAAGCAATAATAATAATTCATTAAATTCCAAGGATTTTTTTAATTTATTAATTAGCTTCATAAGCTGAAATAAATTATTAAAGCATCGTGTAATTATTATTATTAATAAGCACGATTTCTGTCGAGGACGTACGACACGATCCAGAGTGTCGTGTACACTGCCGAGGGACGTGCGGCGCGATCCATAGATGCATCTATCCTGCCGAGGCGTTCTACCCGCTCCACAAGAAAGGAGGACATTTTCTTATGTGCCTCCGAAAGGAGAGTATATTTATTATAAGGTAAATTCGGGAGGAGAACAATTTCTTTTAAAAATTAATAGATTTAAACAGAAAAATCAAGCCTATGAGATTTCCATCCTTTAATATCTTTATCTAACAATTCACAATATATTCATATAGATATCAATTAATATAAATAAATCAAAGAATACAATTTACACAAGTAAGGCATGCTTTGAGTGCTAAACTACTCGGACTTTAGCATTAATAGTAGCTACGCACGGACTCTCGTCACCTCGTGCATACGTAGCCCCCCACAATTAGCAACAATTATTTAATTTTAATCACCTATGAGGTAATTTCCCCCTCACAAGATTAGACAAGAGACTTACTGTCACGACCCAAAACTAACTCTATGTCGTGATGGCGCCTATCGTGGAACTAGGCAAGCAGACTCATTTCCAAAACAAAATGATATTTACATTTCAAAGATAATTTCAAGTTTATTTAACATAAAAACCTCTATTTAAAGAATTCAAATCAAAGAAAAACAGAAGTGCGGAAAAGAAAAGCCCGACATCGGGGTGTCACTAGTCATGAGCATCTACTATAATCTGTCTAACAATATCAAGGCTAACTCAGCTTGGAAAAATAGCTAAATACTACTAGAGGAAGATAAGAGGGAGAAAAGGAGGGGCTGCGATCGCCAAACAGCTACCTTGCTAACTCCAAGAAAATCTGCAACCAGAACACTCAATAACCGCTACCATGTCCAGCAACACCTGGATCTGCACACAAGGTGCAGGGAGTAACGTGAGTACGCCAACTCAGTAAGTAACAACAACAAATAAAGACTGAGCAGTAGTGACGAGCAATAAAGCATATAACGTTCATATCAGGAAAACTCAGTAAACTACCACATGCTCTTAAAAATCAGGATTTGAATCAAACATCTCGTTTAAACCCAGTTCCAATAAAAATCATTTTTATTTTCCAATAGTTTTTCAAACAAAGTCTCAATGCAAAGGTGAGCAAAAATGATGAAATCATAAACAGCCACTCGGGCAGACCTCACAGTCACTCGTGCCACTTGGGCATACCTCACAATCACTCTTGCCACTCGGGCATACCTCACAATCACTCTTGCCACTCGGGCATACCTCACAATCACTCTTGCCACTCGGGCATACCTCACAATCACTCTTACCTCCCAGTCACTGAGCACTCGGCACTCGGCACTCGGCACTCGCACTCAGTAGGTACCTGCGCTCACTGGGTGGGTGTACAGACTCTGGAGGGGCTCCTTCAGCCCAAGAGCTATAATCTGCACGGACAACTCACGCGCGATAATAATGAAGTATGCTGCAGGCGGGCAGCCCCGATCCACACTCATCCTCACCATTCAGGCCCTCGGCCTCACTTAGTCATAAGTATGCTGCAGGCAGGCAGCCCCGATCCACACTCATCCTCACAATTCAAGCCCTCGGGCATTCCAGTAAAACAGGGCATTCGACCCAAAACATTTATATGCATCAAAATAGAGTCATAAAACTGAGTTATGCGGTAAACAAATATACACATGACTGAGTATAGATTTTCAATCGAAAATGGTGAGAGGATGATAAGAAAAAGCCCCTAAGGGTCCAAACAGCATTGGCGCAAGGCCCAAACATGGCATTCAACCCAATTTACTGAAATTCTTTCTAAAACATATAAGTATCAAATGGTTTCAACAAAGTATGCAACTTTACAGTTGCTACGGGGCGGACCAAGTCACAAATCCCCAACAGTGCACGCCCACACGCCCGTCACCTAGCATGTGCGTCACTAAAAATAGTAGAATGATACAAAATCCGGGGTTTCATACCCTCAGGACTAGATTTACAATCGTTACTTACCTCAAACCGGTCAAATCTCTACCCCGCAATGCTCTTGCCTCTGGACTCGGCCTCCAAATGCTCCAAATCTATTCACAATCAGTATAATACCATTAATATACGCTAATGGAATGAATTCCACAAGAAAAGCTTCAAAATTAGACCAAAACCCGAAATTGGCTCAAAATTCGCCTGTGGGGCCCACATCTCAAAACTCGACAAAAGTTACAAAATCCGAAAGCCCATTCAACCACGAGTCTACCCATACCAATTTTACCAAAATCCGACCTCAACTCGACCCTCAAATCTACAAATCTAATTTTTAAATTTCTAAGTTTCAATCTCTGATTTACGCCTCAAAATCATGTAATCTAGTCGGATTACTCGATGATAATTCAATATTATGGAGTAGAAATGATCACAAGGGACTTACCTCAAGTTTTCCTTGAAAATATATCAAAAATCGCCTCTCCCCAAGCTCCAATTTGTCAAAAATGGCAAATGGGACGAAGTCCCTGTTTTTATAATTCTGCCTAGACATCCTCGGTTCTGCCTCGATCTTGGCCCTCGATCTTGGCCTTCGATCGAGGTCCTCAATCCTGGTCCTCGGTCCTGGTTCTCGATCCGGAGCTCGATCGTGCCTTCGATCGTGGCCCTCGACCCTGAGCTCGATCGTGCCTTCGATCGTGGCCCTCGACTCTGTGCTCGATCATGGCTTCGATCGTGGCCCTCGACCTTGAGCTCGATCTGGGCTTCGATCGTGGCCCTCGACCCTGAGCTCGATCTGGGCTCGATTTCTGGGCAGAAGCAATTTCCAACAGAAGGAAATTGCAACAGTTGTTCTAGTTCAATTTTTGATCTGTTAACTATCCGAAACTCACCCGAGACCCTCGGGACCTCAACCAAATATACCAATAAGTCATAAAACATCATACGAACTTAGTCGAATCCTCAAATCACCTCAAACAACGCTAAAACCATGAATTACACCCCAATTCAAGCCTAATGAACTTTGAAATTTCTAATTTCTACAAATAACTCCGGAACCTATCAAATCACGTCCGATTGACCTCAAATTTTGCACACAAGTCCTAAATGACATAACAGAGGTATTCCAATTTTTAGAATCAGATTCCGACCCCGATATCAAAAAGTCAACCCCCGGTCAAACTTCTCAAAAATAAAACTTTCGGCATTTCAAGCCTAATTCCTCTACGGACTTCCAAATAATATTTCGGACACGCTCCTAAGCCCAAAACCACCATACAGAGCTATTGGAATCATAAAAATTCAAATCCGAGGTCGTTTACATATAGGTTCATATCCGGTCCACTTTTCTAACTTAAAATTTTCAATTATGAGGCTAAGTGTCCCATTTCACCCCGAGTTCCTTCCGGACTCGAACCAACTAACCTGATATAACATAATATAGCTGAATAACACAAAAAGAAGTAGGAATGGGGAAAACAAGGTTATAACTCTTGAAACGACCGGGCGGGTCGTTACATCCTCCCCCTCTTAAACATCCGTTCGTCCTCGAACGGGTCTAGAAACATACCTGGAGTCTCGAATTGGCGTGGATATCTGCTCCGCATCTCCCGCTCGGTCTCCCAAGTGGCCTCCTCCATAAGATGACCTCTCCATTGCACCTTCACTGAAGCTATATCCTTTGACCTCAACCTTCGAACCAGCCGATCCAAAATAGCCACCGGCTCCACATCATAAGTCATATCACCCTCTAACTGAACCGTGCTGAAATCCAAAACATGGGACGGATCTCCAATATACTTTCGGAGCATGGAAACATGAAACACTGGATGCACACTCGACAAGCTGGGTGGCAAGGCAAGCTTATAAGCCACCTCTCCTATCCTCTGAAGCACCTCAAAAGGCCCAATGAACCGGGGGATCAATTTGCGCCTCTTCCCAAACCTCATAACACCCTTCATGGGTGATACTTTCAACAAAACCTTCTCCCCAACCATAAAAGACACATCATGGACCTTCCTATCCACGTAGCTCTTCTGCCTAGACTGCTCCGTGCAAAGCCGCTCCTGAATCAATTTCACCTTATCTAATGCGTCCTGGACCAAGTCTGTACCTAAGAGCCTAGCCTCACCCGGCTCAAACCATCCAACCGGAGATCTACACCTCCTCACATACAAAGCCTCATACGGAGCCATCTGAATACTCGACTAATAACTGTTGTTATATGCAAACTCCGCGAGTGGCAGAAACTGGTCCCAAGAACCCCCAAAATCAATGACACAAGCATGCAACATGTCCTCCAATATCTTAATAGTGCGCTCGGACTACCCGTCCGTCTGAGGGTGAAAAGCGGTGCTTAACTCAACCTGAGTACCCAACTCTCGCTGCACGGCCCTCCAAAACTGCGATGTGAACTGAGTACCCCTATCTGAAATGATGGAAACTGGGACACCATGCAGGCGAACGATCTCTCGGATGTAAATTTCAGCCAACCGCTCTGAAGAGTAAGTAGTACCAATTTGAATAAAGTGCGCGGACTTGGTCAGCCGATCCACAATAACCCAAATAGCGTCGAACTTCGTCGAAGTCCGTGGGAGCCCAACTACAAAGTCCATAGTGATCCGCTCCCACATCCACTCTAGGATCTCTAACCTCTGAAGCAAGCCACCTGGTCGCTGATGCTCATACTTAACCTGCTGACAGTTTAGACAACGAGCCACAAACCCAACTATATCCTTCTTCATCCGCCTCCACCAATAGCGCTGCCTCAAATCCTGGTACATCTTCGCGGCACCTGGATGTATGGAATACCGCGAGCTGTGGGCCTCTTCAAGAATCAGCTCTCGAAGCCCATCGACATTAGGCACACATATCCGGCCCTGCATTCTCAGCACCCCGTCATCACCAATAGTCACATCCCTAGCATCACCTCTCCGAACCATGTCCTGAAGAACGAGCAAGTGAGGGTCATCATACTGACGCTCCCTGATACGGTCATAAAGAGAAGACCTGGAGACCACACAAGCCAATACCCGACTAGGCTCCGAAATATCCAATCTGACAAGCTAGCCTGCCAAGGTCTGAACATCTAATGCCAAAGGTCTCTCTGCTTCTGGAAGATAGGCTAAACTCCCCAAACTCTCTACCCGGCGACTCAAAGCATCGGCCACCACATTGGCCTTCCCTGGATGGTACAAGATAGTGATATCATAGTCCTTAAGAAGCTCCAACCATCTCCGCTGACGCAAATTAAGATCATTCTACTTTAACAGATACTGCAGACTCCGGTGATCAGTATAGATCTCACAATGAACCCCATAAAAATAATGACGCCAAATCTTCAAGGCGTGAACAATGGCTGCTAACTCAAGATCATGGATAAGATAGTTCTTCTCATGGGTCTTCAACTGGCGCGAGGCATAGGCAATCGCCCTACCCTCCTGCATCAAAACACAACCAATGCCTATCCTCGAGGCATCACAATACACGGTGTAAGAACCTGAAGCTGATGGCAAAACTAACTCTGGAGTTGTGGTCAAAGCAGTCTTGAGCTTCTGAAAGCTCTCCTCACATTCATCCGACCACCTGAATGGAGCACCCTTTTGGGTCAATTTGGTCAAGGACGATGCAATATATGAAAATCCTTCCACAAAGCAATGGTAGTAACCCGCCAAACCAAGAAAGCTCCTAATCTCCGTGGCTGAGGACGGTCTGGGCCAACTCTGCACTGCCTCTATCTTCTTCGGATCCACCTGAATACCCTCACTGGACACCACGTGCCCCAAGAATGCTACTGAACTGAGCCAAAACTCACATTTAGAGAACTTCGCATAAAGCTTCTCCTCCTTCAATCTCTGCAATACAGCCCTCAAATGCTGAGAGTGCTCTTCTTGGGTACAAGAGTACACCAGGATGTCGTCAATGAATACAATGACGAATGAGTCCAAATAGGGCTGGAATACACTGTTCATCAGATGCATGAACGTCGCTAGGGCATTGGTCAGGCCAAAAGACATCACCATAAACTCATAATGGCCATATCGGGTTCTGAAAGCTGTCTTGAGAATATTTGAATCCCGAATCTTCAGTTGGTGATAACCGGACCTCAAATCAATCTTGGAGAACACCCTCGCTCCCTGAAGATGGTCGAATAAATCATCAATACGAGGCAAAGGATACTTGTTCTTGACTGTGACCTTGTTCAACTGCCTGTAATCAATACACATTCTCATGGAACCATCCTTCTTTTTCACAAATAGAATCGGTGCACCCCAAGGTGACACACTAGGCCGAATAAACCCCTTATCAAGGAGTTCTTGAAGTTGTTCTTCTAATTCCTTCAACTTCGCCGGTGCCATACGATACGGTGGAATAGAAATAGGCTGAGTGCCCGGCACCAAATGAATACCAAAGTCAATATCCCTGTCAGGCGGCATGCCCGATAGGTCTGCAGGAAACACATCCGGAAAATCACGTACCACTGGAACAGAATAAATGATAGGAGTCTCTGCACTAACATCCCTCACAAAAGCCAAATAAGATAGGCAACCCTTCTCAACCATGCGCTAAGCCTTCAAATATGAAATCACCCTACTTGGTACATAATCTATAGAACCGCTCCACTCAACCCTCGGAATTCCTGGCATAGCCAACGTCACTGTCTTAGCGTGACAATCTAGAACAGCATGACATGGAGATAACCAATCCATATCCAATATCACATCAAATTCAACCATACTGAGCAATAATAGATCTACTCGGGTCTCCAGACCCCCAATAATCACCACACATGACTGATATACGCGGTCCACAATAATAGTATCGCCCACAGGAGTAGATACATGTACAGATGAAACTAAGGACTCATGAGGCATATCCAGAAAATGGGCGAAATACGATGAAACATATGAATACGTGGAACCAGGGTCAAATAAAACTGAGGTATCTCTGTGGTATACTGAGACAATACCTGTAATCACAGCATCTGACGCAATAGCATCTGGTCTGGTAGGGAGAGCATAGAAACGGGCCTGACCACCCCCTGATCTACCTCCCCCTCTAGGGCGACCCCTAGCTGACTGACCTCCACCCCGAGCTGACTGGGCGAATGGTGAGGTAGCTGGGGCTGTAGTCGGAGGCTGACTCCTCTGCTGAGATATACCTCCATGACGACGAGGACACTGCCTCCACATATGCCCAAGCTCCCCACACTCAAAACAACTCCCTGGTGCTGGCGGCGGAAACTGAAGGGAACCCCTAGCACCGGGATGACTGGTAGAAGAACCTGTCATGGAAGAGCCCTGAACAGGTGGAGCACAGGACGAACTCTGAACTGGAAGGGCACTAAGTGATGAGTGGCCCTGATGAGAACTGTGAGAACCATGGCCAGATGATGCACCCCGATGAAATGGCCGAGCTGACTGAGCCTGTCTGAAATGACGACCTCTACCGTGCTGGAATTGACCCCCAAAAGGAGCACCGCTAAATCCACCCTGACCACGAGACCTCTTGGCCTTCCGCTCAACCCTCTCCTGACCGCGAACCATCTCAATCTGCCGAGCAATGTCGACAACCTCATCAAAGGTAGCACCCGAAACTCGCTCCCTGGTCATGAGCAACTGTAGCTGATAAGTGAGGCCATCAATAAACCTCATAATCCTCTCTTTGTCCGTGGGAACCAACCAGATAGCATGAAGGGCCAACTCGGAGAACCGCATCTCATATTGCGTCATAGACATATCACCCTGGCGTAGCCGCTCAAACTGTCTACACAGCTCCTCTCTGCGGGATCGAGGAACGAACTTCTCCAAAAAGACCGCGGAGAACTGCTGCCAAGTAAGGGGTGTTGCACCAATAGGCCTACGCCTCTCGTAAGTCTCCCACCATCTGAGTGCAGCCCTAGAAAACTGAAAGGTAGTGAACGAGACCCCACAAGTCTCCAAAATACCAGCAGTACGGAGTATCCTCTGACACCTGTCCAAAAAGTACTGAGCGTCCTCTCTCTCTGTGCCACTGAAAGGTGGTGGCTTAAGTCTCCCAAACCTCTCCAACCTACGCTGATCATCCTCGGGCATAGCAAGAAACACATAATCCTGAGCAACAGCAACCGGATGGGCTGGTGGTGCCTCTGGTGTCTGAAGTCCCCGAATAACCTGCTCGGGTGTGCGAGCGATGGGAGTCTGAGTGCCTCCCCTGACCTGAGAAGTGGTTGCGGCCGTCGAAATAGAGACCGCCTGAGCAAGGCCAGTACACGCTGTCAGAATCTGAGCTAAGGCCTCCTGAAGGCCTAGAATCACAATATGCACATGTGGTGCCTGAGCTGGTGCATCAACAACTGGAACTTGGTCCTGATTTGGGACAACCGGTGGATCTGTAGGTACTGCCCCAACTGTTGTACGGGCTGCACCTCTGCCCCTACCACGGCCTCTACCGCGGCCTCGGCCTCTCGCGGCCCTGGCTGGTGGTACTAGTAGCTGGCCCTCCTGACCGGTAGCACGAGTCCTCACCATCTGTGAGAGAATGAAACAACAGATGTTTAGTTACTAGAATCAACAGATTCGCACGACAAGAATTCAAGAATATGGAGTTTCCTAAAGGTTCTGCAGCCTCCTGAAGATAAGTACAGACGTCTCCGTACCGATCCGCAAGACTCTACTAAACTCGCTCATGACTCGTGAGACCTATGTAGCCTAGGCTCTGATACTAATCTGTCACGACCCAAAACTAACCCCCTATCGTGATGGCGCCTATTGTGGAACTAGGCAAGCAGACTCATTTCCAAAACAAAATGATATTTACATTTCAAAGATAATTTCAAGGTTATTTAACATAAAAACCTCCATTTAAAGAGTTCAAATCAAAGAAAAACATAAGTGCGAAAAAGAAAAGCCCTACATCGGAGTGTCACTAGTCATGAGCATCTACTATAATCTGTCTAACAATATCAAGACTAACTCAGCCTGGAAAAATAGCTAAATACTACTAGAGGAAGATAAGAGAGAGAAGAGCAGGGGCTGCAATCGCCAAACAGCTACCTTGCTATCTCCAAGAAAATCTGCAACCAGAACACTCAATAACCGCTACCGTGTCCAGCCACACCTGGATCAGCACACAAGGTGCAGGGAGTAACGTGAGTACGCCAACTCAGTAAGTAACAACAAAAAATAAAGACTGAGCAGTAGTGACGAGCAATAAAGCATATAACATTCATATCAGGAAAACTCAATAAAATATCACATGCTCTTAAAAATCAGGATTTGAATCAAACATCTCGTTTAAACCCAGTTCCAATAAAAATCATTTTTATTTTCCAATAGTTTTTCAAACAAAGGCTCAATGCAAAGGTGAGCAAAAATGATGAAATCATAAACAGCCACTCGGGCAGACCTCACAGTCACTCGTGCCACTCGGGCATACCTCACAATCACTCTCGCCACTCGGGCATACCTCACAATCACTCTTGCCTCCTAGTCACTCAGCACTCGGCACTCGGCACTCGGCACTCGCACTCAGTAGGTACCTGCGCTCACTGGGTGGGTGTACAGACTCCGGAGGGGCTCCTTCAGCCCAAGCGCTATAATCTGCACGGACAACTCACGTGCGATAATAATGAAGTATGCTGCAGGCGGGCAGCCCCGATCCACACTCATCCTCACCAATCAGGCCCTCGGCCTCACTCAGTCACAAGTATGCTGCAGGCGGGCAGCCCCGATCCACACTCATCCTCACAATTCAAGCCCTCGGGCATTCCAGTAAAACAAGGCATTCGACCTAAAATATTTATATGCATCAAAATAGAGTCATAAAACTGAGTTATGCGGTAAACAAATATAAACATGACTGAGTATAGATTTTCAATCGAAAACGGTGAGAGGATGATAAGAAACAACCCCTAAGGGTCCAAACAGCATTGGCGCAAGGCCCAAACATGGCATTCAGCCCAATTTACTGAAATTCTTTCTAAAACATATAAGTATCAAATGGTTTCAACAAAGTATGCAACTTTACAGTTGCTACGGGGCGGACCAAGTCACAAATCCCCAACAGTGCACGCCCACACGCCCGTCACCTAGCATGTGTGTCACTAAAAATAGTAGAATGATACAAAATCCGGGGTTTCATACCCTCAGGACTAGATTTACAATCGTTACTTACCTCAAACCGGTCAAATCTCTACCCCGCAATGCTCTTGCCTCTGGGCTCGGCTTCCAAATGCTCCAAATTTATTCACAATCAGTATAATACAATCAATATACGCTAATGGAATGAATTCCACAAGAAAAGCTTCAAAATTAGACCAAAACCCTAAATTGGCTCAAAATTCGCCTGTGGGGCTCACGTCTCGGAACTTTGCAAAAGTTACAAAATCCGAAAGCCCATTCAACCACGAGTCTACCCATACCAATTTTAACAAAATCCGACCTCAACTCGACCCTCAAATCTACAAATCTAATTTCTAAATTTCTAAGTTTCAATCTATGATTTACGCCTCAAAATCATGTAATCTAGTCGGATTACTCGATGATAATTCAATATTATGGAGTAGAAATGATCACAAGGGACTTACCTCAAGTTTTCCTTGAAAATATATCAAAAATCGCCTCTCCCCAAGCTCCAATTTGTCAAAAATGGCAAATGGGACGAAGTCCCTGTTTTTATAATTCTACCCACACATTCTCGGTTCTGCCTCGATCTTGGCCCACGATCTTGGCCTTCGATCGAGGTCCTCGATCCTGGTTCTCGATCAGAAGCTCGATCGTGCCTTCGATCGTGGCCCTCGACCCTAAGCTCGATCGTGCCTTCGATCGTGGCCTTCGACTCTGTGCTCGATCATGGCTTCGATCTTGGCCCTCGACCTTGAGCTCGATCTGGGCTTCGATCATGGCCCTCGACCCTGAGCTCGATCTGGGCTCGATTTCTAGGCAGAAGCAATTTCCAATAGAAGGAAATTGCAGCAGCTGTTCTAGTTCAATTTTTGATCCGTTAACCTTTCGAAACTCACCCGAGGCCCTCGGGACCTCAACCAAATATACCAACAAGTCCTAAAATATCATACGAACTTATTCGAATCCTCAAATCACCTCAAACAACGCTAAAACCATGAATTACACCCTAATTCAAGCCTAATGAACTTTAAAAATTCTAATTTCTACAAACAACTCTGGAACCTATCAAACCACGTCCGATTGACCTCAAATTCTGCACACAAGTCCTAAATGACATAACAGAGGTATTCCAATTTTTAGAATCAGATTCTGACCCCGATATCAAAAAGTCAACCCCCCGGTCAAACTTCTCAAAAATAAAACTTTCGGCATTTCAAGCCTAATTCCTCTACGGACTTCCAAATAATATTCCGGACACGCTCCTAAGCCCAAATTCACCATACAGAGCTATTAGAATCATCAAAATTTAAATCCGAGATCGTTTACATATAGGTCCATATCCGGTCCACTTTTCTAACTTAAAATTTTCAATTATGAGACTAAGTGTCCCATTTCACCCCGAGTTCCTTCCGGATTCAAACCAACTAACCCGATATAATATAATATAGCTGAATAACACAAAAAGAAGTAGGAATGGGGAAAACAGGGTTATAACTCTCGAAACGACCGGCGGGGTCGTTACACTTACCTCGTCTTGCTCCAATTTAATCCACTATAAGGCCTTTTCCACGATTATCCAACTCCGTGTGGCTCGAATCTAGCCAAAATAATTCGATACAATCACTAAATATTATAGGAATCAATTCTATAAGAAAATACTATATTTTAAAGAAAAGATCCCGAAATTAATTAAAAATTCGGCCGTGGGGCCCACATCTCGGAATCTGGCGATAGTTATGAAATCTGACAACCCATTCAATTACGAGTCCAACCATACCAGTTTCACTCAAATCCGACTCTGTATCGATACCGAAATCTCAAAATTTCGCTTCTATGAGATTTCTAAACTTTTCCTAATTTCAATCTCAAAACACTTATTAAATTGTGAAAACAATGATATATTTATGTTTATAGACCAAATCCAAGTTAGAATCACTTACCCCAATGTCTTTTCCTTGAAAATCTATCAAAAATCGCCTCTCATCAAGCTCCGATTTGTTAAAAATGGCGAATGGGACGATTGCCCTCTTTTTATAAAACTGCCCAGCAGTCTTCGGAACTGGTCCTCGAACTGGGCCTCGATCGCGGCTCCGATCACAGGCTCGAGCCTGGACCTCGGTCATGGCCTCGATCAGGGCATCGAGGTTGGGCCTTAGATCAAGACATCGAGGCTGGGCCTTCGATCAGGGCATCGAGCATGTGCCTTCGATCAGAGCATGGAGCATGGGCCTTTGATCAGGGCATCAAGCATGGGCCTTCGATCAGGGCATTGAGCATGGGCCTTCGATCAGGGCATCAAGCATGGGTCTCGATCCTAGCCCTCGAGCCTTACCTTCGATCATGGCCTCGAGCTGGACCTTCGATTGTGGCTTCGATCTCAAGCTCGAGCCTGGGCCTCGTCAACCCTGGGCTCGATACCTGGGCAAGATATCAACACAGAATATCCAACAGAAGAGGAAACAACACTGCAACAGCTTTTAAGTCCAATTCTTTTGATCCGTTAACCATCCGAAACTCACCCGAGGACCTCGGGATCTCAACCAAATATACCAACAAGTCCTAAAATATCATACGAACTTAGTCGAACCTCTAAATCACATCAAACAAATGCTAAAACCATGAATCATACCCCAATTCAAGCTTAATGAAACTAAGAGTTTTTAACTTCTACATTCGATGCCGGAACCTATCAAATCAACTCCGATTGACCTCAAATTTTACACACAAGTCATAAATAACATAATGGAGCTATGAAAATTTTTGGAATTGGATTCCGACTCCGGTATCAAAAAGTCAACTCATCGGTCAAACTTCCAAACTTAAATTTTTATTTTTAGCCATTTCAAGCCTAATTTAACTACGGACTTCCAAATAAAATTACGAACATGCTCATAAGTCCAAAATCACCATACGGAGCTGTTGGGATCATCAAAATTCTATTCCGGGGTCGTTTTTATATAATTAGGCATCCGGTCACTATTCGAACTTAAATATTTTAATTTTTCTTCAAAATTCTATATCTCGGGCTAGGGACCTCGGAATTTGATTTCGAGCATACGCCCAAGTCCCAAATCACGATACGGACCTACCAGAACTGTCAAAATACTGATCCGAGTCTGTTTGCTCAAAATATTGACCAAAGTCAACTCAATTGAGTTTTAATGCTCTAATACACATTTTAAATCTATTTTTCACATAAAAACTTTCCATGAAATTTTACGGATTGTGCACGCAAGTCGAGAAATAATAAATAGTACTTGCCGAGGTCTTAGAACACATAATTAATTATTAAATTTAAAGATGACATTTTGGGTCATCACAGGGAATGTGACTATTACCAATTTGAGTTATATCAACAGTGATGGTAACCCAATCTATGTGATTGAAGATCCCATGAAGTAGGTTCATATGGGTAATAACAAGTCATTAGATGATCAAATGTGCGCTATTAAATTATGTCCCTTCCTATAGAGTGCGTATATAGTGCAAGACTGCAAGGAATGGGAGGCTGAGTTATTAAACTCTTAATCTAATAATCCATAGCCTTTTATAGGTGGTGTATTCTGCTGCACAATACACTTGATGGATGGACCATATGAGTATGGAGTGGGGCCGCTCCTATAAAATTTATGGCAAACAAATATTCTAGAGCACTCACGAAAACCAGGTGCGTGCATGGCCTATTGGCACAAAACCGCAATAAACAACCAAGTGTGTGGAGGTATAATATGATAGATAAGACACTAAACTTACAAAAGAATTTTTGGGTCATAAAAGTTTTGAACTTCACCAATTGTTCTGTAAGTTTAATCTTATTATATCTAGGTCTGGTTCATAGTCCAAAAAATACCAGATTCGACGCATTATGCTCATTTGTGAAAACCCTATTTTTTTTTCATTATGATATCTTTTTTGAGCTATGTGGAGGATTGTTAAAAAATAATAATTTTAATATCTCAAAAAGAATATTTAATGTCTAGGTTCATTCTTTTAATGGGTCTTTATTAGACCAATCAATTTGAATATATTTTGATGTGTATAATACATTAGAATAATTTTGAATATAATATTTTATTAACATTGAATGGGTATCAAAATCAACTATTTTTTTGTAACTTTGAATTTAACCAAAGTTGGTCTTGTATGACCGCTTCCTTAACGTTGATTTTGATAACATTTCCTTAACTTTGATAATAATGTTTCTTTGGTCTTAAATAATTATAACGTTGATTGCCTTAAATGAATTTGACGTTTTGGCATTGAATCCTAGATGGATTTTAACGTTTTTCATTACATCATACGTCCATCTCCTTGGACTATATATAAAAATATCTGCTTGTGTTCATTTGTAGTAGATTGAAGAAACTTAAAACTTCCCTTAGTCTTTTTTGTGGATTTGTTTTCTGATTAATCTTTGTTGTTTCTGCTCCTAGTTATACTAGAAGAGCTTGTTGAATTCTAGAGGATACACCTAATAATATTCATCACTGTGTGGGAGAAATATCTTTAAGGACAATGTCCTTGACACGCCTCAAACTAAATCTTTTTCCGCATACTTCAATATTTTTACACCAAGGAATGTCCATGAAAGTTTAATAATCAATTATCAGTTGGAGCACTACTATAATATAGCAGGAATACCACCAGCCAAAGCAGCATACAGCCACAAAAGGAGCAAATGGAGATAAATGAGGACATTGTCATAGTAGGTGCTGGAATTGCTGGACTTGCCACTTCTTTGGCACTTCACAGGTATAGAAAGAGTACGAAAGAGCAATATACCCTAGAAAGTACTTTGTCCAAACTATGTGTTCATACTTTGTTCCGGTCAAACACTGCCGCGTAAATTGGGACGGCGGGTGTACCAATTTTTGTGTGTCATATTTAACGGTCACGTATGCTATGTTCCATTTTATGTTTTACTTCTTAGTCTGATTAAAAAGTTATGATACGTTTTTATATTTAGAAATAGTTTAATTTTAATTTCTCGATTTATTCTTAATGACAAGGTTTTATAGCCACAGAAATATCATAAAATGTTTAAGAACACAAGTTTCAAAAGTCTTTCTTTTTTCTTTTTTAAACTCGGTTACCGTTAATTAAACACATTCACATAAAATGATAAGGAATAAGTTATTATCAGAGGTAATTTATGATATAAATTAACAAGTGTATGATCTTATTACATAGTATATGCATTTTAATTAAAAAAAATTCTTTCCATCTATACATAATTCAAGCTGATGAAAGTAATGGATCCACTTTTTTTATACAACCTCGTTACTTTAAGTAATGATTTAATGGATTTAGTTGAGCACATGATCAATTCGACACCAAATAAATTCGCCTATATATGGTTATATATTTTGGTGCATGGTCTTTACGTACGTGTTTTTGATAGAATTACTGATGGTTCTTTTGTTCTTTAGACTGGGGTTGCGGAGCTTAGTGTTGGAATCACCAGACTCTCTTCGAACATCAGGATTTGCCCTTGCTTTATGGACCAACGCCTGGAGGGCACTGGACGCTCTTGGCGTTGGAGACACCCTTAGACAATGTTCTCTCCAGCTTAGTCGGTACGTGTAAGGCCACGAAAAGTTTAATTCGGTTATTATTATATATTAATTTGAGTTTGTTGTAAGAATCCACATCTCTTTATATCTGACCTTTTTGAACAGTCATCTCAGTTGATGAGCTTTGTACTTATCTCCAATTTAGCTACTAATAACAGTCAATCACGCAATTAGAACTACGGATTGTTTGGTTGTTCTTCTTTAATGTAACCTGCCAACATAACTTTTTAATTTGTCTCTATCTACTTCCTATAAATAATTTTTTTAGTTAACTGCGTCACGTATATGCTTTATACTTTTTTAGTGTGGAAACTGTGGAAGGAAGGTATCAATGTCCCTCTAATTGAAAGTGTAGCTTCTCCCCTGTTCCCAGTATTTACCCAACATGTAAAAAGTATTTGCTAAAGATGCATATATTTTCCGTTTTTGTTGCAACTCCAAGATCCAGCTATATACAGTGTTCTTGTGATGATTCATTGTGTAACTATTGTTTTAGTAAATCCTCGTTTCATTGCTTCTCTGTTTCATCTGGATGAAGAGTCGTTTAAGAAAAGAGTTGCTCGTGATGGGTCCATTCCATGGGTGAGGGAGACATCTTCTTTTTGGGTTATGAAATGTCAAACCAACTTGGGTTTGAAATGTCAAACCAACCGAAGGAATAGTAAGGAAGATTTTATGGCAAATATTTCTTTGGTTTCACATTAAATATTTGATTCTTGCTAAACTCGTGAGATCATTTATGACATCAATGAAGCAATCCTAAAAATTATAAATAGGTGTCTTGCTTTCATTGTAAAATACACCAACAAAGAGAGAAAGAAAGAGTGAGGCATCGCAGACAAGGTATAAGAAAATAGTTTGTGAGAAAAATAGAGAGTGAGCGATATTGTAGTGAGGTGGGAATATCAAAAGAGGGTTATTTCTTTTGAGTGTTGTAGTAGTCTTTGGAGTATTTTACTCGGACCTACAAAGTATAAAATTCCTTACTATAGTGATATCAGTTGTTCCTCTCAGGGGCGTGGTTTTTCCCTTATTCAAAAGGGTTTTTCACATAAAAATCTTGATGTCGTTGTCACTCTTTTATTCTTGTTAATTACCGAATCTCGGTGCTACGTTATTATTTCGCTTTTAGTACCGTGACTATTATTTTTGTGGAAGGTTTATTCCCAATCACTATTATCAAAGCACAGGTTCTGCTCGTTCACAAGAATACTATTCACTGTCGGTAGTACTATACTCGGTAAAAAATAAAAATGTCCGGAATAAAGTACGAGGTAGCAAAATTTAACGGAGATAGCGGTTTCTCAACATGGCAAAGAAGGATGAGAGATCTGCTCATCCAACAAGGATTACACAAGGTACTAGATGCTGATGCCAAAATGCATGATACCATGAAAGCTAAGGATTGAGATCACTTGGATGAAAGGGTTGCTAGTGCAATCAAGTTGCACTTATCAGATAATGTGGTAAATAACATCATTGATGAAGACACCGCACGTGGCATTTGGACAAGGTTGGAAAGCCTATACATGTCCAAAACGCTAACAAATAAATTGTACCTAAAGAAGCAGCTATAAGCTCTACACAAAGGTGAAGGTACGGATTTTTTGTCACATTTAAATATGTTTAACGGACTAATCACACAGCCCGCCAATCTCGGAGTAAAAATCGAGAAATAGGATAAAGCCATCTTGTTGTTGAACTCGTTGCCATCTTTGTATGATAATCTGGCAACAACCATCCTGCACGGTAAGACTACCATTGAGTTGAAAGATGTCACATCGGCTTTTCTACTCAATGAGAAGATGAGAAAGAAGCCTGAAAATCAAGGACATACTCTCATCATAGAAGGTAGATGCAGGAGTTATCAAAGGAGTTCGAGCAACTATGGTAGATCCAGAGCTCGTGGGAAGTCTAAGAATAGATCCAAATCAAGAGCTAGAAATTGCTACAATTGTGATCAACCAGGTCACTTCAAAAGAGATTGCCTAAATCCATGGAAAGGCAAAGGTGAAACTAGTGGCCAGAAGAATGACGATAACACAGCCACCATGGTGCAAAATAATGATAATGTTTTCCTCTGTATAAACGAAGAAGAGGAATGCATGCACTTATCAGGTCCAGAGTCGGAATGGGTGGTTGATACAGCAACATCTTACCATGCCACACCGGTAAGAGATCTTTTTTGCAGATATGTAGCAGGTGATTTCGGCCTTGTGAGAATGGGTAACACAAGTTACTCAAAGATTGCGGGGATCGGTGACATTTATATCAAGACAAATGTCAGATGCACATTGGTTCTAAAGGACGTGCGGCATGTACCTGATTTGCGGATGAACTTGATCTTGGGAATTGCTTTAGACCGAGATTGATACGAGAACTATTTTGCAAATCAAAAGTGGAGACTCACCAAGGAATCACTGGTGATTGCAAAGGGAGTTGTTTATGGCATGTTGTACAGGACAAATGCAGAAATATGCCAATGTGAATTGAACGCGGCACAAGATGAGATTTCTGCAGATTTGTGGCACAAAAGGATGGGTTATATGAGCGAGAAGGGATTGCAGATTCTTGCCAGAAAATCACTCATTTCTTATGCCAAAGGTACACCGATAAAACCTTGTGACTACTATTTTTTGGTAAGCAGCATAAAGTCTCATTTCAGACATCGTCTGAAAGAAAATTGAATATACTTGATTTGATATATTCTGATGTTTGTGGTCCAATGGAAATTGAATCGATAGGGGGTAACAAATATTTTGTTACTTTTATTGATGATGCTTCACGAAAATTATAGGTTTATATTTTGAAAATCAAAGATCAGATGTTTTAAGTTTTCCAGAAGTTTTATGCTATGGTGAAAAGGGAGACATGTCAAAATCTAAAGCGTCTCTGAAGTGACAATGGAGGTGAGTACACTTCAAGAAAATTTGAAGAGTATTGTTCGAGCCATGGGATCAGACAAGAAAAAATAGTTTCTGGAACCCCACAACACAATGGCATAGCCGAAAGGATGAACCACACCATTGTGAAAAAGGTGAAAAACATGCTCAGAATGGCTAAACTATCTAAGTCATTCTGGGGTGAAACAGTTCAGACAGCTTGTTATCTGATCAACAGAAGTCCATCAGTTCCGTTGGCCTTTGACATCCCAGAGAGAGTTTGGACCAACAAGGAGGTGTCCTACTCACATCTGAAGGTGTTCGGTTGCAGGGCTTTTGCACATATACCAAAGTAGTAGAAAACAAAGCTGGATGATAAATTTGTTCCATGCATATTCATCGGATATGGAGATGAAGAGTTCGGATACAGATTGTGGGATCTTGTAAAGAAAAAGGTCATTAGAAACAGACATGTAGTCTTCCGAGAAAGTAAAGTTTGAAATGCTGATGATATGCTAGAGAAGGCCAAGAATGGTATAATTCCTAACATTATTACTATTCCTTCTACTTCTAACAGTCCCACAAGTGCATAAAGTAGGACCGACGAGGTTACCGAGCAGGGGGAGCAACCTGGTGAGGTTATGGAGCAGGGGGAGCAACTTGATGATGATGCCAAACAAGTGGAGTACTCCACTTAGGAATAAGAACAACCTCAACATCTGAGAAGATCAGAGAGGCCAAGGGTAGAGTCATGCAAGTACCCTTCCACAGAGTATGTCCTCATCAGTGATGAAGGGGAGCCAGAAAGTCTTAAGGAGGTGCTATCTCATCCAGAAAAGAACCAGCGGATGAAAACCATGCAAGAGGAGATGGAATCTTTGTAGAAAAATGGCACGTACAAGCTAGTTAAACTTCCAAAGGGTAAAAGACCACTCAAATGTAAGTGGGTCTTTAAACTCAAGAAAGATGGAAATGGCAAGCTAGTTAGATACAAAGCTCGATTGGTGATTAAAGGCTTCGAACAGAAAAAAGGTATTGATTTTGACGAAATTTTCTCACATGTTGTCAAAATGACTTCTATTCGAACAATCTTGAGCTTAACAGCTAGCCTAGATCTTGAAGTGGAGCAGTTGGATGTGAAAACTGCATTTCTTCATGCAGATTTGGAAGAGGAGATTTATAAGGAGCAACCAGAAGGATTTGAAATAGCTGAAAGGAAACATATGGTGTGCAAATTGAATAAGAGTCTTTATGGGTTGAAGCAGGCACCAAGACAGTGGTACAAGAAGTTTGACTAATTCATGAAAAGTCAAACTTACACAAAGACATATTCTGATCCATGTGTATACATCAAAAGATTTTATGAAAATAACTTTATTATATTGTTGTTGTATGTGGATGACATGTTAATTGTAGGAAAGGACAAAGGGTTGATCGCAAAGTTGAAGGGAGATCTGTCCAAGTCATTTGATATGAAGGATTTGGGCCTAGCACAACAAATTTTAGGCATGAAGATAGTTTGAGAGTGAACAAGTAGAAAGTTGTGGCTATCTCAGGAGAAGTACATTGAACGTATACTGGAACGCTTCAACATAAAGAATGCTAAGCCAGTCAGCACACCTCTTGCTAGTCATCTAAAGTTGAGCAAGAAAATGTGTCCTACAGCAGTGGAGGAGAAAGTGAACATGGCTAGAGTTCCTTATTCTTCTGCAGTCGGAAGCTTGATGTATACAATGGTATGCACTAGACCTGATATTGCTCACGCAGTTGGTGTTGTCAGAAGGTTTCTTGAAAATCCTGGAAAAGAACACTGGGAAGCAGTCAAGTGGATACTCAGGTACCTAAGAGGTACCACGAGAGATTGTTTGAGCTCTGAAAGATCTGATCCAATCTTGAAGGGCTATACAGATGTTGATATGGCAGGTGACATTGATAACAGAAAATCCATTACTGGATATTTGTTCACATTTTCAGGGGGAGCTATATCATGGCAGTCGAAATTGCAGAAGTGTGTCGCACTCTCTACAACTGAAGCGGAGTATATTGCCGCTAGTGAAGCTAGCAAGGAGATGATATGGTTGAAACGGTTCATTCAAGAGCTTGGATTGAATCAGAATGAGTATGTCGTCTATTGTGACAGTCAAAGTGCAATAGACCTTAGCAAGAACTTCATGTACCATGCAAGGAACAAACACATCGACGTGAGATATCACTAGATTCGATAAATGGTAGAGAATGAATCTCTAAAAGTCTTGAAGATCCATACAAGTGAGAATGTTTCGGATATGCTGACCAAGGTGGTACCAAGAGACAAGTTCGAGCTATGCAAAGAACTTGTCTGCATGAACTCTATTGAAAAACTGGAGTTACCTCCTTTAGGCGCATGAGACTGGAGGGGAAGATTTGATGGGTCCATCCAATGTGTAAGGAAGACATCTTCCTTTTGGCTTTGAAATGTCAAGCCAACTAAAGGAATAGTAAGGAAGATTTTATGGCAAATATTTCTTTGGTTTCACATTGAATATTTGACTCTTTCCAAACTCATGAGATCACTGATGACATCAATGAAGCAATCTTAAACAATACAAATAGGTGCCTTGCTCTCATTGTAAAATACACTAACAAAGAAAGAAAGAAAGAGTGAGGCATCACAGACAAAGTATAAGAAAATAGTCTGTGAGAAAAATAGAGAGTGAGCGATATTGTAGTGAGGTGGGAATATCAAAAGAG